>NC_045445.1:111685439-111969012 GCF_002776525.5 Piliocolobus tephrosceles | reverse complement strand
GTTCAACCATTATGGAAAACAGTATGGCGATTCCTCAAGGATCTAGATCTAGATGTACCATATGACCCAGCCATCCCACTACTGGGTATATACCCAAAGGATTATAAATCATGCTGCTATAAAGACACATGCACACGTATGTTTATTGCGGCACTATTCACAATAGCAAAGACTTGGAATCAACCCAAATGTCCATCTGTGACAGACTGGATTAAGAAAATGTGGCACATATACACCATGGAATATTATGCAGCCATAAAAAAGGATGAGTTTGCGTCCTTTGTAGGGACATGGACGCAGCTGGAAACCATCATTCTTAGCAAACTATCACAAGAACAGAAAACCAAACACCGCATGTTCTCACTCATAGGTGGGAACTGAACAATGAGATCACTTGGACTCGGGAAGGGGAACATCGCACATCAGGGCCTATCATGGGGAGGGGGGATGGGGGAGGGATTGCATTGGGAGTTATACCTGATATAAATGACGAATTGATGGGTGCTGACGAGTTGATGGGTGCAGCACACCAACATGGCACAAGTATACATATGTAACAAACCTGCACGTTATGCACATGTACCCTAGAACTTAAAGTATAATAAAAAAAAAACTGTCTATTTAAAAATAGTTTAGGAATACATTTTTTTAAAGCAAAAAATAACAATTTCATTGTTAGACTCATTAAGCAATATGTCTAATAAATCTGAATCCATTGCTCTGATGACCTGTACAGTATAAAAGTCCTTCAGAAAATTCATAAACTTCAGTACATTGCAATTTATGTAAAATTATTTGTGTGTTTTAGGTAATCATTGATCTAAATTTCAAGTCTTTAATAATGTTAGATACAACTCCTGTTTTCCAAAATATTAATATAGTGAATATCTGTAAATTCCACACCAAGCTTTAAATCCTGTGTGAGCACATTGAAGGTGCTGAATAAATATCTCTTAAATAGATCAATGGCTAAATGGATGGTTATATAGATAAAGCCAAAAGAAGTTGAAAAGATGTTCAAGTATTTAAAACTAGTTGAAAAACTGAACATCTGACAGGAACAGAGACAAGCCAACAGCTTATTATTGTATCAAATATTATACTTTTTCCCTTGAGGATATAATTAACCTGTAAATAGTATTGTATACAGACTTATTTTGTGTTGATGTGCTAATGTGCACTCTTGTCTTGGCTTTGTTCTGCTCATCTTATACATTCTTTCTTCTCCTCTGTTACTATTTTCCTTCATTTATTACAATATATAAATAACATTCTTTCTTTTTCCCAAATTACTTTCCTCAGTCTTCCTATTTACCTAGGATTCTTATTTCTGTGTTACCTTTTTCTTATTTCTCTTTCCTTTTCACTATCTTCCTTTATGTGCCTTTCACCTATCCTTCAATCTCTATTTATTTATTTTTCCCTTGACCATTC
The DNA here is from genome assembly GCF_002776525.5 of Piliocolobus tephrosceles. Taxonomy (NCBI): domain Eukaryota; kingdom Metazoa; phylum Chordata; class Mammalia; order Primates; family Cercopithecidae; genus Piliocolobus; species Piliocolobus tephrosceles. The sequence goes on along the minus strand of NC_045445.1, from coordinate 111,967,578 downwards.
AGGGAATAAACACTTAGATTTTAACTATGAGTGTTTCCAGAAGATACTGCTCACTGTGGCTTCTGCTTAAAAATTACAAGCTTTTTGAGCATTAGAGTTGTTCACATTCAAAGGGAGGCATTTCCTCTACTCTCTGATATACAGACACCATCTTTCCTCAGATTTCCTGTCTCACCCTTGTATGCTAGCTAAAACATTTTGGTTTTCTTTGTGGCTCTCAAGACCCTCCTTAGCATTCTCTGTTCAAGGCCTCTTTCCTTCATCACATTGATATTTTCCTTCTTCTGTCTTTGCTCCAAACCTCCACATTTTGGCCATCTATATCCTCTTGTGGTTTTGTTACTCTTCCAATGCCTCCCAGATCCAAATCTATCTTAGACCTACCTCCTCACCTCCAGTTCTGTATATCTTACCCCTTATGAACACCTTCATTAGAATGTCCCATAAGCACCTCAAATTTCACTGGTGAAAAATCTAGGCATCCCCCCTTCTTACATCTAATTAATCACCAACCAGCAAGTTATTTTGATTCTACCCACAAATTATCTTCTGAATCTACCTACTTTTTTCTAGCTCCCCTGTCACTCTTGTAATTTGTATCATTTCCATCAATGTCACCCTCTCATATTTACCACATCCAGTCCTGCCACTTGCCCATCTGTTTGTTGCTCACACAGCCATACTTGGTTCTTCATAAAACACCAATTTTAGCATCAGACTCTTGCCTAAAATCCTTTAATGGTATTTTATTCACTTCAATATCTACCACACCTTATAACCGTAACTCTCTACATTCACTTTTGCACATTATACTTCAGTGCTGTAAACTATTGAATGGCTGCTGCTTCCTTTTTTTTTTTTTTTTTTTTTTTTTTTACTTTTATTTTAAGTTCATGGGTACATGTGCAGGTTTGTTATATAGGTAAACTCATGTCATGGGGGTTTGTTGTATAGATTATTTCATCATCCAGGTATTAAGCCTAGTACCTATTAGTTATTTCTTCTGATGCTCTCCCTCCTCCCAACCTCCACCCTCTGGTAGGCTCCAGTATCTGCTGTTCTCTATGTGTCCATGTGTTCTCATCATTTAGCTCCCACTTTAAAGTGAGAACATGCCATATTTGTTCCTTCATTAGTTTCCTAAGGATAATGGCCTCCAGTTCCTGCAAAGGACATTATCTCATTCTTTCTTCTGGCTGCATATTATTCCCTGGTGTATATGTACTGTGTTTTGTTCATGCAGTCTACCGTTGATGGGCATGTAGGTTGATTGCATGTCTTTGCTATTGTGAGCAGTGCTGCAATGAATATATACCTGCATGTGTCTTTATGATAGAACAAATTATATTGCTTGGGTATATAGGCAATAATGAGATTTCCTGGTTGAATGGTAGTTCCATTTTTAGGTCTTTGGGGAATGGCCACACTGTCTTCCACAATGGTTGAACTAATTTACACTCCCAGCGACAGTTTATAAGTGTACCTTTTTCTCTGAAACCTCTCCAGCCCCTGTTACTTTTCGACTTTATTTTTTAATTTTTTATTTTTTTGAGATGGAGTCTAGCTCTGTCACCAGGCTGGAGTGCAGTGGCGCGATCTCGGCTCACTGCAACCTCCGCCTCCCAGGTTCAAGCAATTCTCCTGCCTCAGCCTCCTGAGTAACTGGGATTACAGGCACGCACCGCCACGCCCAGCCAATTTTTGTATTTTTAGTAGAGACGGGGTTTCACCATGTTGGCCAGGATGGTCTCGATCTCCTGACCTCGTGATCCACCCACCTCGGCCTCCCAAAGTGCTGGGATTACAGATGTGAGCCACCGTGCCTGGCCTACTTTTTGACTTTTTAGTAAGAGCCATTCTGACTGGTGTGAGATGGTATTGCACTGTGGTCTTTATTTGCATTTCTCTAATGGTCAGTGATGTTAAGCTTTTATTCATATGCTTCTAGGCTGCATGTATGTCTTTTGAAAAGTGTCTGTTCATGTCCTTTGCCTGCTTTTTAATGGATTGTTTATTTTTGGCTTGTAAATTTGTTTAAGTTCCTTATAGGTGACCTTATATTCCTTATATTCGACCTTTGTCAGGTGCATAGATTGCAAACCTTTTCTCCCATTCTGTAGGTTGTCTGTTTACTCTGTTGATAGTTTCTTTTGCTGTGCAAAAGCTTGCTTGTTTAAACAGATCCCATTTGTCAATTTTTTCTTTGGTTGCAATTGCTTTTGGTGTCTTTGTCATGAAATTTTTTCTCATTTCTACATGAAGAATGGTAGTGCCAAAGTTGTCCTCCAGGGTTTTTATACTTTTAGGTTTTACATTTAACTTTTTAATACAGTTTGGATTGATTTTTTATATAGTTTAAGGAAGGGGTCCAGTTTCAATCTTCTGCATATGGTTAGCCAGTTATTCTGTCACTATTTATTGAATGGGGAGTCCTTTCTCCATTGCTTGTTTTTGTCAATTTTGCCAAAGATCAGATAGTTGTAGGTGTGCGACCTTATGTCTGAGCTCTGTTGTGTTCCATTGGTTTATGCGTCTGTTTTTGTACCAGTCATCCCCTTTTTGTTACTGTAGCCACTTTGTATAGTTTGAAGTTGGATACAGTGAAGCCTCCAGCTATGTTCTTTTTGTTTAGGATTGCCCTGGCAATTTGGGCTCTTTTTTGGTGCCATATGAATTTTAAAATAGTTATTTCTAGTTCTGTGAAGAGTGTCATTAGTAGTTTTATACAAATAGCATTGAATGTATAAATTGCTGTGGGCCATGTGCCCATTTTAACAATATTGATTCTTCCTATCCATGAGCATGGGATGATTCTTCCATTTGTTGGTATCATCTCTGATTTCTTTGAGCAGTGTTTTGTTAATTCTCCTTGTAGAGATCTTTCACCTTCCTTGATATTCCTAGGTGTTTTATAATTTTTGTGGCAATTGTGAATGTGATTACATTCCTGATTTGGCTCTTGCTTGACTGTTGTTGGTGTTTAGGAATGTTAGTGATTTTTCCGTACATTCATTTTGTATCTTGAGACTTTGCTGAAGTTGTTTATCAGCATAAGGAGCTTTTGGGTTGAGACTAAGGAGTTTTTACATATGGAATCGTGTTGTCTGGAAACAGGAAATATTTGACTTCCTTTCTTCTTATTTGGATATCCTTTATTTATTTATCTTGCCCAACTGCTCTGGCCAGGACTTCCAACACTATGTTGAATAGGACTAGTGAGAGGGCATCCTTGATTTGTGCTGGTTTTCAGAGGGAATGTTTCCATCCATCTTTGCCCATTCAGTATGATATTGGCTGTGGGTTTAATATAGAGAGTTCTTATTATTTAGAGGTATGTTCCTTCAATACCTAGTTTATTGAGAGTTTTTGACGTGAAGGGATGTTGAGTTTTATTGAAAGCCATTTCTGCATCTATTGAGATAATCATGCACTTTTTCTCTTTAGTTCTGTTTGTGTGATGAATCACATATTTTTATTTGCATACATTGAATTAACCTTGTGTTGCAGGGATAAAGACTACTTTATCATGGTGGATTAGCTTTTTGACATGCTGCTGAATTCGGTTTACCAGTATTTTGGTGAGGATTCTTGCACCAATATTCATCAAGGATATTGGCCTAAAGATTTCATTTTTTTGTTGTTGTGTCTCTGCCAGGTCTGGTATCAGGATGATGCTGGACTCATAGAATGAGTTAGGGAGGAGGCTTTCCTTCTCAATTTTGGGGAATAAGTTCAGTAGAAATGATACCAGCTCTTCTTTGTACATCTGGTAGAATTTGACTGTGAATCCATATGGTCCTGGGCTTTTTATGGCTGGTAGATAATTTATTTCTGATTCAGTTTTGGAGCTCATTATTGGTTTGTGCAGGGATTCAATATCTTTCTAGCTCAGTCTTTGGTGGGTGTCTGTGTCCAGGAATTTATCCATGTATTCTAGATTTTCTAGTTTATGTGCTTAGAGATGCTCATAATATTCTCTGATTATTATTTGTATTTCTATGGGGTGACTGGTACCCTTTGTAATTTCTAATTGTGCTTATTCAGATCTTCTCTATTGTCTTCTTTCTTATTCTAGCTAATGGTCTATTTTCATTTTTTTTTCACAAACTCAACTCCTAGATTTGTTCATCTTTTGAGTGGTTTTTTGTGCCTCAATCTCCTTCCTTCAGTTCAGTTCTGATTTTGGTTATTTCTTGTCTTCTGATAGTTTTGGAGTTTGTTTGCTCTTGACTCTCTAGTACTTTTAATTGTCATGTTAGGTTGTTAAATTGAGATGTTTCCAACTTTTCATGTGGGCATTTAGTGCTGTACAGTTTCCTTTTAACATTGTCTTAGATGTTTCCCAGAGATTCTGGTATGTTGTATCTTTTTTCTCATTAGTTTCAAAGAACTTCTTGATTTCTGCCTTAATTTCATTATTCACCCCAAAGTTATTCAGGATCAGGTTATTCAATTTCCATATAATTATATGGTTTTGAGAGAAATTTTTAGTCTTGATTTCTAATTTTATTACTCTGTGGCCCAAGAAGTGGTCGTTATGATTTCAGCTATTTTGCACTTGCTGAAGCGTGTTTTGTGTCCAATTATGTGATTGATTTTAGAGTATGTGTCATGTGGCGATTAGAAGAATGTACATCCTGTTGCTTTTGGGTGGATAGTTCTCTAGATGTCTGTCAGGTTCATTTGATCCAGTGCTGAGTTCAGGTCCTGCATATCTTTGTTAATTTTCTGTCTTGATGATCTGTCTAATACTATTAGTAGGTTGTTAACATCTCCCACTATTATTGTGTGGGAATTTGTCTTTTTGAAGGTCTCTAAGGACTTGCTTTATTAATCTAGGTGCTCCTGTATTGGGTGTATATTAATTTAAGATAGTTAGGCTTTCTTGTTGAATTGAACCCTTTACTATTATGTAATGCCCTTCCTTGTCTCTTTTGATCTGCTTTGGTTTTGTCTGAGATGTAGATTGCAACCCCTACTTTTATTTTTGTTTTCCATTTGCTTGGTAGATTTTTCTCCATCCATGCTTTTTGAGACTATGGGTGCCATTGCATGAGAAGAGTCTCTTGACAACAGTATACCAATGGGTCTCTGTTCTTTATCCAGCTTACCACTCTGTGCCTTTTAAGTGGGGCATATAATCCCCTTAAATTCAAGGTTAGTATTGATACGTGTGGCTTTGATCCTGTCATCATGATGTTAGCTGGTTACTATGCAGACTTGTTTGTGTGGTTGCTTTATAGTGTCACTTACAGGTGCTTTTGTAATGGCCGGTAATGGTCTTTTCTTTCTATATTTACTGCTTCTTTCAGAAGCCCTTGTAAGGCAGGTCTGGTGGTAACAAATTCCAACATTTGCTTGTCTGAATAGGATCTTATTTCTCCTTTGCTTATGAAGCTTAATTTGGCCAGGTATGAAATCCTGGGTTGGAATTTCTTCTGTTTATGAATATTGAATATTGGCCCCCAATCTCTTCTGGTTTCTGTAGGGTTTCTGTTGAGATGTCTGTTATTAGTGTAATGGACTTCCCTTTGTAGGTGACCTGACCTTTCTCTGTAGCTGCCTTTAACAATTTTTCTTTCATTTTGACCTTGGAGAATCTGATAATTATGTGTCTTGTGGATTATCTTCTTGTGACGTACCTTCAGTAAAGTACTTTAGTAAGAACTTCAGTAAGTTCTCTGCATTTCCTATATTTGAATGTTGGCCTCTCTAGCTAGGTTGGAGAAGTTCTCATAGATGATACCCTGAAATATGTTTTCCAAGTTGTTTACACTCTCCCTCTTTCAGGGACACCAATGAATCACAGATTTGGTCTTTTTATATAACCCCATATTTCTTGGATGTTTTGTTCCTTCCTTTTAATTTGTTTTTCTCTATTCTTGTCTGACTGTCTTTTTTTTTTTTTTTTTTTTAATGGAGTCTTACTCTGTTGCCCAGGCGGGAATGCAGTGGCATGATCTCGTCTCACTGCAAGCTCCACTTCCCGGGTTCATGCCATTCTCCTGCCTCAGCCTCCTGGGTAGCTGGGAATATAGGCACCCACCACCACGCCTAGCTAATTTTTTTGTATTTTTAGTAGAGACGGGGTTTCATTGTGTTAGCTAGTATGGTCTTGATCTCCTGACTTTGTGATCTGCCTGCCTTGGCCTCCCAAGTCTGACTGTCTTATTTCAGAAAGCCAGTCTTCAAGCTCTGAGATTTTCTTTACAGCTTTGTCTATTCTGCTATTAATACTTGTGACTGCATTATGAAATTTTTGTAATATGTTTTTAAGCTCTGTGAGGTCGATTACATTCTTTTCTACACTGGCTATTTTGTCAGTCAGCTCCTGTATTATTTTATTATGAGCCCTAGTTTCCTTGGATTGTGTTTCAACATACTCCTGCATCCCGATGATCCTTATTCCTATCCATCTCTGAATTCTATTTCTGTCATTTCAGTCAACTCAGTCTGGTTCATAATCCTTGAGAAGTGATGCAGTAGTTTGGGGAAAAAAGGCACTCTGGCTTTTTGAGTTGTCAGAGTTCTTGGACTGGTTCTTTCTCATTTTCATGGGCTGATATTTCTTCAGCCTTTAGAGTTGCTGACCTTTGGGTGTTTTTTCTTTTTTCTGTTATCTTATTTTATGACCTTGATGGTTTGATTGTGGTATAAGGTGGATTCAGCTGACTGTCTTCATTTCTGGAAGATTTTAGAAGGCCAGCACTCAGTTATCTACTCCTAGACTGTGTGCTCTAACTCTGGGGAATATGTGTCAGGCCCTAACTTTGTTCTTTGGCTCCTCGAGTTTAAGAATTGACTGCACTGGGTGGGGGTGGAGGATGAGGTGCTCCCAGACTGCTGGTCACCACACTCTGGTGAGTAGTGTCGGCCAAAGCCTTTCATAGTGCGGTGGCAACAGGATCCTTCCTAATTTGTACATGCCAGCAGCAGCACAATGGGGTGCATGCACATCAGCTGCATTAGGGTGCTAGTGGGTGCTGGGGCTCCTGCCTTCATGCAGGTGTTCACTCCAGTGGTGGAGGCAACTTGGCTTTGGAGTGCAAGGAGGCCCCTACTGGTGACTCTGTCTGCTTCTTTCTGCATTTAAATTTTATAATACTTTTTGCTTTGTCTGGAATCTCTTTTCAGTGTCTCTTTATCCTCACAATTCAAGTCTCATTACAGATGTCAGCTCTTCTAGGAAACCTGCCCACAATCTCCCCAAGACTAGATGGGATACATCTTCCTTGTCTTATACTTTATGTAAGCTTATTAAAGTGTTTGTCATATGGTTTTCACTTTTGTTTCTACTTGTTTCTCTCTCCCATAAGAATTTAAGTCCTTTATTGCAGAGGTTTTTCTAGTTTACTATTAGCAAAAATAAAAAATCATAATCACAAAAATATTGAATATTTACTAAGTGTTTGGCTCTATGGTAGGCTGTTTACTCATATTATTTATCACAACACTTGGAACATTATTGTCAAATAAACATCTGTAGAGAGTTTTTATTTCTAATGTTAAAAATATTTATGAGGATAATAAAAATCAAACAAGTCAATATTGTTTGGCAAGGTACTGCACCACCATAGTGTCTGTGATGAGAAGTTATTGTATTAAAATTTGACGTAATATGTACTATGCTAATCAAGCACTAGGACCTTCCAGAGATTTAGACAGGCGAAACTGGAGGGTGGCATGACCATTATGAACTTTGTCATTTATTTATTTTGAAGTTTCCTATGTGTGGAGGGAGGAATAGGATACAATTTTGGACAAAATTAGATTTTTTTAAAAGCTGATATTTCAACAATGGATTTATATATGAAAATAGCTGACAGATATAAAATTGAAATGTTTATTACCTTTACTAGAATCATTTCCATGGCATCCCTGTGCACTGAAAATACATCTCTCCTCACAAAAATTGATTCATCACAGATATTTCATAAGAGTAACTGCATCTAATATGACATAAATCTGTAGTTTTTCATCTGGAGATACAAATAACTCTCTGAACTCTCAACTTTTCTTTATAGTTTGAATTACTCAGTCCCTGTCTCTCTCCCTTTCTCTCTCTTATCAAGTTATTTATTTTGAAATAGTCTAAGTAGTATGTTAGACCTTTTTTTCACACTGCAACTGTTGCATTTTAGTTTTTGAATTATATTTAATTTTATTTTAGATTCAGATGGTACACGTGCATTTTTGTGACATGGATATATTGCCTACCAGTGGGGATTGGGCTTCTAGTGTGCTCATTACCCAAATAGTGAACATTGTATCCAATAGGTAATTTTTCAGTCCTTGACCTCCTCCGACTCTCAACCCTTTTCGAGTCTCCAGTGTCTATCATCTCTATCTTTATATCCATGTGCACCCATTGTTTAGCTCCCACCACAAGTGAGAACACGTGGTATTTGGTTTTCTGTTTCTGTTTCTAAGTTAGTTCACTTACCATAATGGCCTCCAGTTCCATCCATGTTGCTGCAAAGGACATGATTTCATGCTTTTTATTGCTGAGTGTGGGTCGAATTTCAATATACATTTCCTTAAAATACATTTAAATATATAATAGTTAAAGAGCTTAGGTGTTTTGGTGAGATGCCAGTTGGGCATACTAAGAATAAGTCAGAGAATAAACTGATTAGCTAGTTCGTAATTTTTTGTTTAGTAGACATTTTAAAGCAGTGTGGAATAGCATTAAATTAGCCTTTTTCTTATTTTTAGTTTTTGTGAGTGCATAGTAGGTGTATATATTTATGGGTTACATAAGATATTTTGATACAGGCATGCAATATGTGTTAATTACATAATGGGGTATCCATCACCTCAAGCATTTATCCATTGTGTTACAAACAATCCAATTATATTCTTAGAGTTATTTCTAAATGTACAACTATATTATTTTTGACTATAGTCACCCTTTTATGCTGGTAAATACTAGGTCTTATTAATTTTTTCTAACTATTTTTGTACTCATTAACACTCCCCACTTCCCTCCCACTCCTCCAGTACTCTCCCTAGCCTCTGGTAACCATCCTTATACTCTATAGTTTCATAAGTTCAAATGTTTCAGATTGCAGCTCCCACAAATAACAGAACATGCAAAGTCTGTCTTTCTGTGCCTGGCTTATTTCACTTAACATAATGACCTCCAGTTCCATCTGTGTTTTAGTAAATCGCAAGACTTCGTTCTTTTTATGACTGAATGGTTCCCCACCGTGTATATGTATCGCATTTTCTTTATTCATTCATCTCTTGATGAACACTTAATTTGCTCCCAAATCTTGGCTATTGTGAACAGAGCTAAAACACACATGGGAGTGCAGATATCTCTTTGATGTATTGGTTTTCCTTCTTTTGGGGTATGTATCCAGCAGTGGGATTGCTGGATCATATGGTAGCTCAAATTTAGGGTTTTAAGGAACTTCCAAACTGTTCTCCATAGTGATTGTACTAATTTACGTTCCCATCAACAGTGTATGTGGATTCCCTTTTCTCCACATCCTCGCCAGCATTTGTTATAGTCTGACTTTTGGATAAAAGCCATTTTAACTGGGGTGAGATGATATCTCATAGTTTTGATTTGCATTTCTCTGATGATCAATGATATTAAACACATTTTCATACGCCTGTTTGCCATTTGTATGCTTTCTTTTGAGAAATGCCTATTCAAACCTTTTTAGAATCTTTTTAGAATTTAAATTTTTGAATTGTTTTTTCTTTTTATTTGGAGAATGCCCTTGGTATTTTGATAAGGATTGCATGGAATTTGTAGTTTGCTTTGGGCAGTATGGACATTTAAAAGATATTTATTTCCCCAATCCAGGAACATGGGATATCTTTCCATTTTTTGATGTCATCTTGAATTTCTTTCAAAAATGCTTTATCATTTTCATTATAGAGACATTTTGCATCTTTAGTTAAGGAAATTCCTAAGTATTTAATTTTATTTGTGGCTGTTGTAAATGATATCACTGTTTTTAGTTCTCCTTCAAATTGTTTGCTATTGGCATGTAGAAATGCTACTGATTTGTACATGTTGATTTTATAGTCTTCAGCTTTACTGAATTTGTTTTTTATTCTAATGGTTTTTTGGAGGAATCTAGGTTTCTCCAAATGTAAGATCATATCATTTTCAAACAAGGATAATTTGACTTTTCTTTATCAATTTGGATGCTTATTACTTTATTTTGTTGTCTGATTACCTTAGCTAGGATTTACAGTACTTTGTTGAATGACAGTGCTAAAAGTGAGTATCCTTGTGTTCCATATATCAGAGGAAAGGCTTTCATTTATTCCCCATTCAGTATGATGCTAGCTTCGGGTTTGTCATATGTAGCTGTTATTATGTTATGTTCCTTCAATACTCAGCTTTTTGAGGGTTTAAATAAGAGATGTTGAATTTTATCAAATGCTTTTTCAGCATCAATTGAAACGATAATATGTTTTTTATTCTTTATTCTGTTGATATGATGTATCACATTTGTTGATTTGCATATGTTGAACTATCCTTACATCCCAGAGATAAATCCTCCCTGGTCATGATTAATGCTGTTTTTCATGTATTCTTCAATTCAGTTTGCTAGCATTTTGTTGAAGATTTTTGCATCAATATTCATGAGATTTATTGGCCTGTAGTTTCCTTTTCTTGATGTGTCTTTCTCTGGTTTTGGTATCAGGGTAATACTGGCTTTGTAGGATGAGTTTGGAATTGTTCCATCCTCCTCTGTTTTCAGAATAATTTAAATAGGATTGGTATTAGTTCTTTAAGTGTTTGGTAGAATACAGCAGTGAATCCATCAGGTTCTGGGCTTTTCATTACTGGGAGACTTTTTATTATGGCTTCAATCATGTTACTTGTTATTGGTCTGTTTAAGTTTTGGATATCTTCACGGTTCAAAGTTGGTAGGTTATATGTGTCTAGGAATTTGTCCATTTCTTCTAGATTTTCCAATTTATTGGCATATAGTTGCTCATAGTGGCTTCTAATGATCTTTTGAGTTGTTGCAGTATCAGTTGTAATGTCTACTTTTTCATCTCTTATTTCTTTCTTTCTTCTCTCTTTTTTTCTTAGATGGTCTGTCTAAAGATTTGTCAATTTTGTTTACCTTTTCAACACATCAGCTTTTTTAAAATTTTTATTTATTTATTTATTTATTTTTTGGCATGGAGTCTCGCTCTGTCGCCCAGGCTGGAGTGCAGTGGCGTGATCTCGGCTCACTGCAAGCTCCGCCTCCCAGGTTCATGCCATTCTCCTGCCTCAGCCTCCTGAGTAGCTGAGACTACAGGTGCCTGCCACCATGCCCAGGTAATTTTTTTTTTTTTTTTTAGTAGAGATGGGGTTTCACCGTGTTAACCAGGATGGTCTCAATCTCCTGACCTCATGAGCTGTCAGCCTCAGCCTCCCAAAGTGCTGGGATTACAGGCATGAGTCACTGCTCCCGGTCCACATCAGCTTTTTATTTTGTTGATCTTTTGTTTTATTGTTTTCATTTTAAATGAATTTATTTCTGCTATGATCTTGATTATTTCTTTTTTTCTACTAATTTTGGGCTTGTTTTGCTCTTGCTTTTCTAGTTTTTTAGTATGCATCATTAGGTTGTTAATTTTAAATTTTCCTGTTTTTAAGGCAGGCACTTATAGCTATAAAATTCTCCCTTATTACTGTTTTTGATGTATCCCATAGGCTTGGTATGTTGTTTCCATTATAATTTGTTTCAAGAAAGTTTTCAATTGCCTTTGTAATTTCTCCATTAATACATTGGTCATTGAAAATATATTGTTTAATTTCTATGTATTTGTATACTTTCCAAAGTTTATCTCATTATTCCTTTCTCATTTTATTCCATTGTGTTCAGGGAAGATGCTTGATATGATTCATTTTTTAAAAAGTTTTAAGACTTTTTGTGCCTTCACATATAGTCTATTTTTGAGAATGATCCATGTGCTGAGGAAAACAATGTGTATTCTGTAGCCTTCAGATTAAATGTTCTATAACTGTCTATTAGGTCCATTTTGTCTATAGTGCAGATGAAGTCTGATGTTTCTTTGTTGATTTTCTGTCTGAAAGAGCTGTCAAATGTTGAAAGTGGGGTGTTGAAGTCTCCAGCTATTATTATATTGGGTTATATCTCTCTCTTAAGCTCTAATAACATCTGCTTTACATATCTGGGTGCTCCAGTGTTTGGTGCATATATATTTGCAATTTTTTTGCCTCTTGCTGAATTGACCAATTTATCATTATATAGTGACCTTCTTTGTCTCTTCTGATAGTTTTTGTCTTGAAATCTATTTTGTCTGATGGAAGTATAGGGACTCCTGCTCATTTTTGGTTTCCACTGGTGTGAAATATTTTTTCCACCCCTTTATAATTTTAGTCTATGTGTATCTTTATAGGTGAAGTGTGTTTCTTTGCATCATCAAATCATTGAGCATTGTTTTTTATTATCTATTCAGCCACACTGTATGTATTGATTGGAGAGTTTAGTTCATTTACATTCAATATTATTATTGATAAGTAGTTATCAATTTTGCCATTTTTCTGCTTGTTTTCTGGTTGTTTTTTGGTCTTCTCTTTCTTCTTTCTTTCCTTTCTGTCTTCTTTTAGTGAGGGTGATTTTCTCTGATTCTGTGATTTATTGTTTTGCTTCATATTTTTTGTGTATCCATTGCATGTTTTTTGGTTTGAAGTTACCATTAGGCTTGCAAATATTGTCTTACAACCCATTATTTAACTTGATAACAACTTAACACTGCTTGCCTAAACAAGCAAGTCAGAAGAAAGCCCTTAAGAACTCTATGTCTTAACTTCATCCCTCCCCATCTTCTGAACTTTTTATTGTTTCTTTTTATATTGTATAGTACTGTCTGTGTCTTGTAATGTTTTTATAGTTATTGGTTTTAATTGACTTATCGTTCATTCTTGATACATTGAAAGTGGGGTTTACATACCACTTACAATGTTATTATATTCTGCATTTTTCTGTGTACTTATTATTACTAATTTGTTTAGTACCATCAGATGATTTTTTCTTGCACATTAACGTCCTCTTCTTTCTGATTGAATTACTCCTTGTAACATTTCTTGTAGAACAGGTATGGTGTTAATGAAATCCCTAAGCTTTTGTTTGTCTGATAAACTCTTTATTTCTCCTCCATGTTTGATGGACATTTTTGCTGAATATAGTATTCTAGAGCAAAAGGTTTTTTTGTTTTTCTTCCTTTTCCCGTTTATTACTTTAAATATGCCATGCCACTCTGTCCTGGCCTGTAAGGTTTCCACTGAAAAGTCCACTGCCAGATTTATTGGAGCACAATTCTATGTTATTTGTTTCTTTTCTCTTACTGCTTTTAGGATTCTGTCTATATCCTTGATCTTTGGGAGTTTGATTTTTAAATTGCTGGGGGTAAGTCTTTGGGTTAAATTTGTTTGCTGTTCTATAGCCTTCTTATACTTGGATATTGATATCTATCTCTAGGTTTGGGAAGTTCTCTGTTATTCTCCCTTTGAATAATCTTTATACCCATATCTCTTTCTCTACCTCCTCTCTAATGTCAACAAACCTTAGATTTGCCCTTTTGAGGTTATTCTCTAGGTTTTGTAGACATGCTACTTTTTTTTTCATTTTTCTTTTATCTCTGCTGACGGTATATATTTAAATAGCCTATCTTCAAGCTCAGTAATGCTTTCTTTTGCTGATCAATTCTGATATTAAAGGACTTTGATGCATTTTTTAGTATGCCAATTGCATGTTTCAGCTCCAGAATTCTGCTTGATTCTTTTTAATTATTTTAGTCTTTGTTAAACTTACCCAATAGAATTCTGAATTCCTTCTCTATATTATCTTGAATTTCTCTGAGTTTCCTCAAAACATCTATTTTGAATTATGTGTCTAAATGGTCACCTATCTGTGTTTCTCTGTGATTTGTACTTGGTGATTCATTTAGTTCATTTGGTGAAGTCATGTTTTTCTGAATAGTACTGATGCTTGTATATGTTCTTCGGTGACTGGGCATTGAAGAACTCAACATTTATTGTACTATTCTCAGTCTGGGCTTGTTTGTACCCATCCTTCTTGCAGTAGCTTTCCTGATACTCAAAAGGACTTCAATGTCATGTTCTAAGCTGTATCTGCTTTAGGGGGCACCCCACACCCAGCAATGTTGTGGTTCTTGCAGACTCATAGAGCTATTGCCTTGATGGTCTTGGATAAAATCCAGAGGAATTTTCTGGATTATCAGGCAGAGACTCTTGTTCTCTTTCTTTACTTTCTCCCAAGCAAATGAAGTCTTGTTCTCTGTTCTGAGACACCTGGAGCTAAGGGTGTAGTGACACAGACACCTCTGTAGTTGCTAGTCTTAGGACTGTGGTGAGCACAGCACTGGGTCTTACCCAAGGCCTGCTGTAACCACTCCCTAGCTACTGCTTATGTTTGCTCAAGGTCCTGGGTCTCTACAATCATCAGGTGGCAAAGCCATCTAGGCTTATTCCCTTCTTTTCAGGGTGGTGAGTTCCCCCAGGTCCCAAGTGTGTCCTGGGGTACTGTTCAACAGCCAGGGACTAAAGTCGGAAACCTTTATAGTCTACCTGGTGCCCTGTTGTATTGCAGCTGAGCTGGCACTAAAACCATAAGACACAGTCCTTCCCACTCTTTCCTCCCTTTTCCAAATGCAGAGGAGCCTTACCCTGTGGTCACCACCACAGGCCCACAGTGAGTACTGCCAGACACTGATGTTTTTTTAGCCCCGAGGGCTCTTCAGTAAGCTTGTAGTGACTTCTGCATGGACTGGGACTTCCCCTTCAGGACTGTGGATGCCCTTTTGTCCCAGAGCAGGTTAAGAAATGCCATCCAAGAGTCAAGTTCTGGAATTGGGGACTCCAGGAGCCCACTTGGTGCTCTACCCACTGTGGTCATGCTGCTGTCTCAGGTGCAAGACAAAGTTCTCTTTACTGTTTCCTCTGCTTTTCTCAGGTGAAAGTGGCTAACCCCCATAGCCACCACACCTGGGGTGTGCTGAGTCTCACCTGAATCCAGCAAGTCTCAGAGTCTCATCCAAGTTCCTCAACATTGTACCTGGGTATTGCTGCTGGTTTTTTCAGGGCCCAAGGCCTCTTTGGTTAGCAGTTGGTGAATCCTGCCAAGACTAGGACGTTCCTTTCATGGCAGTGGGTTCCCTTCTGGCTCTTGATGTGTCTAGAAGTGGTGTCCAGGAGCTAAGTTGTAGAAAGAAGACCTCACAACTCTGAAAAGTTCCTTATCCTGCTGTGCCTGAACTGGTATTGAAGATGCAAGACAGGGTTCTCCCAACTCTTCCCTCTCTTCTCAGGTGGAGGGAAGGAATCTCCTTTGGAGCCGCAAACTGTGCAGCATGGGGGTTAGGGAAGAGGTGATGCCAACACTCCTTTATCTCTGCCTATGCTGGTGTCCCAATAGGTTGCAGCCCCCAAGTCCTCTGGCTCTGAGTCCAGTTCAGCACTAGGACATGCCTAGGAGTTGCCATCCTTGTGGCCTATATGGCCTTTCAAGTTCATCTAGGGTCCAAGAGGACTTAAGTCTGTGGTGAGCCTTGTGCAAACTCAAATTTTGACCACTGTGATTGGTGATTCCCTTCTGGCTATGCCTGGTTTGTATGTTCCCCCTGTGGCTTGTCATCAACTGAGTTCGGTCCAGTTTGTTTTCTATTATCATAGGGCAGCACTGAGTTCAGTACTTCACAATTGCTGCAATATCCCTCTCCCTAGTGCACAGAAATGCTCTCTGCCCCACACTGCAACTGCCAAGGCTTAGGGGAGGGATGGTGTCCTCAATTTAAGACCAGTTTTCCTACCTCTTCATTGCCTCTTTTAGTGATATGAACTTAAAGCCAGGTACTGTGAGTGTTCACCTCATTTTTGCTTCTTATGGAGGTGTTTCTTTTGTGTAGATAGTTGTTAAATTTGTGTCTTTGCTGGGGAATGATCAGGAGAGCCATTTATTCTGCTATCTTGCTCCACCCTCGATTCATAAAAAATATTTTTTTTTAACATTTTAGGAATACTCACAATTGCATTGAACACAACAGGGAACTCAGAACAATGAATGTATATAATAGAATTTAGTATAATGAGTGTGACATTTCAAAATCCATAATAAACATTAGTTCACTCAGTAAATAGGGCTAGATCAATTGGCTGATACTTTGGAATACAGGTAAAATTATCTCTGTATTACATACCACATACCAAAAATGCATAAATAAATAAATACCAAGATTGTAAATAACTTGAAGGAAAAATAAGTGAATCATTATCTGATTTTTGTATGATAATTTATTTAAAATAATCCTCACAAGGACAGAAACCACTAAAACTGTCATTTGGTTCACAAATATCTATTAATCACCAATTTATATGTTTAGCACTGTTCTAGGGATTAGAGATGTAGTAGTGAACAAAAGAGCCCAAATCCCTTCTATCATCAGATAAATTCTAGTAAAAAGAAGCAAGTCAGCTGCATAGACCTTGGAAATTAATGTAGTCTCTTGAGTAGCAAGTGGAAATTTTTATCACTCACAATACATTCACAAGTTGATTAAATAAAATTTCTATTATCTTTATAATTGGAACCCTTGGTTGCTTATTGAACTGAAAAAAATCAATAGAATTATAAATATTATATAAATATATACACACATACACATATAATTTAGCATTTTTTATATTTTTTATATATATTTTTATATATATTTTTCATATGTTTATTCACGAACTGTTTTATCAATGTTTTGTCAATGTTTTATCAATGTTTCCATGCCTGACTCCAGTGATTTCCAATTTAGCTTTCTTCTGTCTTTAATCCCATTATCAGGACAAACTGTCATCCTTTGTAATGGTCAGAGAAATAACCGTGTTTGTGATATCATTGTAAACAGAAAGTTAAGAAATGTGAGAGACAAGCAACTATCATATTCCATAATGTTCAAGGTTATTGTGTAGATAATTCATTTTTGAAGAATTCTACCTTTTAATGTATTGTCTAAATAGTACTCTCATTTCCTCTCACCTTCCTCCCTCAGTGTCATCATTTTTGCTACATTTACTATGCCTACATTATAAATATGTGTAACACTTACATTCTGTTACTACTATTCAACCACGTGTAATGTTACCAGGAACTTCCATTTTTACTGCATTTTACTATTAGATGGATAAATACCATAATAATTTTCTTTTTCTTTTTTTCGCTTTTGTTTTATTTTTCCCTTCAAAATTATTATTATTATTATTATTTTATATTATACTTTAAGTACTGGGTACATGTGCAGAATGTGCAGTTTTGTTACATAGGTACACACGTGCCATGGTGGTTTGCTGCACCCATCTACCCGTCACCTACATTAGGTATTTCTCCTAACGTCATCCCTCCCCTAGGCCCCCAACCCCTGGCAAGCCCTGGTGTGTGATATTTCCCTCCCTATGTCCATGTGTTCTCATTGTTCAACTCCCACTTATTTGTGAGAACATGCAGTGTTTGGTTTTCTGTTCATGTGATAGTTTGCTGAGAATGATGGTTTCCAGCTTCATCCATGTCCCTGCAAAGGACATGAAATCATCCTTTTTGTGGCTGCATGGTATTCCATGGTATATATGTGCCACGTTTTCTTTATCTAGTCCATTATTGATGGATATTTGAGTTGGTTCCAAGTCTTTGCTATTGTGAATAGTGATGCAATAAACATACGTGTGCGTGTGTCTTTATAGTAGAATGATTTATAATCCTTTGGGTATATACCCAGTAATGAGAATGCTGGGTCAAATGGTATTTCTAGTTCTAGATCCCTGAGAAATTGCCATACTGTCTTCCACAATGGTTGAACTAATTTACACTCCTACCAACTGTGTAAGCATTCCTATTTCTCCACATCCTCTCCAGCATCTGTTGTTTCCTGACTTTTTAATTTAATGATTGCCATTCTAACTGGCATGAGATGGTATCTCTTTGTGGTTTTGACTTTCATTTCTCTGATGACCAGTGATGATGAGCATTTTTTCGTATAACTATTGGCTGCACAGATGTCTTCTTTTGAGAAGTGTCTGTTCATATCCTTTGCCCGCTTTTTGATGGGGTTGTTTTTTTCTTATAAATTTGTTTAAGTTCTTTGTAGATTCTGGATTTTAGACCTTTGTCAGATGAATAGATTGCAAGTATTTTTCTCCCATTCTGTAGGTTGCCTGTTCACTCTGATGATAGTCTCTTTTGCTGTGCAGGAAGTTTTTAGTTTAATTAGATCCCAGTTGTCAATTTTGGTTTTTGTTGCATTGCTTTTGATGTTTTAGACATGAAGTCTTTGCCTATGCCTATGTCCAAAATGGTATTGACCAGATTTTCTTTGAGGGTTTTTATGGTTTTAGGTTTTATGTTTAAGTCTTTAATCCAACTTCAATTAATTTTTGTATAAGGTGTAAGGAAGGGGTCCAGTTTCAGTTTTCTGCTTATGGCTAGCCAATTTTTCCAACAACATTTATTAAATAGGGAACCTTTTCCCCATTGCTTGTTTGTGTCAGGTTTGTCAAAGATCAGATGGTTGTAGATGTGTGGTATTATTTCTGAGGCCTCTGTTCTGTTCCATTGGTCTATATCTGTTTTGGTACCAGTACCATGCTGTTTTGGTTACTGTAGCCTTGTAGTATAGTCTGAAGTCAGGTCACATGATGCCTCCAGCTTTGTTCTTCTTGTCCAGGATTGTCTTGGCTATGTGGGCTCTTTTTTGGTTCCATATGAAGTTTAAAGTAGTTGTTTTCAATTCTGTGAAGAAAGTCAGTGGTAGCTTGATGGGGATAGCATTGAATCTATAAATTACTTTGGGCAGTATGGCTGTTTATATGATATTTATTCTTCCTATCCATAAGCATGGAATGTTTTTCCATTTGTTTGTGTCCTCTCTTACTTGCTTGAGCAGTGGTTTGTAGTTCTCCTTGAAGAGGTCCTTCACATCCCTTGTAAGTTGTATTCCTAGGTATTTTATTCTCTTTGTAGCAATTGTGAATGGCAGTTCACTCATGATTTGGCTCTCTGTTTGTCTATTATTGGTGTATAGGAATGCTGGTTATTTTTGCACATTGATTTTGTATCCTGAGACTTTGCTGAAGTTGCTTATCATCTTAAGGAGATTTTGGGCTGAGATGATGGGGTTTTCTAAATATACAATCATGTCATCTGCAAACAGAGACAATTTTCCTTCCTCTTCCTATTTGAATACCCTTTATTTCTTTCTCTTGCCTGATTGCCCTGGCCAGAACTTCCAATACTATGTTGATAAGGAGGAGTGAGAGAGGGCATAATAATTTTATTTTTCTAACCACTTCAAGAATTTATATTCTCTTAGTTCTCTTTGTAACTATGTTAGTGTGATTTATATGTGAATCGTATCTTACTAAATGTAAAATTTAGGGTTTATTATATTTCTCTGTACACTGTGCACAGTGCTCCCACTATGTTATGCCTATAAAGTAGCTGTGAAAAACTAAGATCAGCCTGATAACTCCTCCACTGTAAGTGAATTGCTTTGCTTTGTTCTGCACTTTTTTATATTCTCAAAATGAGTGAGGTTTTGAAGGATTTAAAACCTATTCTAAAATATACATTTCTTTGTAAATTTGGCATAGAAGATATTTTAGGTGCTCATTTAAATTCTACAATATTGCCTGAAACTGAGATATAAAGATGTTTGTTAAAATATTCTATTGACATAGATGCTCTTGTATTATACCTGATATTTTTGTATAATCTTAAACAAAGCATATTTAACATTTAATTATTAAGTATGGTATTTGCTATATGATTATTTTGTAGATTATTTTCATTACATCCTGAAAGTTGTCTCCTCTCTTTAGTTTTTCTAGGAATTTTATTATGAATAATGTTGAATATACATATTAATTTGGCAAATTAAATTTATTTAAAAATGTGAATTAACCTTGCATCCTGGCACAAACTCAAATTTTCCATGATAGTTAAATTATTTTTATATAACTTACCAGAAATGATTTACTGTTATTTTAGTTGATTGCTTTAACTTACTTGAATGATAGTCTGCAATTTTTTCTACCATTTTATTTTCTTTTAACACAGTTAATGCAAACCTTAGACAATTACCTGGAGAACATTCTTTTTTTTGGAGACACTGAACGAGTTTCTGTATTAGTGACATTTCTTCTTTTTCGAATTTTATAGTATTCCCTGATAAGACCATCTAGATTTTTTTCTTTGTGAGATGATTTTAAATAACAAGTTAATTGTTTAATTGTTACAGGATTATTCTTATTTTCCGTTTCTCCTAGAGTGAGATTTTGTAACATATTTTCATGAAATTAATGAGCTTTATCTAAGATTTTTTAAATATTAGCACAAAATTATTCATAAATTATTGTATCTGTTCTATTATATGCAACTTCTGTAATTGATTTCTTTTTATTTTCAATATTTTTTCTTATAGCATCTTCTGTTTTAATTCAATCTTTCTCCATAGCAGTTTTTCGCTTGATACTGAAAATATTTTACTGAAAATATTTTACTTAATTTCCAGTTTATTGGTCACTTATATAGAAATTCTATCAAGTATTATATGCATTACTTTATATCACATTTCATGTGGCTCATAACTATTATATGCGGCTGATCGTATAATGATTTAGAGTTCACATATCTTCATAACTCAGCTACCTTTACAAGCAAGACTATCTATGTCTGCATTAAAGAATATACCACACTGCATTTCAGAAGTGTTTCAAAACAAAATTCGAAAAGCCCTATGTTATGTTTTATGAAGATAGACATGGAAATCTGAAATTACTAGCAAACAGAATCCAGCAATATAGAAAAAGAATAAAATATAGGCCGGGCGCGGTGGCTCAAGCCTGTAATCCCAGCACTTTGGGAGGCCGAGACGGGCGGATCACGAGGTCAGGAGATCGAGACCATCCTGGCTAACACGGTGAAACCCCGTCTCTACTAAAAAAAAAATACAAAAACTAGCCGGGCGAGGTGGCGGGTGCCTGTAGTCCCAGCTACTCGGGAGGCTGAGGCAGGAGAATGGCGGGAACCCGGGAGGCGGAGCTTGCAGTGAGCTGAGATCCGGCCACTGCACTCCAGTCCGGGCGACAGAGCAAGACTCTGCCTCAAAAAAAAAAAAAAATATATAATCAGGAGATGAAATCTATCTTAGGAGTACAAAGTTGTTTTTACATAAATGCCAGTCCATGTAGTACATCATATTAATGAAATAAAAATGAAGAAAAAGGAATATTTCAATGGACACAGTAACAGCAAAATTATGTATCTAGCAAGAGACTTGTATGAAGAACATATAAAAAACACTTACAAGTCAGTGATAAAAAGACAACCCAATTTAAAAATGTGCAAAATATTTGAATAGACATTTCTAAAAGGAAAATAAGTAAATGACCCACAAGCACATTAAAAGATGTTCAGCATAATTAGTAATTTGGCAAATGCAAAGCAAAATCACAGTAAGTTAGCATTTGGCACCAACTTCTGTAACTAAAATTTTTAAAAAGTCAAATGTAAAAGCTTCTGCACGGCAATGGATACAATCAACAAAGTAAAGAGACAACCCACAGAAATGGGAGAAAAAATTTGCAAAATATTCATCTGATAAGGGGTTAATAACCAGAATATATAAGGAGCTCAAACAATTCTGTAGGAACAAAAAATTTAATAATCTGATCAAAAAATGGGCAAAAAAATTTGAATAGATATTTCTCAAAAGAAGACATACAAATGGTAAATAGGCACATGAAAAGGTGCTCAACATCATTGATCATCAGAGAACTGCAAATCAAAACTACAGTGAGATATCATTTAACCATAGTTAGAATGGCTTGTATCCAAAAGACAGGCAATAAAAAATGCTGGTGAGGATGTGGAGAAAAGGGAGTCCTTGTACACTGTTGGGGGCAATGTAAATTAATATGATCACTATGGAGAACAGTTTGGAAGTTCCTCAAAAAACTAAAAATTGAGCTACAGTATAATCCAGGAATCCCACTGCTGGGTATATATTCAAAAGAGAGGAAACCAGTATATTGAACAGATATCTGCACTTAACAATTTGTTGCAGCACTGTTCACCATAGCTAAGATTTGGAAGCAACCTAAGTGTCCATCAGCAAATAAAGAGATAAAAAAAATGTGGTACATACACACAATGGGGTACTATTCAGCCATAAAAAAGAACGATATCCTATCGTTTACAACAAGATGAATGGAACTGGAAATCATTATGTTAAGTGAAATAAGCCATGCACAGATAAACAAACATTGCATGTTCTCACTTATTTGTGGAATCTAAATATCAAAACAACTGAAGTCATGGACAGAGAGTAGAAGAATGGTTACCACGGACTGGGAAGGGTAGTAGGAGGCTGGGGGAGGTGGGGATAGTTAATGGGTACAAAAAAGAATAGCTAAAAAGAATCAGACCTACTATTTGATAGCACAGCAGGGTGACTATAGTCAATAACAACTGTACTTGTTAAAATGATGTTATCAGATTGTTTGCAACTCAATGGATAAATGCTTGAAGAGATGGATGCCCCATTCTTCATGATGTGCTTATTTCACATTGAATGCCTATATCAAAACATCTCATGTATCCCATAAATATATGCACCTACTATGTAGCCACAGAAATTAAATTTATTAGTTTAAAAAATAAAGACTGTAACAAGTGTTGGCAAGGATTCATAGAAATCGGAAACTTCATATGTTGCTAGAAGGATTGTAAAATGATGCAACCACTTTGCAAAACTGTTTGGCAGTTTCTCAAAATGTTAAAATTAGATTAACTAATGAGAGAGGTTATGCATGCATGGAGGCAGGGAGTATATGGGAACTCTCTGCCCTTTTTGAACAATTCTGCCGTGAATGCAAAACTACTATAAAAAAAAAAGTCTCTTGAGAAATAGATTAGCAATATGATTCAACAAGTGTACTCATTGGTTTATACTCAAGATAATTGAAAATATATGATTACAAAAAACTTTTACATAAATGTTCACAGCAGCATTTTTCATAATAGCCAAAAATTAGAAACACAAATGTCCATAAAGAAAATGTGGTATATTCCCAAAGTGGAATGTTGTTTAGCAATAAAAGGAAATGAAATACTTATACATTCTGCAACATGAATGAACCTTGAAAATGTTATGCTAAATAAAAGACAGCAGAACACAAGAGGGCACATATTTTATAATTGTATTTCTATGACGTGTCCATAATAGGCAACTCCATAGTGATGGAAAGTAGATTCATTTATGTCCATGGTATGAGGGGAAGCGAGAAATGAGAAGTGACAGTTAATGAGTATCGAGTTTCTTTATGTGTTGATAAAAATATTTTAAAAGCAGATAGTAGTGATGATCACACAGCTATATGACTATACTAAACAACAATGAATTGAACAATTGAATTGCATGAAATTTGTGTTATGTGAATTATATCTTAATATAACTTTCATAAAAATGTACTATTATAGTCATCTAACATAAAATTCATGTAACAATTATATTCATAAGTAAATTGCCTTATTTTTTCTAAAATTTCTGATTAAATTTTGTGTTTAATAAACACATCTCTAATTCATAATACTATAAAGAACAGTATTTTTATTACTACTTAAATATACCTGAATATCAGAAGTGATGTAATGTAAAACTGGATAAAAACATAACTTCCAAATTAAAAGTTTTGAAAATGTGCGGAGCATCACTTGGATTTTCTGATTTCTGACAAATGACAACTATATGAGAGTGCTGGTTCTCTCTCCAAAAAAAACCACCATTGACCAACACGTCTCAGATGATAATATGAATACTTGGAGATTTTGTTAACATGCTTTTATATGTTGCTAGGTGTTGGGTGAGTCCAGAAATTCTGCATTTTCAACAAGCTTCCATTTGATGTAGGTGCTGCTGATTCACTTAGCTCACTTTGGGTAGCAAATCCTTAGAGGGAGTATAGAAAAGAGAGTAGCTTATATCAGAGGAACTATCATAAAAGCAGAGAAAATCCTTGATATATCAAAGCTGTGATAAACTGTGATGAGGGCTTGGCAGCAGCCTTGAGTATAAAAGACAAGATACAGGCGTAGGATCAGAGATTAGAGAAGAGCTTTGAAGTTTTGTCTTTACTTTTTCACAACATCGCCTTGGAAGAATCATTGTCATCCTATTCTTACTGAGAGCCTTGTTTGAACATCTACAGCCCATGTCTACTGGTATTCAACAAGTAATAATATCAAAGCAGATTCAAAGTTGTGATGGGTTGAACAAAAATAGGTGCCCTGGTTTCTACCCAGGGAGATAGAGAACTGGAAACTGTTTTCTCCCACCCTTATAACAACAACGAAGGTCAGACCAACAGCAAATTCTCTATTTTTCTTGAACCTTAACATAAAGCTGAGATTGTAGGACAACAAAGGGTGAGTTGGTTTTTACTGGAAGAAATGAGATGATAGCAATGGTCTACTTGTAGATAGAGATAGACACCATTAAGAATAGTTGAGTTAGGGTGATTGGTGTATTGGTAGAGGCCAAGTATACACTACTGAGAGATCATGAAGCTCCTAGTGGCCACAGTTATAGATTCTGCATCTTCTTGCAGGTGTTTACTCCACAAACTTCACCTGTTGCTCACAGAAATGACTAAAGTGAGTCTGGAGAATGTGCACTCCTTAGTACCTAGTGTAGGGGCAGGCAGTTCACTCTGACTTCTGTATAGCTGTCTTAGTCCATTTAGTGTTGCTATAACAGAATACTACAGATTGGGTAATTTATAAACAATAGAAGTTTATTTGGGGCATGACTTTGGAGGCTGGAAAGTCCAAGATAATTAGGTTGCATTTGATGAGAGCCTTCTTGCTGCATTATTACATTGTGGTCGGCATCCCATAGCTAGAGAAGATGATAAAAAGTAAGAGCATGCAAGAAAGAGAGAAAAAGAGGGCCAAACTCCCAACGTAACTAACATACTCCTGAGATAACAGCATTACTCAGTTCATGAAGCCAGAGTTCTCATGATCTAATTGCCTCCTAAAAGTCCCACCTCTATTGGTTGGTATTAACCATTGAAATGGCAATGAAATTTGAACATGAGATTTAAAGGGGACATTCAAACCATAGCAATACCTTATAGAACAGATGTGTTCATCTATGTTAATTTAAGGACAACACATACCGTCACCCAAAGGGCTCTGGTGAATACTAATTGCAGTTTCAAAAAAAAAAAAAAAAAAAGGAAAGAAAGAAAGAAAAAGGAAAAAAAAAGAAAATAACAAACCACCTCTTGCCCCAAGAAAGGGACTGGAATTCAACATTTCTGTCAAGTAGAAAATCCTAAACAATCTATAAAAATCTCCTAGAAATACTTATGCATTTATCAAGGTCAGAGGATATATGATCACTATACAATTAAATTAAATTATATTTCTATATATTGGCAGTAAACAATTTGAATTTAAAATAAAAATATACCATTTAACATAGAAGAACTAGTTAAGTATCTAATATTAAGTACTTACTATGAATATGTATAACAAAATAAGTTAGAGATATATATGCTATAAACTACAAAACACTGATGAAAGCAATCGATGAGAACTCAATAGAGAAATACATAGTATGCACATGGTGTTGGAAGACTAAATGTTGTTAGACTATCAAATTGATCTACAGATTCAATTCAATTCCAGTGAAAATACCATCACATATTCTTATAGATAGATATAAATAAGTTGGCTCTAAAATGTATATATAAAGGCATTGCCATTAAAATAGCCAAAACAATTTTGAAAAGGTGGAAGAAATTTTGAAACTACAATAATTAAGACTGGGTGGTATTGACAAAATAGATGCATAGATCAAAAGAATAGAATTGAGAGACAAGAAATATATCTACACAAATATAATCAACTGGGTGTTTTTGCTTACAAAAGTGCAAAAGCAATTAAATCAAGTAAGGCTAGTGTTTTCAATAGGTAGTACTTGAATAATTGGAGGTGCATATGTAAAAGAATGAGCATTGACCTGTACCTCACACTTTGTACTAAAATTATCTCAAAGTAGATCATAGATCTAAATATAAACCCACACAACTTTTATATACATACATATATATACACATGTATACATGTATATACATATCTATATGTATTGGACTTTACCATATTAAAATTTCTGCTTTGTGAAAGATACTATTGAGAGAATGAAAAGACAAGCTACAGACTGGGGGAAAATATTTTTGAATATTATATTCCACAAATTTATTGCATGCAGAATACATAAAGAACTCTCCAACAAGAAAATAAACAACCAAATTTGAAAAGTAGTCAAAATTTCTGAAAAGATACATCACCAAAAAAAGACAGAGAGATAGAAAAAAGGCATATATAAGTTGCTCAGTACAATTACTGTAAAATCCACAAATCTCTTTTCCAGCTATTTCACCAAAATACATTAGAATTACCAAACATTGTATGTTCTCACTTGTAAGTGGGAGCTAAGCTATGAGGACGCAAAGGCATAAGAATGATACAATGGACTTTGGGGACTCGCGGGGAAAGGGTGAAAAGGGAGTGAGGGATAAAAGGCTACAAATTGGGTTCAGTGAATACTACTTGGGTACTGGGTGCAACAAAATCTCACAAGTCACCACAAAGAACTTCCTCATGTAATCAAATACCACCAACTCCCCCCAGAACCTATGGAAATAAACAAATTTTTTAAAAAAGAATTGCTGATCACAGTAAGCCCTACATGAGATAGTTCATAGTGGATTTTCATAATTGCCTCTAAACTGAAGACAAACCAAATGCCCTTCAATTGATGAATGAATACCTCATCTCTGTGACATCCATGAAATACAGCACTATTCAACAATGAAAATAGCAACAACTATTGATTCACACAACATGGGTGCATCTTAAATGAATTTCACTAAGTAAAAGAAGCCAAAACAACAAGACCCCCACAAGACGACATATTGATATTGTGTGATTCAAGTTTTATGGCATTTTGGTAAAGGTGAAGATGTTGAGATTAAAAACACATCAGTGTTTGCCAGGTGCTAACAGATGAGGGTAGAGATTGACTACAATGGTGAAGCCCCTTGGAATTTTGGGGGTGATCACACTTTTCTATATGGAAATGTGATGGCAGGTACATGAAAATGTGTTCCTCAAGTTCCTATAAGTGTGTACCACAAAGAGTGAATGCTAGTGTAAGTAATTTTATAAAATCAACCAAGATATATAAGTAATTAAGGACAAAATGCAGGCTGTGACAAATGAATATAACTGGGTTACAAATGTTGGACAACCTCACTGATGGTAATGAAAAAGAAATGAGCTTATTTAATTGTAAAGAAATATGACTGTATAGTCTAAGACTAAAGGTGTAAAAAACTATACAAACACACCTTACTCTAGTTTTTCACAGGGGTATGGCTTTGCAATTCTGAAAGCACTGTATATACATCCTAGGGTTTAACCAATACATAAAAATATTTTAGATAATGAGATTGAGATTTTTCACTGTTGACAAAATAAGGTGGGGCGGGTATCATAATGAATTCTGTGGTCCTGAGTTGTGATTGGTGGAGTTGGAAATAACGGGATAACAATTAGTTGTTGCTGTATTGTTATGTATTCATTGACTTCTGATTGGGGGATTTTTTTTTAATTCGTTGTTTTCCTGTTATGGAATTGATTTTCCTGCAACAAGATTTTAAGCTCCTTCAAGGCAATTTCTGTCCCTCCTCTAATGTCTGTACAAGACAAGGATGTGCTATCTGGTGGATACAGTCTATATCCATTGCTAACTGACTCTCTATCAGTGTAAAAGGCTAGCAAATTACCTTTATCAGATCAAAAGTTATCATTGCTTCCAGTCCATAGAAAAATAAATATTAACTATAAAAGTGAAATATTTTGCTTTTATTGATAGCTTTGGGTGGCAAATATACATTCAGAGAAGCGCATTTTACTTAGCTAAGAGAGTATATCTTATATTCTCACTACGCACATATACACAAAATAGTGACTATGTGAAGTGATTAATATGTTAATTAGCTTGATTTTGGGAATCACTACACAAGGTGTACTTATATCAAAACATAATTTATGTTCTAAATACATATTCTCTTTATTTGGCAATTATACATCAAAGTTGGACAAAAAAGAGAAGCACATGTAGGTTATCATTATTCAGCCAACTGGCAATGTGCATTTAAAATCATTAATTCGATTACATTGAATCTTATATCAAAAATGTTATTTATAAGTTTCTATCAGGAAATAATACTTTGAAAAATACAAAGGTTGTTTGCTATGCATTAGTTGAAAATCCTTAGTGATCTGTGTTTGCTAGACTGATTTTGTGATGATATGCTGTAGAAATCCTATAGAAATGTTCAATGTCATAGCTTCTCAGATGAAAAAGTACTGGAAATTGTCTGTGAAGTGTCCAGGACATCTGTGATTCAAGAGAAAATTAAGTCTTCCAATTCCAGGTATAAAGCAATCCCAGTTTTGAAGCTAATATACATGTCATGGGTGTATCATGTCATGGTTTTTCTTCTTCACAGAAAATGGGAGTAGAGAGATTTTAGGGAATTTATAAAGATCACCATTTGCCCCTTGTTTTCAGACAAGAAATTGTCTCACACCATAAAGAATCTAGGCTATTTGGAAACTTATTGAAAAAGAAAATGTCACATTCAACATAGCAATTATTTCCACTGTTTAAATTAGCTTCCGTCCAATATAGGTCAATATTTCAGATATTCACTTAAAATTCAAATACTTCCTCTTTTTGTTCCAGACTCAGTATAGTAATCATGTCTGTAATTGAGAATTCCTTTTACTGCTCCTCCATCCTGTATTGCCTTTTATAGGTCAATTTTGGTTTCTTTAAGCCATAAATCTTGAATTCCTTTCACATACTTTTCTGCCATGTGGATGAATTTCTGCAAGAAGTAAAGAAACTGGCACTAGCACTCTAAAGTTACAAGTAACTCCATGCCTTTTCAGTCTCCTTACCCATGTTGATGATCATTGATTAAACATTTGAACCTCAAGGTACTCAATAGAATGGGTAATTTTGGAACACTGAATTTCTATTCCATTACCACATTGTAGTGTATTTTTCAAAGCAGCTCATATAGAAATAAAGAAGACAGCTTGCAATTGCTTATAAAGCCTTACAGTTAACTCTCATAGTATTAATCTTAAAATTTGTTTTTATTTCCAATATAATATACTTTCTGTTTTCCAGGCAGAAGCAAAATTTTCTTTTACTATTGCTCAAATTTCCATAGGTATCTTTTAATAAAGTAAAACTGTTGTTGTATTTACTCTCCCTCTTTTTTGAAACAGATGTTATCCCTTCTGAGAGATGGATAGTAAATTTTGATGAAGATCTTTCAGATGGTCTTGTTTTTGCAACACAATTGGGAGCCTATTGCCCATTCTTGGTAAGAGTCATTGTTATGCATAATGATCTTCTATTATTTGAAAAAACTTAGTGATTAAAATTTGAAGTATATTTTCTGTAAACAGCAACTTTCAAATGTCTTACATTCAAGTCAAACACCTGAATCTGAATGGCTAGCACTACCTTTTTGTTTATTCTTGCATTTTGATTGCAATAATTTATTACTGATAAATATTAATATTTAAATGATTCTTTGCCTAACTATAGAGAACACTTAAAAACAGAATTTTTTATTCCTTTACCAAAAGGTTTGATTTTTTTTTTTTTTTTTTTTTTTTAACAGATTGAGTCTCATTTTATAAATATGTACACACGGCCAAAAAGTCCTGAAGAGTATCTGCACAATTGCCTGATTATTATAAATACTCTTTATGAAATTGACTTTGACATGGAAATACAGGTGGGTGCCTTTATATTAAACATTCTGCAAACATTTTATAAATTTCTTTTGATAGCTTACTCATTTGTAATATTGCTTGTTCATCTTTTTAAAATTTAAATTGAAACAAGCTTTTGATGAGACATTGCTAAAATGTAGAATTTGAAATATGACTCCACAGAAATCGACTGGATATTTTAAAATTTGTACAATTATACACATCCAGCTGTGCATAATAGGAAAGTTCTTACAGTCCAAGTGCCTGAAACCCCAAAAATAAACATTGAGTGAATTATAATCATTACTCAAAATCTAAGAATGAACTAAAAGAGCTTTTTTATTTAAATATAGATGTCATATTTTTACCTTCTAATTTAGTAGCAAAAATAAATTTTCACTTTAGTTTTACAATAAATGTTTGTGTAGAGGTCATAATGGCAATATACATTTTAATTGTATGTTGACCTCCAAGTTGTAATTCTATTTGGATTTTCACATCAACACCTCAATAGCAATATTCAAAAATATATTGTATGCTTACTATTTCATGAACCTTTTGTTTGTTACTTAGGGGCAATAAAATGATAAAATAAATGATTCCTGACTTTGAATATATAAATTCATTAAATTATCAAGATATTTATCTGTTAAAAGATAATGTTCTACTTATTTATTATTAATGGTGTATGGAAAAAATGAAGTATAGAATTCAGATGAAGGAAGAGATCAATGTGATGCAGACTGATACATCAAAGACAATGTGGAAGAGACAGAATTTAATTGGGATCTGGAAGGGTGAATTGGATTTGCATTGGTAGTGGTAAGAGAGGAAGTTGTTTGCTCAGAGGAAGTAGCATGAACAGAATGTAGAGTGTGAAAAAGTGACATATGTTAAGGAAATTGTGTGACTAGGCTTCCCCAGTTGAAGTTTGGTATTGGAAACAGAGACACAGGCATGTACTGGGATATTGAATACCAGCATTAAAAATCAGGAATTTGTCCTGTGGGAATTATGGGGGATAAAAGGCCTTTCCTCTTGCAACAATGGTCAGGATGGACTGAGAGGAGAGGAACTGATAACAGGGAACACAGACCAATCGGAATGCAATTTCAACTGGTCAAGGAGTACAGTAATTACTTTCTCTACTCATATCATTTTACTTAGGATTAAAACATAATAAGCTGATGTAGGAAAAATCATGAAGTTTGCTAGAGTTGGTGTCCAGCCACAAAAGAAGGGCATTAGAGAAAGACTATTATAACTAACTCTGAGTTTTTCATTCTGTGATCCAGAAAGATTGATGATACTAGTGCCCAAAATGATATCTTATACCACTGGAGAAAACAGTTTTATAATTGCTCACTTTTTTCTTTGTATTAAAGTCACTTGCATGTTAATGTCACTTTGTACCATTCCTGATATTTGTATTCTTTTTATTTCTTTTCATTTATTTTTATTTTTTGGTACAATTGTAAAGGGAAACTGCAATCAATAATTTTAGTCAGAGAGTTCTGTTATAATAGTAGAGTTTTAAGGACAAACTCTAATAAAAGACTTTGGTTTTGAAGAATAAAAATATTACACTTCCCATAAATTCAACAAATTATTTAACCTCCCTCATGAAAGACACAGGATACATCCTTCAGGGGTACAGATATGACAAAACTACACTCATGCCTTCAAAGATGTTGTAGACTAATAATAATCACAAGTTACATGAAACAAGGCTGATGCAAAGTGACAGTGAATGTCACAATAGACATAGAAATAGTATGCTATGAGACTCAAAGGGGGTGAGAAGTCACTCTAAAAAGGATACCAGGAAAATTTGCACAGAACACTTAGAGTTTAAGCTGATCCTTGAGCGTTTGGTAGGAGTTCACAAGAAATTTAAAATACCTTTGTTTAGAAAAACCACACATTGTGACTCTGTCCTTTGCTTTTTGATTTCCTCACATGTGTTGGCTCGATATATTTATTTTATTATATAGTTAAAAAATAATTTAAAAATAAGTATCTACTAGATAAAAATGCAGAAAAGTTGTCCAAGATTTGATGAATGAAGTAATTGAAAGTCGGCTTAGCAGATAATGACCAAACCTTTATCAGCCAATTCCAATGCCCTAACTCTTTATTAGCCCAGATTTACCAACCACACTAAATGGAAGATTTAAAACCATCACCCTCTAATGAACTTATATGTAATGAATTAATGCTGGTGCTTGTACTGGTCCACCCTTGAATCCTGTAAAATTCAGCAGTGGACTTAATTATTAATGCTTAAGTTTCTTCTTTGTTATGTTCCTAATTGCAGCCTGAAAATTAGCTTCATAAGTTGCTGGGGTAATGTTATGTCTTTTTGGAGAATCCTGCCAGTAGGAATATGCAGTTATTAAATAATCTCCTTTCCATGACATGATTTTTATTTAAAGCAAAAATCCTGTGGAATTGTTTGACTACAGCATAGAATGCATGTTTTATTCCCTCATGCAAAGATAGATAACAAAATAAATATAATAAGCATTTATGGAGCTTTACTACACATAATTTAATGAGTAGTGATTGGAGCTGAAGGTGAATAGATAATCTAATTTTGTCCTTAAATTTTTTTGTTTCTTATTTTTTTTTTTATCACTTGTTAGGGTTCTCTAGAGACACAGAAACAATAGGATATATGAGAGGGAATTTATTAGGGGGAACTGGCTCATGTGAACACAGAGTCAGAGAAGTCTCATGATAGGCTGCCCGCAAGCTGTAACACAGAAGAGCTGGTGGCATCACTCAGTCCAGAAGCCTCAGAATCAGGGAAGCCCATGGTGCAGCCCCTAGTCCAAATCTAAAAGCCAGAGAGCCTCCAGAGAGCACTGGTGCAAGTTTGAGAGTCTAAAAACTGAAGAACCTAGTCTGATGTCCAAGGACTGGAGGAGAAAAGGTGTCTCACTCTGGAAGGGAGAGAAAGCAGACAGTCCTCCTTCTTCTTACCTGTTTGTTCCAGTCCCAGCTGATTGGATGATGTCTGCCCACATTGAGGGCAGATGTTTCTCTCTCAGTCCACTGACTCAGCTTCAACCTCCTCTGAAAACACTCTCACAGATACCCAGATACAATGCTTCACCAGCCATTTAGGTATCCCTCAATCCAGTCAAATTGACACCTAAAATTAACCTTCACAATCACAGGGAAATTTTCAGCTTTAAATAACAGAATTCTTGAGTAAAAGTGGTTTAAAATAAGGAAATTTAATATTTTATAAAAAGATAGTCGGGCGATCAAAGGTTATAAGGATAATTGTTCAGTTTTTTAACAAAGTTATCAGAGATTCAGTTTTGCTCAGCCATTCTTGACCTGCTAGCTTTGTTTTAGGACTCTACACAAGTAACTCCAAAATTTCTGCAGAAGTCTCACATAACACCTTCATACAGTTCTGTTAGAGGGCTGGCTGAGTGGCATCTTTTCTTGCGCTTCTGTTTTTCCAGAAGGTAAACCTTTCCCAGTGCCCCCACAGCATATTCCCCATTGCATATCATTGGCCAGAATGGAATCCTATTCTTGTGGCTAACCAGTGGTTGATTAAAAATTTTTAAAAAAGAATATCCACAAAAAAGTGAGGTTCTTACTAAAGAAGAAAGGAGAAAATGGTTGTTGGGAGGGCAATCAACAACTGTCTTTGTAGGATTTTAGTATATCGTAGTGTACTGCTAATTATATTTGGTATCTTGTTTGAAAGTTAGTGATACCTTAAAGTTATGGCACATTGCATCCAGCATAAAACTCAAGATCTTATCACCCCTTTTAGTTACTGATGATGAAACTGAGGCCCAGGAAATTCAATTGACTTAATCAAGAGCATGGCTCTGTGTCATAGCAGGACCTGAATTAATTTGCCAGATTTCTTGATTTTTTTGTTATGATTTTTATGATTTTTTCTGTTTGTTTACATTCCTGCATATTGTTAATCTAGTAGGAAAACACTGTCATCAAGGGGAAAAAAAGGACCAACACAATTGATGTTATTTTTGGTTAGATATATGTAGCAAAAATAATGATTATGTCCTTAAAAGTACTTTCACATGAAATTTTTGTTTTAAATAAACCTAACTTATTTTAACATTTGGCTTTCTAGCCTAAGGTTAACGAAAGTCTAATTGCTTTAGGTCATTTTTGTTTAAATGTATGAGGAAAGGTAAGAATGCTCTTTTATTTGGTTTTTCAGTATAATGTCTTATTAAATATAGTTTTCCATTAAAAACATATTTTTAAATTGCCAAATTGCTGGATTTTTCAAAGTTTAGCTTCTAAAATAAATTTTATATTGCTATTTATACCATTTTATGGGGTACACACTAAAACGTGATTCAAAAGACTTTGGTTACTCTTTTCCCCAGTAAACACACCTCCCGTCACCCTAGATAGCCCTCTTCGGATCATACCCTACAGGCTGATTCCAAACACAGGGTCCAGTAGAGGTACACATTCTTCACTTAAAAATGTACCTTCTTAGGCTTCAAAAATGGATGTGACGATTAAACTCTGCCTTTTTAAATTTTGTTCTTGGCCGGGCGCGGTGGCTCAAGCCTGTAATCCCAGCACTTTGGGAGGCCGAGACGGGCGGATCACGAGGTCAGGAAATCGAGACCATCCTGGCTAACACGGTGAAACCCTGTCTCTACTAAAAAAATACAAAAAACTAGCCGGGCGAGGTGGCGGGCGCCTGTAGTCCCAGCTACTGGGGAGGCTGAGGCAGGAGAATGGCGTAAACCCGGGAGGCGGAGCTTGCAGTGAGCTGAGATCCGGCCACTGCACTCCAGCCTGGGCCACAGAGTGAGACTCCGTCTCAAAAAATAAATAAATAAATAAATAAATAAATAAATAAATAAATAAATAAATAAATTTTGTTCTTATCTTAAATCATTTTTCTACATCTATTTACTAATGTCATCTTTATTAAAGAATGTGAGACCACAAAATACTGATGAGAAACTTTATGGTCCTGGTATATTTCCAGGTTTTCCTCACATTATACTCACAGTTAGCTTTCTACCCTGCTAAGGCAGGCCAGTTTTCTTTCTGTCAGTCTTCTGCCCAGGCACCTTCATTAGTAAGCCTTACTTCTAATTAACAAAACAAGAAAGAACAAACCCTTCTATTTTCCCAAGAAGAATAAGAGAGCATGAAGAAATGTGGACTAGCAGATCATCAGTGGGGCTATCATTATTCTCTAAAAACTGCTGCCAAATTTCAGAATCAAGTGCATTAGTTCCACATAGCACGCTGGGTCTCCTTGGTTTTCACACTATTTGTATTTCTAGGCCAGGCTCAGATCCTGTTCAGTTGTTAACTTGAGTATGTGCCATTAAGTCATAGCAGACCTTCATTTCCATTTTGTGGAAGTACAGAGAGCTCCTTGTATATTGACACTGACAGAGTTGTTTGTCTATTAATGGTGTTTTTTATGTCTTCGAATCCCTCACACCAACCCCAATACTTTTGTGCTGTGAATAACTTTTCCCCACTGCTTCTATCTTCTTCTGTTCCTGACTCTACTTTTTGGCTTCAGCTTACGTTCTGGCTATATTTATTGTCCTGATATCATAGAGCTGTAATTTTGGATTTTATCTGAAATATACTCCGGTAATCATTACTAATGTATTTTGTTTATCAGAGTAATTACATCCTCTGCCTTCTTATTTATCTGTTCTGGGAAAAGTACTTCTTCAACTGCCTCCTACCTGATCTGCCTGAATTGTTGCTCTTATGTTATTTCTCGTTCAGAAATCAAGTCCCTCACCTTGCCGTCTAAGACCTCCACAATGTAGTCTGGCACTCCTTAGTCTTTTTTCTCACTAATTGTCCCATCTTTTCTTATGCATGACCCAAATGGAACTTCTTTACTGAACAAACACTATGCTTCTCTATCTCCTCATCCTATAGTAATTTGCTTTTCTGAAAAAATACACCCTTTTCCTCACATCAAACACAGCATATTTGAAGTTCAAGCATTCTATAAAGCCCATTTAATGTGCCATTGGTTCTATGGGCTTTTGCTTGAAAATCTCTTGCCATCTTTAACTTCAGGAGTAATAGTCACATTAGTCATAATTTCTAGAGTATAGTGTTCTTCTGAGTTCCGGCTAGCTTTTACAGAGTCTGAGGGTACAACGTCAGTGATCTGCTTAGGACATATTTATTTTTTAACACTTAGGTCAAGCTCTTCTGATTCAGAGCAGTATTATTGCTGTATCTATATTTCAGTGTCATTGCCAATCACAAATATTTTAAATGTTTAAAAGTAATTCAATAATTGATTTACTATGCTTTTCCTCTTTTTATATTTTTATCTAGTTATCTTATCTGATGATTAATATTAGGTGTCAACTTGACTGGATTGAAGGATGCCAAGATGGCTGACAAAGTTTTGTTTCTAGGTGTGTCTGTGAGGGTGTTTCCAAAGGAGATAGTTGCAGGAGTCAGTGGACTGAGAAAGGAAGATATGCCCTCAGTGTGGGTTGGTACCATCTGACTGGCTGTGGCAGTGGCCAGAACAAAGAGGCAGAAGAAAGGGGATATTCAGTTTGCTTGTTTTTTTGTTTGTTTGTTCTTTTTTATTTTTGTCATGATGTCTTTCTCCCTTTGGGAGCAGGATGCGTTTTTTTCTCCTTCTGCCCTTGGACATCTGATTCCAGGTTTTTCAGCCTTTGGACTCTAGGACTTACACCAGCAGCCTCCTTTGGGCTTTCAATCTTCCGCCTCAGAATGGGGCCTGGGGATTTGGGACTTAGCCTGAGCCATGCTTCTGGCTTCCCTGGGAGCCCCTGTTGGCTTCTGTCATTCTGCAGTTTGTAGCCAGCCTATTGTGAGACTTTGCCTTTGTGATTGTTCAGCCAGTTCTTCCTAATAAATTCCCATTCATATATATATATGTGTGTGTGTGTGTGTGTGTGTGCGTGTGCATATATACAGATATATATCCTATTGGTTTTCTACCTATGTAGAACTCTAACTAATGCATCCTCTAATTTCAATTTATCTTCTTTGAAACTAGGCCACAGACATCTGTGACCCAAATCCAATCCTGATGCTCATGCTTTGTGTCTACATGTATGAAAGACTCCCTACATATCTTCCTAAGAAGGTGGTGCCCTTTGATTGTGCTCTACATGACACGGCGCTGAATAAGGTAAGGATAATTTTGGGGTCAAAATGCACAAGGAGTTACACAATTAAGAGAGGTTTTAGGTATTTCTTTCCCAACCCAAAATTAACAGCAAGTATCTATATGACATAATTTTATTAAAAGTGAATAAATCTTATCAAATGTTGCTTCTTCTAAGCCAAAGGTCTAGATGAGCAAAAGGTGCAATTTTTACTTAAGAGTAATCACCACTTGCAATGAAATGAAGACTCTTTTCTTACTCATTTTCATTTGATTTAAAATAATATTATTCTGTATACAAGTTAATATACTGCTTTGATAAGATTCATGTTTATTCCTTTTTTCAGGCTGTTTTATATGTGTCTCTCTTAATATATAATTGGGAAGGAGGATAATTTTATATTTTTGATGCAAAACTTATCCATATGTGGTCTTCAAAAGATATGCCACAGTGATCTTTGTTCTGTAATTGTAACTTCTTTGAGAAAATAACTGTAACCTCCATGATGGTGTAAACATCAGTTAATAAGGATTTCATTAAAAACTGAAAAAATAAAACACAAAACCCAGGTTCTTGTCTCAAAATGTAGAGGGCTGAATTTAGTGAAAAGAAAGCCTCCTCTTCTAGGTTTGTGTTAGTAAATACTGAGGTTCAATCTCTTTTATTTACTTTATTTCTTTCCTTTTTTGTCAAAAAAAGACATAAAACTCCATAGAATTCAGTATTTACTATGATAATTCGCTAATTGCAGTGATAGTCAAGGGCTTTGGATAAATAACTAGCCTTGAGCTATAATTATATTGAATTTTTGACTTCAGAATAACATTTCAGAAGAGTTAAAAGTTTTTGCTTAGGCCTGCGGGAGACAAGAGTGTAAATTTGATTAAGTATAATTTATTACTGTTAACTATTATTACCAATTCTCTAATTCTGTCTACATGATTGTATTCCTTCATATCATTTAATTGTTATTGACATTTTTAAGTAGTTAATATTAATGCTGGCTAATGTTTAAAAATAAATTTAAATTATGATGTTAAAAATCAAATTAAATCATGTTTAAATATAACATGATTTATTTTCTCATTTTATTTTATTCTTTTGCTAGAAATAATGCTTATGCCTAAGTTTATAGATAAAATTATACAAATAATACCTTTCATTTTTCACAATGTAAGAAAAGTTTTTGAAAGAAGAAGTAAAAAATATGTATATGCAAGATAAAATAAATTACAACAAGTTTTGATTTTAACTTTTATTTAAGAAAATCAGTGATTTGGAAATTGCTGAGAATCTTTTACATATTTTGGTCCTGTGAATCAACATGATGAATGGCAGTGCGTAAGTCATAGAAAGTCATTCTTACCACCAGCCCTATCAGTGTTACAGAATATAGAAAAAGCTCCAGAAATGGCTACTAGAATTGAGAAAATCTGTCTTTCTTTCTTTCTTTTCTTTCTTTTCTTTTCTTTTCTTTTCTTTTCTTTTCTTTTCTTTTCTTTTCTTTTCTTTTCTTTTCTTTCTTTCTTTCTTTCTTTCTTTCTTTCTTTTCTTTTCTTTTCTTTCTTTCATTCTTTCTTCCTTTCTTCCTTTCTTCTTTTCTTCCTTTCTTCCTTTCTTCCTTTCTTTCCTTTCTTTCCTCTCTGAGTTTCATTCTTGTTGCCCAGGCTGGAGTGCAGTGGCACCATCCCAGCTCACTGCAACCTACGCCTTCCCAGGTTCAAGCGATTCTCCTGCCTCAGCCTCCTGAGTAGCTGGGATTACAGGTGCCTGCCACCATGCCCAGCTAATTTTTTTGTATTTTTAGTACAGACGGAGTTTCATCATGTTGGCCAGGCTGGTCTTGAACTCCTGACCTCAGGTGATCCACCCTCCTCAGCCTTGCAAAGTGTGAAAAAGTATTTCTATAACTATGGGCAAATAATAGAAACAGAATACTAGAACAAGTACAAAAAATTAGTGGTCAGTGAAAAAACACAGGGTGCAGTGATTTTCTGAGACATTCAAAAGGAGTTGAATTTTGTTTTCCTTTTTGAAACGAAATTTACACAGAAGCACAATAAAGAATGTCTGTCATTGCCAAAAAGGAATTGAGACTTTAAAACTTTCCTTTGTTCCTTTAAACAGCTAGCTCTTCTTCCTATCTACTCCTCATTACCCCTACGTGAAATCCTGGAGTTGGATGGTATGACTGTCTGACCACAGATGTGTCCAATACTGTTGTGTCATATGCATGATATGTATGACATAGTGAGAATGAATGGCTTCCTTATGATCTAAACGGTTCACAACAAATCTACTATAATTTTCAACATTTCCTTCCAAAACAATAGGAATTAGCTCTCTGGGACTTAAAATCACTTGGTCTGATAATGAATATTTGAAATACATACATTTGTATGTATGTATGTATATACAAAAAGATTACCACACTATAGTGGGGGTCTTGCCCCCATTATTGATGTCTTTAAGTATTTGAAAACATGAGGCCTCAAATCCTTAGAGAAACTAAAGTTGAAAATGCTTTAGCAACAAAACACTTGTTCTGTTGGTTACCAAAGTTCCCATTGAACTAGGAAAGTAATTAATCTTTCACCAGATTTTCACCATATTCCTTATGACTCACTATAACCATACCTACTGCTACTTTTTCACTCTTCGAGTATCTGTGACTATAGGTCCTGAACTTCATAATTTTCAGTGACCTTTTATTCACTCTAATTTAACCAATTATCCTTTTCCCCATCTTCACCATGCTCTGGGTCGGAACTTTTGGTGATACCTTGGCATCTTGTTAAAGAAAAAAAAAAAATTCATGACACTTGTTAAAATGGTAAGGCAGACTTTATTCAGGACTATTATGATAGGTATAGGGACCACCGCAAAGCAGTTTTGCAGTAGAGGAGAGAGATTGAGCTCAACTCGAAATAAAACAAGGAAAAGTCAGAATTTATAGCCAAGGAGCAGGATGGAGATCAGTGGGTGGGAAATGACTAAGAGGAAAGGTAAGACAGGATATGGGTAAGGGGGGATTCTGGCTAAACCAATGTAAGATTTTTGCTAAAGGAAGGCCAGGGTGATCATACATTACCTGAGCGATGGCAGGAGATGAGGCATTTGGTTAGATATCAAGGGTGATTAAATACTGAAGTTGTGGAATTCTGGCTAAACTGATTTAGCAGGATTCTTGCTAAAATTGGGCACTTGAGGACATGCCCAAAGGCGAGGCCTAGTTATAAAAGAGCTCAGACAAGCCTTACTGGAGTGTGGTTGAGAAGAAAATCTTTGTCAGTATTCCTAAAGATTGTTTTTTGAATCTCCATTATATTTTATATAAACACTTTGTGTACTCACATTTTTCAAGAAGTACTCTTTTGTAATAAAGCAACTCATTTTCTAATGCTCCCCACGTCTCTGGATCAGGAGGAAAGAGACAGCCAACCCTTTGTTGAACTACCACATCTAGACTAGGCCACCATTATATTCAGCCTGAAACTGTTTTTAAATCTATACTCCTTATAATACTTTCTACACTGAGCAGCCAGAGTATCCTTTTTGTAAATTGGATATATAAGCTCCCTTTTAAAAATTCCCCAATGGTTTTCCTTTGCAATAAAAATAAAATCTAAGCTGAAAATTTTGATCTTCAAATCACTGGTGATAAGATGCTTTTGCATTTGTAATTCCCTTTGTTGAAAGCTCCTTCTCTTTGCCCACTTCAGCTAAACTGTATGTGTGTGTGTGTGTGTGTGTGTGTAGTTGTTATTTTAAAATACAAATTCTGGCTTTCTGCAGTTGGTGTACATTATGAATAACCATATTTATGACTAAAATGTATTGCTATCTTTGATAAAAATAAGAAATGATATAGTTGCATAGTTTTTAATTTTATAATCTTACTTATATCCTCTTCTACTTCTACATAGATTCTACTGAAAAATTCCAGCTCGCAAAACTTAGTGTATAATGCTAGAATTGTTGGAAGAGATGCTGCTGACTTCTCCCTCTCCCAAAAAGGGAATG
Organism: Piliocolobus tephrosceles; assembly: GCF_002776525.5. Classification (NCBI taxonomy): domain Eukaryota; kingdom Metazoa; phylum Chordata; class Mammalia; order Primates; family Cercopithecidae; genus Piliocolobus; species Piliocolobus tephrosceles. Next base: position 111,926,483 of record NC_045445.1, on the reverse strand, counting down.
TTGTGACAATTTCTCCAAGGTAAGTATTTTTTTTTTTAAATTTTACATTATCAGACATATCAACCCCAAAGATTTAATAAGTGTTATAATTATAAAATGTGACTTTGATTTTACTATTGATAGATATTTAATGAAATGATTGTCACCCAGAGTCAGACAAATATTCATATGTTTCTACAGTTCCTCACCAAAGTTGTTGAAACAATTCTAACAACATAAAACAGCTGTTTTATGTATGCATTTAATTTTAATTTGTTTTTTATGCATATGGGTCATAGAAATAAGACTGTAAGTTGGTTTTGTTGTGTACTACCATTCCGTTTCCTGCAGGAAACTGAAACCAGTGCATTCTAAAATCATGTATGTATATAACTTTAAAAATATATATTTTTTATTTTATTTTAATTAATTAATTGATTTATTGAGACTGAGTTTCAGTCTGTCGCCCAGGCTGGAGTACAGTGGCACAATCTTGGCTAAGTGCAGCCTCTGCTTCCTGGGTTCAATAGAAGCGAATCCACACCTTTAACACTTTTATTATAAATTATAAAATTATAAATGTGCACTGTAGAAAATTTGAGTTATAGAAAAATAAACAGGATAGCAAAAATCACCTAGAATTACGTCAAACACAATTTATTAGTTCATTTCTTTCCAGTCTTTTCATAGGCACACATAGGTTTATTATAACATATGCATACTTATGTGTTTACATAATACAGGCATTGTATGTAAATATTAACATGCTTAATATTTATTAAACATTTACTATATAAAAATATCTATAGCTGTATTCTTTTGAGCCTTCACCATAATCACCCTTTGTGGCCTTTATATAGTAATGTTGGCTTTTTTTTTTTTTTTTGGTAGCATACACCTCATAGTTCTTCCAGCCCCTACCTATTACCCAGTTCCAAAGCCACTTTGACATTTTAGGTGTTTGTTACAGCAGCATCTCCATCCACTTCTCAATACTAATTTGCCATCTTAGTCCATTCAGGGTGCTATAACAATAAAACATAAAATAGGTAGCTTAAAGACAACAGAAATTTATTTCTCATAGTTCTGGAGTCTGAGAAGTCCAAGGGATCCAGGTGCTAGCAGATTCAGTGTCTGGCAAGGGTCTGAGTTCTGGTTCATATATATATTAATTTATATATATATAAATTGCTAAGAGCACTTGTTCTCTGGCTATTTCTATCTCGTGACATCCTCTTCTTAAATTGAGGTACCATATCTTCATAATTGTCTCTCACTTTTATGTTCTCATCTATCCCTGAATTTTCTCTAAAGTCACTTGCTTTATTGACCTTGATCTTAGTGTTCCCTGTTAAAAGATTTGCTCAAATGCCTCCTGACACATGGTTATTCATTCATATGTAATAACATGGCAATAGAAAAGTGAATTTCTTAACTGTATGTGCACAGGTATGTCAACTGGTAGGCTTCACATTAGCGTGAAAAAACATACTGCTTTTATGCCCAATTGTCTGACATTTTATAATGGCATTGAAGGGAGTAGGGTTGTCTGAACCCCATCTTGCCCTTTATGTGGTGATGGTTTCCTCTAACCAGCTGTGTTTTGAAAATCTCTTTATTATAATTTTCATGAGATTTTTCTTAGGAAAATGAATGATGAATCTGGGTTTCAGATGCCATTGTGGTTTAGAACTTCTCTCATATCATTTAACAATTAAATGTTGTGTTTCAGTCTTGACATGTACAGGCTCTATGATCCAGCCTCAGTTTCCTTATTTGAAAAATGTGGATAACACTATTTACCCACAGTGCTGTCAGTAATAAATGTGATTATGTAGGCAAAACACCTTGTACCATAATGGAACTTACAGGAAGCGATTAATTAGGATGACTGCCTCGAGTTGGAATACTGGTGACTCAAAAATTAAAATATGTCAACACTACTCACAAATGCTTACAATCTATCACAATGCCAAGCAAGCAAATACATAATGAAGAAATAATTAAATAATTATTTTATTTATTATGTGCATATAGAACTAGATGAAAACTGAAAAAAGAAGTGCCTGCCCACGCTTGAGGAAACCAAGGAAAGTTTCCCAGAAGAAGTAATGCTTAATTCTGAATACATACAAAAAACAACTACTCACTTATCTAAATGCATTTTATTTTATAGGCTTGAAATAAAATTATTTTAGGTAGCTGTTATTTTAGGTGGCTCTCTTTAGCTAGGCTAAATAATTTCATAGGATTTGGTTTTTACAAATACGACTCAGAAAATATTTTGTTTTCCTAAACAAAAAAAAATGAGTAATTTTATCATTATAAGATATCACATAATTATATATCTATGTGTGCCACATTCTTTGTTAGATACTGTCTAGATCACAGTTAATAATGTCTCTTTCTGCCAGCTATGGATTTAAATTATCAGACATATTATTTATATAGAAAATGTTAAACAGCTACACCAGCGTATAAACAAACATATTTATTTCTGCATTTAACTTTATGACTAAATTTAGCTATAACCATAGAGTGATTGTCATAAAAGTGAAAGTGTAAATTTAGAAAACCAGTCTTTTTTTTTCTCATTATTTTCATTGAGCCATATGTGCACTGACATTGATGTGTTGTATATTTATTCTCCGTCTATTCCAAAGGCTAAATTGAAACAGCTTACAATGTATATGTAATATCAAGGAAGTTTTTTAAAAAAATATCAGGGAAAGGCAATTGGAGCAAAAAGAAAATAAAAGGTAAAATAATTAAAATGAAGCCTATAGTTGTGATAGAAATGCCTGGAGACTTAGGAAACTTACTTGAAATAGACTACACATTTGATTCTGAAGTTTCTAACAAATTCAGAAAAGAATGCTGGTCATTTACATGCTTCAATATAACTACAAAATTTAAAAAATAATTACCTATACTTAAGAGAAGGTTGTTTATGGAACCAGCTATTTATCTCATAAAAGAATACTCTATTTTGAAATGTATTTCATAAGACTTAAGTATAGGTTCATAAAATCCTTCATTAAATGCGTGTTCTTTAGCTGATGGTCATTCTTGAATGCTTCTCTTTTCATCAGCTTCCATGGAGATCCAATCCATTACCAGATCCTATTGATTTTACCAATTGTGTCATAAACCTTGTATCTTTTCCCTTCTTCACCTATTCCACCCCGATTTAATGTAATATCATCTTTATACTAGACTGCCACCATAGACTCCTAAAAATCTTGTCTGAAATCTAACCCCTGTATTAGAATGACAGCTAATTTTTAACAGAAATTTAAACCTTTAACAGAAATTTAAAAAGGTGCTTAAAATATTTCAACAGCTTCCCATCTCAACATTTGGATATAGATTGAATATGCTTAACATGGTCCAAAGTACACTTTCACTTTTGTGATAGTCACTATGATTTCACAGCTTGCTGTTGGCTGTATCTTGCATCATCACCCCTATTGCTTGCTAAGATTTAGCATTACTGGCCTTTGATTAGTTATTCAAACACATTTTAATTCCACATAACAGAAGCTTTGGATGCCTTCTTTCATCCCCTTTTCAATCTAGTTAACTCATTCTCATCCTTCACATTCCACCTAATATATCACTTTCTCTGACCTTTCAGACTATATCACACTCCCCATTATATGCTCTCACAGCACCTATATAATTTGTAATTTTCGCATTTATTTTGTGATGGTAGAACGTTGGCCATGTCCTACCATATGTACTATCCAGGGGAGCAGGAATAATGTTTTTTTGTTTGTTTGTTTGTTTGTTTGCTTTTTTTTCTAATTACTGTTATCTCAGAAACCTAAAAGAGTGCCTGGAACATTATAAGTTATCTAAAAATATCAATCGCATGAATGAATTAATGGATAAATGATCTTATATAGTGATGTACTTTAGAATAACTGGAAATACTCTAAATCACTCACTGTTATCTCAATAAATAATTTGAGCCTGTATACCCGGAAAAAATCCTCAAGGTCAAATGTTCTTTGTTTTCAGTTAAATTCATGCCGATGAGTTTTCATAAGAGTCCTTTTGCACAAAACTGAAATTGTTGAGGACACATATCTAAATTAAAATAACCCCCACTCCTGCAAGATGTGAGCTGTAATTTTCCCTACAAAACTATTTTTAGAACATTTCTATTGCTTTTGAAAGCCCCTTATTCATCTCACTCCTTGTTTCTTCCTAGTCTCACCCATTCAACAGCAACTGCACAAAAGTTCTGGCGCAGTTAGGTCAATGTTTGACACCAAGGGAATCTATTCCCATATCCATTCTTAAATATGTGTATTCTAAGCAAAGATAATAGGTAGTAGTTGATACAAAAGAATAACTGTTATAGGATGTATAATGATAACCATGCTGAAAACCAAAGGAAAAGCAAAGATAAAATGTCCCCAACTTTTATCACCTACAGCTGTATCAAGGCAAGGCAAGACTGAAAGATTGATCCAATAACAAAATAGAGAGTCCATTGTTTAATTTAGAATGTGTTACTTATTTAAATAGTGAAAGCATGAGTAATCAAAGGTACCAGATTCACATGTCCCTTGTACAGGGCAATATCAAAACGGGTCAGATCACTGCCTTATGGATGGTAAGACACCCTCTTGCTGAGGATCCAAATTCATGCTGTCATTAAGCTTCATGGCCTGTAACTCTACCCTTAAAGGAGTAAGGAAGCAAGTCTCATACCTCATCACGATCCAGGAAGCAATGATAAACTGTTTGGTGACAGTCTCTCAAGGAAATTTAGGGAGGCAAGTGAGAAATGTTCCCAGAGCAGCAATTCATGACCCTCCATGCTCTTATAATTGCAGGAGGATCATGGGGTTTCTGCCAAGACTTTTGTCAGCTGCATTTTTACAGTGCATATGGGGCCTATGTGGACTCATGCAAGGTTGCTGGGTACGATGGTGCAGTCGTGTTCCTACAGACTGGTGAATGGAATCTCCTCCAAATCACCATTATACTATGTCTTAGACTGCCAGATTGAACATTAAGGAAGGTGAAAATATTTTCCTTATTCCTTTCTGTAATTAATTAAATGCTATTATTATCTGCCATGATTTGGTTATGAGTTTTGAATGTTATTTTCAATAATGACTTTATGCATTTTTTGAATTCTTACTTTCTTAACATTTCCCCATGTTACCAGAGACCAGTGACATGACAAAGTATTTGCCTAAACAGTAGCACAGAATGTCCTATGAATTTCCCTCAAAACAATTCATACATGGTTTCCTGTAGCTTGCTGTTAGAAAATCCTTTATTTGAGAGATTATATATTTGAAAGTTAACTTCAGGTTTTACAAAATATATTACGATAGCTTAACCGATGATAATAACTAGGTTGTAGGCTTCTTGAGAACTGCAGCTGAAGTGAGTACCTTGCAGGGGGATGTAGGCACTAGACACATGGTCTACATTAAACAAATGCTTGTAAGCTGTCTTTTTTTGTTAAAACATTTTCTCTTTTATCTTTCACTAAATAGAAACGAAATTAATGTCACTCTGAAATTCACCAGTCGCTTTCTTTGTCCTGCTGAAGCTTCACTACTATTAATTTCAAAACCCAAGAATGCAATAAGAGGAATTACGATGACTTTTGCTCTTAAAGGCAAAGTCCTCGATTTTAAAGACATTGTAAGTAAATTTTACCTACTATGCCTCTGCTTCTCTTATCAGACCATGGAGTATCAAAAGCATGGTTATTGTTCTACGTTTTATCTTTAGGCAGCTGTTTCTTGAGTCATCCCTGTGCCATGGATACTTGTGATTTAAGTTAAAGTAGTTCTGGGCCTGTGTCTGTGTTTTTGCTAGACTAAGGGTTGATAGTTTATGCAGTAAAAAAGGACTTTCCTATACTCTGGCAGGAACTTTCATCGGTTTATCTTGTGTGTCCTGTGGATCAAATCTATTATAAAGATAAGGCTAATGCTGGCATTTATTGAGAGATGACGATGTTCCAGATAGAGTTCTAAGTGTTTCTATTTCAAAGGGTGGGGAAGAGAGATTTTTAAATCTTTATAAAATGGTTGTGACATTATGATGATTGACTTTTTGTAGCCATTATCTCTTCTAAATATTCATTTCTACCATGGATGTATGGTACAGAATAAGTAAATTCATTAGATTTCCAAATGGATTATAAAGAATTCAGGTGTGCAGGGCAAGAGTGGTAAGTAGAGAAAATGATTGTAGGATGGTCGAGTGATGGCCCGTTGTTGAGGAGGACACTGAGATGCTCATATGGACAGACTGCCTTTTGAGACAGTGATGCTCAGAACAGGAAGTGAGCATTTGGCACTTCCTATGTGTGATCTTATTTCCTCCTGAATAATGAACATGTACGTTTCCCAACTCTCTCACACAAATTATCTGAAACAAGACATTGTTTTGTCACATGTGGCTAAGAGATATGGCTGGGCTTAGCCTGTCATTGGTGGTTCTGGGGTAGACATGCAACTGTTTACTTCCCCATCTGCCCCCATATGGTCTTAACTCACTGGGAAGCAGATTAGATAATAAAAACAAAATAAAATAAAATGATAAAATAATCTTTCTGAAACTGTAGAATACCTAGAAAGTTTTTCTCCATGGAATTTCTTTTGATAGTTGGAATTATTGTCAGTGTAATATTAAATGGATGGTTTATAGATTTTTAAGATTATATTTTATAATTCAGAAACTTCATTTTTTGTTATTATCATGTGGTAAGATTTTATTTTTTTACTTTAGGACATTATAAAATGTGAAAGCCCGTGTTATCAATTTCATGAATTCACTGTGAATGTGAAAAGCCCCTTCCATACTGCTGGGGACTTCAAGTAAGTTATTGTTTTGGTGTAAATTCATTACAATTAGCTATCTCCACTCTAAAGAGACATATAGTAATTTTCTTTCTTTCTTTTTCTTTTTCTTTTCTTTTCTTTTCTTTTTTTTTTTTTTTTTTTTTTTTTTTGAGACGGAGTCTTGCTCTGTGGTCAGGCTGCAGTGCAGTGGCGCCATCTTGGCTCACTGCAGCCTCCACCTTCCAGGTCAAGCAATTCTCCTGCCTCAGCCTCTCGAGTAGCTGGGACTAGAGGTGCCCGCCACCATACTCAGCTAATTTTTGTATTTTTAGTAGAGGTGGGGTTTCACCATGTTGGCCAGGATGGTCTGTATCTCTTGACCTCATGATCCACCCACCTCAGCCTCCCAAAGTGCTGGGATTGCAGGCGTGAACCACTGCACCTGGCCGTAATTTTCTTAATCCCTTCAACATGAACCATTTCGAGCAGAAATTATATGTGTTCGCATTCCTATAAACTTCTAAGCACCATCAGAGAAACTTAAACAACTAATGAAAGTGAATCAATTTTACTGAAATGATCATACTAAATTTATGAGTTTTGTCTGCAAGTTGTTTGTTGAAATTCAGTGTTCTTTCAATTTTTAAAAAAATATATAGTTAATAGACTTTTTACTTCTAATTTTATTCTGTACATGTCCAAAATTAAAATATGGATTTAAGCAGAAAAAACATTTTCACTTAGAGCATCATAACTAGTTTACACTGCACAATCAATGTGCATGGTGTTCACCTTAAGATTTAACAATAATAACAAAAATACATATGTGTGATGAAAAGACAATAAAATTTTCAAGTATTATTTAAAGACACAATAGAAAAGTAACTTCCTGGAAATGTACACCACATTGAGGAAGAAGATGGAAGATGATACCTTCTGTGCTGATTAAACTAGGAACTCTGTTTTTTCCAGCTTTAGGTATCAGATTCTTATGATACTTATATTGAAACTGGAAGTTATAATATGCTTATTATTTTACTATTTGATAATTTCTAGTTCTTTTAATCACTGTATGTAAAGGATTTTGGTAATTTCTTACTAGTAATTTTGGTCATTGTGTTAAAAAAAATGTTGTTTTGAAACAGTGATTTGTAAATACCTGGTTCCCCAGTGCATGTGAGAGAGAATATGATTGAGTGCAATTTTATTAAAGTGATACATTGGAGTATAAGGAACAAAATATTTTAGAATATGAGGTGTGTTAACACAGTACTAAAGTATGCCCGTAAGTAGGCCAAATGACTGACTGCAGTTCCTCAGAGAAAAACAGGATCAAACAAATTTAGTCTTACATTCTAGCGTTAAAGCAGAAAGAAAATCTGGATATTCCAGAAATTGGGAGAATATTACAGATACGTATTTCTCAAATAACAGTAATATTTTAGCATGTCTTTATGTTATATCTCAGATTTAATTAAAATGGTTAATGCTTGTGAGGGGTTTGTGGTTTGATAGGAAGCAAAATTGTTAATCAAGTGATTTTAACTATATCCTTCCTTATATGAATATGTCCTGCAAACTTAGGCAATGGACAAATAAACTCAAAAATATAAAACCAATCTCAAAATGTGTAAAATCAATATTGTGCAAGAGGCATATATTATATTTGAAATTTTAACATAATAAAATAGATTGAGTAAGAAGGAATTTGACCAATTAATTAATATAGAAACTATTTTTAAGTTATAACCAATATAACAAGTGACCCAGTTTTTAATATTACAAATGATTGAATTGGTTATTATTAGCAGTCTCACATTAAACATACTTTAAAATAAAATAAAAAATCCCCACATATTCCCCAATATTGTATGCATAAGTGGCAAGAACTGATCATGTCTTTTTTTTTTTTTTTTTTTGAGACAGAGTCTCGCTCTGTCCCTCAGGCTGGAGTGCAGTGGCCGGATCTCAGCTCACTGCAAGCTCCGCCTCCCGGGTTTACGCCATTCTCCTGCCTCAGCCTCCCGAGTAGCTGGGACTACAGGCTCCAGCCACCTCGCCCAGCTAGCTTTTTTGTATTTTTTAGTAGAGACGGGGTTTCACCGTGTTAGCCAGGATGGTCTCGAACTCCTGACCTCGTGATCCGCCCGTCTCGGCCTCCCAAAGTGCTGGGATTACAGGCTTGAGCCACCGCGCCCGGCCCCTTGATCATGTCTTATCAAAATTTCACATTACTTTGAACAAATAAGGCAATCCAGTCTATATTTAACAGAGACAGGATTAGCTGTCCAGGTTGTTGATTTCCACGCCTCGCTCCCAGATTGGTGATTCCCCCAGTCTTCTTTTGCAAAACACCACTATTTCATGCTCTATAATGCTAGTTTTTTTATTTTGTATTTTATAAGGTTTAGTTTGCTAGTACAGTATTTTGTTGAGGATTTTTCCTGTGTAATTATAATATTTAATACTGTAATTGCCTTTTTCAGTGATTTGTCTGTTTTTGTATGATTAATATTAACCTTATAGAATTATTTCTGAAATGTTACCTTCTATTCTGTTGTTTGGAAAAGTTTGTGAATGACTGGTATTAATTATTTGAATGTTTGATATAATTCACAGGTGAAGCAACCTGGTTCTGAGCTTTGCTTTGTGGAAGTTTATATCATTACTAATTCCATCTCTTTGTTATGAGCCTGTTCAGATTTTCTATTTCTTCTCAAATCAGTTTTGCTATTTTATTCCAGAAATTTTTGCATTTCTTCTAAGTCATCTAATTTGCTGGCACAGAGGCTTTCAGAGTATTCCCTTATAATCTTTTTTAATTTCTGAAAGGTTAATAGTGATGTTCCTCCTTCTATCCCTTATTTTAGTCATTTAATTCTTCTTGTTTATATTCTTGATCAGTCCAGGTAATAATTTGTCATTTCATTGTTCTTTTCAAAAAATTCCTTCTGCTTTCCTTGGTGTTCTCTATTGTTTTTCTGTCCTCTATTTCATTTCTGCACTAAATTTTTTTTGGATATTACTTATTTCCTTCTATTTGCTTTGTGTTTAGATGCCTTTTTTTTCTCGCTTCTTAAGGTGAAAATTTAGATTATTATTATGAGATTGTTTTCATAGAGGCATTTTTATCTACATATTTATCTCTACAGACTGCTTGAGCTTCATCTCATATGTTTTGGAATATGTTATTTTTATTTTCATTAATCTTAAATTATTATTATTATTATTATTTTTGAGACAGAGTTTTGCTCTTACCCCCAGGCTGAAGTGCAATGGTGCGATCTCAGCTCACTGCAACCTCCACCTCCCAGGTTCAAGTGATTCTCCTGCCTCAGTCTCCCAAGTTGATGGGATTACAGGCACCCACCACCACACCCAGCAAATTTTTGTATTTGTAGTAGAGACAGGGTTTCACCATACTGGCCAGGCTGGTCTCGAACTCTTGACCTCAGGTGATCCACCCACCTTGGCCTCCCAAAGTGCTGGGATTACAGGTATCAGCCACCATGCCCAGCAATCTTAAAATATTTTTAATTTCTTTTTGATTTCTTGCTAACCCACCAGTTATTTGGAAGTATATTGTTTAATTTCCCCATGTTTGTTAATTTTCAACTTTTCTGTCATGAATTTTACTCCATTTAAGTTAGAGAGCATACTTTGTATTATTTAAATCATTTTAAATTTATCAAGGTTTGTTTTATGGCATAAGGTCCATACTGTGAAATGCTCATAAGAAGAATCTGTATTTTGCTGTTGTTGAGTAAATTGTTCTATAGGTGTCTTTTAATTTTAGTTGGTTTATAGTATTGTATAAGACTTATATTTTCTTGTAGATTTTCTGCCTAAAGTTTTCTATTCATAATTAAAAGGCAGTATTTAACTATCGAACTATTAATGTTGATCTCTTCATTTCTCCCTTCACTTATGTCAGTTTTACTTTCTGTCTTTTGGTGCTCTAAAATTCAGTGAATGTATATTTATAGTAATTTTATCTTCCTGATTGTTCATATAAAATGTCTCTATCTATAGTTACAATTTTTGTTTTAAATTCTATCATGTCTTCTATTAGTATAGCTACTTCAACATTCTTGTGGTTGTATGTATGATATATAATTTTTTGTCCTTTTACTTTCAATCTATTTTTATCTGTCAGTCTAAAGTATGTCTCCTTTATATAGCATATGGTCAGATTTGGGGGTTTTGTTTTGTTCTTGTTCTTGTTGTTGTTGTTGTTGTTGTTGTTGAGACGGAATCTCGCTCTGTCGCCCAGGCTGGAGTGCAGTGGCACGATCTCAGCTCACTGCAAGCTCTGCCTCCCGGGTTCACACCATTCTCCTGCCTCAGCCTCCTGAGTAGCTGGGACTACAGGTGCCCGCCACCACACCTGGCTAATTTTTTGTGTTTTTAGTAGAGATGGGGTTTCACTGAGTTAGCCAGGATGGTCTCGATCTCCTGACCTCATGATCCACCCGCCTTGGCCTCCCAAGGTGCTGGGATTACAGGCATGAGCCGCCATGCCTGGACTTGTTTTGTTTTAACAGCTTAATTAAGATAACATTGATATGACAGAACTGCAGGTATTTACTGTGTACATTTTGATGAGTTTAAACATGTGCAAACACCTATGATACCATTACCATAATCAAAGGAACAGAAATTTCCTCCCAGAGTTCTCTTGTGTCCCTTTGTTTTCTGGTTGGTTTGTTTGTTTGCTTTTTGGTAAAAACACTGAGCATGATATCTACCCTCTTATATTTTGAAGTGTATGATATTGTTAACTATTGGCACAATATTTTATAGTTGATGTCTAGAACTTATTCATCTAATATTACAGTTGAAACTTTATACCCATTGAACAACAACTCTCCATTTCCCTAAACCCATAGCTACTGTCAGTCATGATGGCCTTCTTCGCTTCTATGAGTTTAACTAGTATAAACACTTCGTATCAATGGAATTATGCATATTTGTAATTCTGTAACTGACTTATTTCACTTAGCATAATGTCCTCCAAGTTCATCCACGTTGTTACAGATGCAAGACTTCCTCTTTTTTTTAGTCAGAATAATATTGTATTGTATGTATATATTAAATTAATCACTGCTTTTGATAGCATTATTTAATCAATTCGCAAATTTGTTATTATTGACACAGTTGGTTTTACTTTTGCCAGTTTCCATTTAGTTTGCTATATTGTATGTCTTTTTGTTTGTTTCTCTATTAGTCCATGACTTCTTTTTTTAAATAATAGTGTATATTTTTCAATGCAGGATTTTAATTTCTAATGGCTTTTTCAATATATTTTTGAATTTGTTTTCTTAATGATTGCACTGGAGTTTACCATAGACATTTTTACTTGTCATAATCAACTTCAGATGTATACTAGCTTAATTCCAGTAAGATTCACAAAGTGTTACTCTTATATAGCTCTATTCCCTTTCTCTTCTTTTCCTGATGTTATTGTCATACATATTACATCAATATTACACACCCAACAATATATTGCTATAATTGTTATTTTATATAATTTGTATGACTTTGAGAAAGCTGGGAGAAAGTGTATTGGTTTGCTAGGGTTTCCATAACAAAACACTACAGATCAGATGGAATAAATTACAGAAATTTATGTTCTCAGAGTTCTGGCAGTTAGAAGTCCAAGATTAAAATGCCATCATTTTTACTTTCTTCTGAAACTTTTCTTCTTGGCTTACAAATAGTTGTCTTCTCATGTGGTCTTTTTTCTGTGAATGTATATCCCTGATGTATCTTTGTGTTTTCAAATTTCCTTCTTCTTACAAGGACATAATTCAGATTGGATTAGGACCCACCCTGAGGGTCTTAACTTAATTATCTATTTAAAGGCTCTTTCTCCAAATACAGTCACATTTGGAGATACCAGGGTTAGGTCTTCAAAATATGAAGTTTGAGGGGACAAAATTCAGCCCATAACAAAGAGCAAGTATATATCTATAATTTTTATATTTAACCTTCCTATTTAGTATTTCCATTTCTCTTCATTTGTTTGCATGGATTGGTGCTACCATATAGAATAATTTCTGTGACCCGATCCAGCTTTCATCTCACCCACTTCATTTTTTGAACATTTTTTCTCCTATTTTTCCTCTCTCCTTTTTTTTTTTGCAGGTAATTTCATTGCCCACATGTTGTACTTAATGGTGTGCCTACCATACATATGCCAGATTCTATTTACTTTTTTTTTTCATTTCTTTCTCTGTTCTTCAGAATGTGTAATGTCTACCAATCTTCAAGTTTGTTAGTTCTTTCTTCCCCCAGTTCAAATCTACTATTAAGCCCTTGAGTGAATTTTTCTCTCTCTTATTGTAGCTTCCATCTCCAAAATTTCCATTTATTTCTTTTTTTAATAATTTCAGTTTAGTTGTTGATATTCTCTATTCGATGCCACATTGTCATCATGCTTTCCTTTACTTCTTTAATTATACTTTCCTTTAATTCTTTGAAGATATTTATAATGGCTATTTTAAATTTGATTTCTGTTCAATCTGATACCTGAGTTACTCTAACAGGCAGTTTCTACTCTCTGTTACTTTTCTTCTTATTTTTTTTCATGTGTTTCATAATGTTTATGAAATAGGGTAGACATTGTAGACAATATGTTATGCCAATTCTAGATACGGGTTCTGTCTGCCCCAGGTTTGCTAATGCTATTTGCACTTCTAATTTTTTTACTGACTGGCTGGGTTATTTTGGTAATGTCTATCTTTCCCTGCTCAAACCTACACACACGTAGTGTTAAGGCTCTGATGTTGCTTGTCAAAGGCCACAGTCTTTGGTATGCCCACAATTACCCTGGGATTGCAGTGGTTTTGGCAGGGCTCTCTGTGTGTTTCCCTGACCACACCCTTCTGTTAAATTCCCTGCATGGGGTGGGGATGTATCGGGGGAAACTGCCCCCATTGTTTCAACATGGGTCCTTTTCTATTTTCCCTAAGTATCAGCCAGTCTGAGAAATAAAGAGAAAGAGTACAAAAGCGAGAAATTTTAAAGCTGAGTGTCCGGGGGAGACATCACATGTCAACAGGTTCCGTGATGCCCCCCAAGCCGCAAAACCAGCAAGTTTTTATTAGTGAGTTTCAAAAGAGGAGGGAGTGTACGAATAGGGTATGGGTCACACAGATCACATACTTCACAAGGTAATAAAATATCACAAGACAAATGGAGGCAGGGTGAGATCATAGGACCGGGACAAAACTAAAAATGCTAATGAAGTTGTGGACACGCATTTTCATTGATAATATCTTATCAGGAGACACGGTTTGAGAGTAGACAACTGGTCTGACCAAAATTTATTAGGTGGGAATTTCCTCATCCTAATAAGCATGGGAGTGCTATGGGAGACTGGGCTTATTTTATCCCTTATCTACAACCATAAAACAGACATTCCCAGAGCAGCCGTTTCAGAGACCTACCCCTAGGAATGCATTCTCTTTCTCAGGGCTGTCCCTTGCTGAGAAAAAGAATTCAGCTATGTTTCTCCTATTTGCTTTTGAAAAAAGAGAAATATGGCTCTGTTCTGCTGAGCTCTCAGGCAGCCAAACCTAATGATTATCTCCCTTGTTCCCTGAATATCACTGTTATCCTGTTCTTTTTTCAAGGTGCCCAGATTTCATATTGTTTAAACAATTTGTGCAGTTAATGCAATCATCACAGGGTCCTGAGGCAACATACATCTGCAGCTTACAATGATGATGGGATTAAGAGATTAAACACAGGCATAGGAAATCACAAGAGTATTGATTGGGGAAGTGATAAATGTCCATGAAATCTTCACAATTTATGTTCAGAGATTGCAGTAAAGACAGGCATAAAAAATTATAAAAGTATTAATTTGGGAAACTAATAAATGTCCATGAAATCTTCACAATTTATGTTCTTCTGCCATGGCTTCAGCTGGTCCCTCTATTCAGAGTCCGTGACTTCCCGCAACAGGGTTGGATAAATTACTCTTCAAGCTAATTCAGTCAACTTCAGACCTCTTTGAGAAAACAGTTCTATAAATCATTGTTTGAGATTTTTTCTGACTCCAGGAGGACTTCTAGCAGTCTCCTTCTCCAGTTCTCTCCAGCAAACTATCAGGCCTATAGTTTAGCTTGTATCTTTGTTGATCTACCAGTCTCCATCCAGTTGTATTTCACCACAACTGGCAATGTTTCTGAGAGCACACTTTCACTTGAATTTCTCCACACATTATTGAAAATGAAATCAGTACTTTGGGAACCGATTAGGAGCTATTCATTTTAAAGCCTGCTTCTCTCCTCAGGGAAAATATCTGATCCATGACTCTAGAGCTGGAGATGGGGACAATAGTGCACTTTTTCTTCAACAAACCCTCCATTTTCGGAGCTGAGTGCTAGGTGGGCAAGGGGGCAAAATAGCCTCAGGATTTTTTGACTTGCTTCTCTCAGTATGGAACTACCACCTTACAAACTGGGCAAGGGCCATTGGGGTTTCAGTATTTTCAGCAGTGCCACACTCATGTGAGAGCTTCGGTCCATGAGTGGGTGCTGGGTAGAAGAAAGGAGCTTCTCACCGTCTCTCAACTGCACTTACCCAGAACCTAGCCCCAGCAACATGTACTGAGGTGAAAATGTTGATGTCCCATGCCTCCCAGAAACATAGGCCTCCAAGTGGGAGCCAAGGGAAGGAAGAGCCCTATGTTCTTGGCAAAAACAGTCTGAAACAAAGTTTCTTTTTTGTTGAGCTTGAAAGGAAGAAGGAGATAGAGTTCTTGGTTCAAATTCTACAGACTACTGGTTTTCTTATTATATTTTAGTTGATTTTGTTTCAAGATTTTTCTTAATTTGTTGTATGCCCTTAGAACCATTTCCAGAGAATTTCAAAGTGTTTTTTTGGGTTTCTTTGTTTGTTTGTTTTGTTTTTACTCATTTTC
Organism: Piliocolobus tephrosceles; assembly: GCF_002776525.5. Lineage (NCBI taxonomy): Eukaryota > Metazoa > Chordata > Mammalia > Primates > Cercopithecidae > Piliocolobus > Piliocolobus tephrosceles. The sequence goes on along the minus strand of NC_045445.1, from coordinate 111,910,751 downwards.
TTGGGGTGAGAGTCCAAGGATCTCTCGTGGTGTCAGACTTAATGTTTGTCTTAAATATTATTTTATCTGTTATTAAGATAGCCACTCCAGCTCCTTTTTTATTACTATTTTCATAGTATTCCTTTTTGAATCTTTTTAATACCAATTGGTTTGTGTTTTTGAACCCAATGTTTGTCTCTTTTCTTTTATCCATCTTGTCAGTCTTTCCTGTTTGATTGAAGTGTTTAGTCTGTTACATTTAACTCAATCTGTAATCTAGTAGAATTTATGTCTGTCACTTTTATATTTCCTTTATATATCACTAATGTCTTTGTTCATCTGTTTATCTGTTACTGCCTGAGTTTTTTAACAGTAATTTTGTATACCATTTTATTTCCTTTTAGTTTCTTTTAGTTTATGATTTTCTAATTGTTTTCTTAATAGTTACCCTGAGAATTACAATCAGCATCTAATATAAAACAATCTAACTCAGATTAATACCAACTGAATTTCAATATAATTCAGAAACTTTGTATCTGCAATGTATCTCTTTTTCCTAGCCTTTCCCTAGTGTTATTATACCAATTTCATCTTAATGCATTATAAGCCCATAAAGCAGTTTTATATTTATTGTCCTACTCTAGTTTATTTTAAATGAGAAAGGCAAATATAAAGAGTTGCGAAGAAAATGAAAATTTATAGCTTGTTTTTAAATATATATTTACCATTGTAGTCACCTTTCTTCATGCCTTTTATTACCTCATGTGGTTTTGATTAATTTCTTGTGTCCTTTTACCTCAGCTGAAATATTTGTTGTGTCACAGTTCTGCTAGTAATGAATTGTTTTAGGTTTTGTTTACTTTGGAATATCTTTTCTCCTTCATTTTTGAAGGACAGTTTTTTTGTTTTCTTCTTTTGTTTCTTTTTATTATTTTTTTGAAAGAGAGTTTTTTCTTTATACATTGTACTTCATCAACTCTATTTCTTGCAGTGTACTGAATACATAATCCTGTTGTCTTCTATCTTCCAGCATTTCAGATGGAAAGTTAGCTATTAATCATATTAAGGAGCCACTGTAGGCACTGAGTCAATTTTGTATTGCTACTTACAAGATTGTCGGTATCTTAGCCTTTCAACTGTTTAATTATTATTATCTATATGTGGATTGCCTTGAGTTTATCCTACAAAGCGTTCTTTGTGCTTCTTAGATGTGTAAATTAATGCTTTTCATCAAATTTTAGAAGTATTCATTCTTTATTTTTAAAATGTTTTTTTCCTCTTTCTCCCTCTCTCTCTTGTCTTTTGGAAATTTCCATTAGACTTATGTTGGTGTCCCACAGGCATCTGGATCTCTGTTAATTTTTCTTTATTATTTTTTCTTCCTGTTCCTCAAAATAAATAAGATCAATTGACATATTTTAAATGCACTGCTTTTTTTTTTTTTCTTTTGCCATACCAAACCTGCTGTTGAGCCCCTCTAGTAATTTTTAGTTTCAGGGATGTTATTTTTCAATTCTAGAATTTCTAATTGGTTCTTTTGTATCATTTCTGTCTCTTTAATTGATATTGTCTATTCGGTGACACATCATTGTATCCCATATGCAGGATCTTTGACATATTTTGGGGATCAGGCAAGTTAGTTTAATACAATACATGGACATATTTTCCCCCATATGTTCTTCTCATGTTTCATCAGGCTTTTGTTTGACCCAACTTCTGTAGCAATCTCACACATAATTGCTGTGGATTTATTTCAGCAAACATCCTGGTGTGATAGGTGTTCTCCCTTAAGTCAGGTCAAATAAAAACAAATACGTTACAAATTAAGGCTTGAAATTTTCCAGGAAGCAGCAAGACAGGTTAGATAATAACAATGCTCAGGAATAAGACTTTTTTGAAGAAGTCCAATGTCAGTCTTTCCCTCCTTCATGTTGTAAGCTACAGATTTTTACAACTTCCTTGGGTGCAAGGCTGCTGCAGAGCTGTCAAAAGGAGGATGGGAGTTACAACACACAAGTTACAATGCAACAAACTCCACTGTTCTTACCAAAGTTTGGCAGTTTATCTTGGATAAACACTACTCCTGAGATTGTTGCATGCCTCTCTGTATTTACCAGTGTTCTGAAAAAGTTAATTTTCACAACTCTTACCAGTGTTTTTTGTTGCTTATATAGAGGGATAAATGTATGGTGGTTCTAATGTTGTAACTCTCTGCCTTTCTTTCATTGGTTGTCTAGTTTTATAATTTGAAAAATATTTTATGTTTTAGCTTAGGCTCTTGCTTCTCAAAGTGTTATCCTTGGATCAGTAGCACCAACATCACCTGGGAGCTTGCTAGAAAGACAAAATTTCAGGCCCACTTCAATCCAATTGAGTCAGAATTTGCATTTAATAACATCTCCAGAAGATTTGTTTTTACATTAATATTAGAATCATGTTGTTCTAGGTCAGCAGGTTTCAAAGTTTAATAAATGGGTGAGGCCAGGCGTGGTGGCTCATGCGTGTAATTCCAGCACTTTGGGAGGCCGAGGCAGATGGATCACGAGGTCGGGAGTCCAAGACCAGCCTGGCCAACATGGTGAAACCCAGTTTCTACAAAAATTCAAAAAAATTAGCTGGGCATGGTGGAATGCGCCTGTAATCCCAGTTACTCGGGAGGCTGAGGTGGAAGAATTGCTTGAACTTGGGAGACTGAGGTTGCAGTGAGCCAAGATCATGCCATTACACTCCAGCCTGGGTGACAGAGTGAGACTCCGTCTCAAAAAAAAAAAATTAATAATAATAATAATAATAATAATAAATGAGTGAACTATATTAAAAGCATCTTAAGAACTTGTTTTAAATAAAGATTTCTGGAACCCATTCCAGACCTGCTTAGAATTCATATAGGTAGAACTTTGGAAATCTGCATTTTGAACAAAATTTAAGTAATTATTATGCAGATTGAAGTGTGAGAGCTGCTGATTTAGAAACTGCAGTTATCAAGTAGGATTATTCTTTTTTCATTTAACAGGTAGTTCATATTGTGTTTTTGCAGTTAATATTTATATATATTTTAAGAAAACATGTTCTTTGTATTTAAGCAGGGATGATTCAGACACATGTAGATTGCTATTTTAACTCAAAATGGTATATGCACTGTGTATAAAAATATGATATTTATTATGTTGGGCTAGTCATTTTATTTGTGTGTCAAATTCAGTGATCCTTGTGACTACTTTTTAGCCAGAACAGATTATCACCAAAATAAATTTCTCCCATTAGTTACCTTGGATTTATAGAAATATAAATAAATGTTGGAATATTCTTCTGCCTCATAATTTTATGAAATTTAGATGAGAATTTAGAATTTAGTAGCTGACTTTAAATTTAAATTACTCTCTGGAGAGGAATTCTTCTTTATATATTTGCCTAATTGTATCTTAGTAATAATATAGGTGAATCTGGTAGTCAGACAGATGTTTCACAAAGTTAACAATTTACATTTTACTACATTTAATTTCATCTGTTTAAACATTTTTAGTATTTAATATTCACATAATTCTTTATAATTCTTATATGAAAGCAACAGAAATATCAATTTAAAACAATAGGACAGAATCTGATGTTGGCATTAGTTCAACCACTGTGGAAAGCAGTTTGGAGATTTCTCAAAGAACTTAAAATAGAGTTACCATTTGATCCAGCAATCCCAATAGTGGATATATACCCAAAGATAAACAAATCATTCTACCAGAAATACACATGCACTCATATGTTCATTGCAGCACTATTCACAGTAGGAAAGACATGGAATCAACCTAGGTGCCCATCAATGGTGGATTGGATAAAGAAAACGTGGTACATATGCACCATGGAATACTCTGCAGCCATAAAAATGAAGGAGATCATGTTCTTTGCAGCAACATGAAAGCAACCAGAGGCCATCATCCTAAGAGAATTGGTGCAGAAAGTGAAAACCAATTACCTCATGTCCTCATTTATAAGTGGGAGCCAAACACTGGGTACACATGGACATAGAGAGGGGAACAGTAGACACTGGCAACTACTAGAGGGAAGAGAGATGGCGGAGGCAAGGACTGCAATAATACCTATTGGGTACTACGCTCACTATCTGGGTAATGAAATCAATTATATGCCAAACCTCAGCATCATGCAATATGCCAACCCTGCACATGAACTCTGAATATAAAATAAAAGTTGAACATTTTAAAAATAATAAAATAAAAAATAAAAATTTGACTAAAGAAAAAATAGAATAAGAAAAATAATAAGTTTTAGGATATAGGAAAGTGTTGCATTTTAGTTTATATACACGTGCAGACGTGTGTGTGTTTGTGTGTGTGTGTGTATTATCAAGACTAAAACTTTTGATTTATTTATTGCTAGCCTAGTTTTTCTCAAAAAGCTAGGATTTAGGGATCTCAATAACTGTTATATAATAAAAGGGGTTTCTTTTGATAAATCAAGTTTAGATATTTTATTCTTAACAATATTTGACACAATCTGTTCACTTCTGAACGTAGAATTAGCCATTCACGACATGAATTTCCATGACATCTTTAATTTACTGCTAGGGCATCATTTATATACTATTCTTACCCTATGATGTGAGCAGCCTAGGGCAAAAATGTTTGTGTTTCCAGAACCTCATGTCCTACAAGTAAGAAACAAATGTCTCTATAACTGTTTCTTGAATATATGAGCATTGTCATATAGGAATACTTTACGTTGCTGTGTAATTTCAGAAGATGGCATAATTATTAATGTACTGATTGACTAGCTACCCACATCTCATGTCCACTCCTGAAAGAAACATTTTTCTTTCATCGAAATAGGTTTAGAAATTATGAAACGTGGCTGGGCACGGTGGCTCACGCCTGTAATCCCAGCACTTTGGGAGGCCAAGGCGGGCGGATCATGAGTTCAGGAGATCGAGACCATCCTGGCGAACACGGTGAAACCTCGTCTCTACTAAAAATACAAAAAAATTAGCCGGGCGTGGTGGCAGGCGCCTGTAGTCCCAGCTTCTAGGGAGGCTGAGGCAGGAGAATGGCGTGAACCCGGAAGGCGGCGGAGCTTGCAGTGAGCGGAGATCCGGCCACTGCACTCCAGCCTGGGTGACAGAGCGAGACTCCGTCTCAAAAACAAAAAAAAAAAAAAAAAAGAAATTAAGAAACGTGTACAGCTCTGGTGATGTGTAAGACCAGTGTGATATTTCCTCTTTGTTTCTGGAATATAATTTGACCAGTCACTTATCTTCTAAATGTCCTTGCTACGAGAATTCAGTGCTGCCATTCCATATAAAAAGATACTATGTTTCACATATTTCCATTCCCGATCTTTTCCTTCTTTCTAACATATATCTTCTGAGTTGCAGAATGAAAGCACATGGATTTTTTAAACTGTAGTTTATTCTGATTCTAAGGATATTTTATGAATGATGGGAAAAAATTTATCACATATCTGAATTTTGTTGCAATAAATTAAAAATAATTATTTCTTCATTTATTCCAGTGTTATTTTGGTGGAATCCTCAACATTTGTCTCTTTGCCATCAAAGTTAACTGAATCCAGGCAATACCCAAAACATGAGTAAGTGTCTATATTTTGTACTCATAAGTATCTGAGAAAAAGTTTTGAGAAATAAGTGGTCAAGGAAACTAGTTATATAATTACACAATAGTTTTCATTTATTCAAAATGTTTTATTTACCTGATTCACACTCATATCCAAATATATATTTATATGTTACTAGATTCATGTGCATAAAAATTGAATAAATATGAACTTGATTAAATATAGTAGATTTTCATGATTTGTGGTAGTTATGTTCTATGAATTTGCTACATGCTATATTTGTGAATACTGAACCATTATTCCAAGAAGAAACACATATAATCATACAGATTATAATAGTAAATTCTAAAAATAACCCATCATGGAAGATTCTATTTTCTTTTTTTTTTAACAAAATGAAAACAAGGTTCAGAAGTGTCAGATGACTTTCCTGACACTGCCCCAATAAAAGGCATCAGAGAAGGTATTCAAACCCTGTCCACTAGGCCTGAGTGTCTTGCATTACTCTGCACTGCCCACTGTTGTCTCTACCTCTTCTCATCTCTATACTTGTATAAGGATTGAAATAAGAAGGCCCCTTGTCACCTTGTTTGACCTCAGCTGCGAATTGGTGCAACCAGTGACAAGAACTTTTCACCACTCTGTGCGTGTCCCTTAACACCATGAAAGCACTACAAGTATAGATTTTGGGGTTACAAATACATTTTAGGAAATAGGTGGATTTCCAAATAAGGAATTCATGGATAATGAGGGTTGACAGTGTTTAAACTTATTCTACCTACTTTATGAGGGCTATATTTAGTTTATAAAGACATTTGCTGAATAAAGAAACAGGATTTTTTAAAAAATTGATTGTTTTATGTTGTTCCTCTGTTTTACACTATAGAATCACTATATAAATTTAAGTACAATTAAGAACAATGTTATCACGTTGAAGAGAGTTAGGTAGAGGGAAAATAATGTAGATGTCTATTAATGAAGTGCATGCCTATGTTGATCATTACTACTGTGTTTTTAGTTTAACACCATTGTTTGTCTTTGTATAGTGCTTGACAGCATCAATATCATCCTTTTAGATCCAAAAATATATCAAGAGGCAAGAATTTGACAATTTAAATGACAGGAATTCCCAGTGTCATCAGAAACCATTAAAGTGCTTGTGCAGATCTTGCTAAGATTAAAATGAGTACAGGTCTTTTTTTTTTTTTTTTTCAAAAGTGATTTGTGTTTAACTTAACACTTTTGGGAGATTATATGGGCTGCATCTATTATGAGATGTTTGATTCCTTCAATGGTTATTCTATGAGAAAAGTTTTTAAAGAAGAGACCATTTTTGTCTCACTGAATTTGTTTTATTAAATGCCAATGTAATGCTTACCTAGGGCTTTTGAAGTCTTACTTTCATATTTTGCTTTAGTGAACAATAAAATATAAATTGATGTATTGAACTCTAAGGTAGCGTTAAAGATACCAAAAGAATACGAGGATTGTAGGTATTTTATGTTAATTTCTTTGTAGATATGAAATTCAAGTTTTACTGAAGTATTGCTAAAAATACTTCTGTAAACAGTTCTCTCTAGATTTTTATCTTTTCAGCTCCTTGATTCTTCTTGATTAAGTGGCTGCTTTGTGATTGTAGATTTTTGCCTGAATGGACTTGAAATAACTTCTTCACATTAATTGTATAAAATTTATAGTATTATATTGTAAATTAGAGTCAGATCTTGAAGTGACACTGTAGGTATCTGTGAGTATAAATAACACAAAATTGAATCAGTGTAATGAAGAGAAAAATTGAGTGTACTTTCAGGATTTGGAATACAAAATATGATTTCTGTATCTCAAATTTATCACTTTTTTTATATAATACTCTGGAATGAGTTTGATTAGATCCAGAGTTCTGGGATTATTGAAGCCATGGAATCTAAAGCTACAAGTAAGGTTTTCTTTTCTGTGGTATGCTCCCCAAATCAAAAAGAAAATAGAACAAAAAATTATAAAAGCATTATGATTTAATTTTTCTAGGAAAGGAAACCTTGGAAGTACTCATCCCAAGTAATTACCAATTCAGCATGAAATATAGCTTAAGAAGTGTGTCTGTCATGGTCCCAAGCATTATTGATCATTCTTTCTCATTAGTGTCATACATTTTATTTATAATGCTACACTTCCTTAGTTCTTCTCTCAAGCCTTTCTGTGATGAAAAACAAAACAAAACAACAACAGCCAATAAAAACTTAAAGATGCTGAGACATTGAGTGTTGGGTCAGAGAGAACATTGATCCCAAATAGAGCAGTCAGGCTCATGCAGATTAACTCTCCAAGGATAACTCAGAGTCATACATTTAAAATACTGGGGATGTACTCATGTGTACCCCTGTGAAGACTGTCTCCTAAATCAAAGGCAAGGGCAATTCTTATAAAGGCAAAAGCCACAAAGTTTCTCAGGAAGAGGGCTTGTCAATTAGTGCAGGCTCTTGGTTTATCATTTAGGGACTGGCATGAGATGATGGCTGAGGCCCAAATCCGTATGTTGAATTGAGATAAAGTAGTCTTAAGTTCCCACAAAAGGTTGTTTTTCTGACAATTCTAAAGAGAAGAAGTTACTATGGCTCCTTCATCTGGAATTCTGCCTGCATCCTGTGTAACACCTTCAGACTCTAGATCATGTAGCACGAAAGTCTGTATTCCGTTTCTGAGGGATCAACTAAACTACCCAGAGCTCCGACAATCAAATCCACTTCTTAGGCAATGGAAAGGAAGATGCACAAGGATAAAAGTGTGCCCTTTTTCTATTAGGGAAGTTTGCCAGAAATACCACACAGCACTTCTGTTTGTAGCTCATTGGCCAGATTTTAATTAAATGACCAAACCTGGCTGGAAGAAAGACTGGGAAACCTCCTTTCTCCATACACATCTAAATAAAATTAGGTTTTTGTCAGTGAGGAAAAAAGGAAAATGATTATTGGGGTAGTTAACCAAGTCTCCACCATGAAGGGACACAAAGATTTTTATCCCCAAGTGGCACAAAATAATCTAATATTTCATCAATCTGGCTTCTTTGGCATAATGAGGCATTTCTATCTTTAAATATGCCTTAATAAAATAATACTTAGTAATGTTACACATTACTTTTAAAAGCTTTTTATTGTTTGTCTTCAAGAGATTTCCATATACAAACTGAAATTTAATAACATGTATTTTAAATCATGACCAGAATGAAAGTCCACAGTAGTGCCTCTATGATATATGGTCTCAATAAAATCCTAGTCTAATCTCAATGTTTAATCAGCATGGTAGCAAGTAAAGCAAGAAAATGTTTTTAAAAAACTGCATAAATGAACTGAATTTTTAAAAGAGGTTTTCTCAAATGTTCCTGTTTTCCTCTACTTAGGCACATGGTAATATCACACTTCTCCACCAATGTGGAATTTATGTGTCAACATATAGCCTATTTGGCCAGTGATATGTGAGGAGAAGTGCTGTATGTTATTTCCAATTGGTAGCTTTAAGAACCTGTGAGAAATTTTTCATGTTCCCTTCTCTTGCCATAACTATTATTGAAACACATATAGAAAGGAGCCTCCTGGTCAGGCATGTGGCTCACGCCTGTAATTCCAGCACTTTGGGAAGCCGAGGTGGACGGATCACTTGAGCTCAGGAGTTCAAGACCAGCCTGGGCAACATGGTGAAACCCTGTCTCTACTAAAAATAAAAAAATTAGCTGAACATTGTGGCGGGTGCCTGTCATCCCAGCTACTTGGTAGGCTGAGGCATGAGAATCATTTATGCCTGAGTGGCAGAGGTTGCAGTGAGATGAGATTGCGCCACTGCACTCCAGCCTAGGTGACAGAGTGAGACCCTATTTCAAAAAGGTAAAAATAAAGAAGAAAGGAGCCTCCTTCACCAAGGATCCCTGAGTGTACCCTCCACCTTGATAGACACGTAGCATTAGCAAGAAATAAACTATTGTGCTAATCCATTGATATATGAGGTTGTATGTTATTGCAGCATGACCTAGCCTATATTACTAACCAATACTCCTCCTCAGGTTCACATCAGCTAATATCTCTCCAAATAATACATTTTCTCTTCTTAAGTGAGTAGTAAAGTATGAAATAGTAAGCATTGTTAAACTGGCTTTAAAATAATTATAGACTCTTCTATTTAAAAAGCCTCCATGAGCTGCTCTTTGTAAGCAACCAGATACATATATTATAAAATAACCCATTTGGAACCACATGAATGATAAAACTTTATATTTATCACGCATTTTACTTTGTGGGGACATGATCCATGAGCATAATGAGAGCATTTAGTAAAGTTCTTATTCTAATGAAACCCAAAGGAATTTTCAGGAAAGTATCAGTGTAGGCAACTGATTTTAGCCAAACCTTGAAATTAATGAACGGAACAGCTGGGCTCAGAAATGAGTACTTTGTCAATTATTTCTAATGGTTATAAGACCTGCTGTGTTTTTTTTTTCTTCCAGCAGTATTGAGTTATTTAATCATTCAACAAATTTTTATTAAGTGACAACTCAGGCACTGGAAAAGCATAAAGATAAATAAGTCACATGTCTGGCCCTCGAGGAACCAGTCACCAAGCAGAAAACAAAAATCCCTGCCAGTGGAGGAAGTTTTACAGGGAAGAAAGTATTTGTTATTATTAGATGAAAAAAATATTCTATGATCTGACTGCTTAAGAATATTGCTATCTAGATATTATGGAGAATTTCATGGAAGAGAAGACATTTTAAAAGAAGTATTTTGGTGTTTTCTCTTATTATAAACAAATCGTGGTCTGAAATATGAGTACGATCTTCATGGCCAGAATCTAGAGAAGGAGGAGAACTTTCCTATGAACATAGGAACATGGGTGGAGGGAATTCCAGAAGCAGTGGGTAGGCGCATGCAAGGGGAAATAAAAGACATATAAACTGCAAGGTCAATATAGGAGCATAGGAATTAATGTTGAAAAGGTAATAAAGTGTTTATCATTCTGCTTTGAAAGTAGTTCTCACAAACCTATGTTTTGTTGTAAACTATATGCTCCATAAGCTTAGGGGCTTCATCATTAATCTCTATGTCTCAGAAGAGCTTGGCTCAGAATTGCAACCAAAAATGAAAGAAGGCCCTGATAGAGATAATTTTCTGGATCTTGATTCTTGTTTGAAACAAAACAAAACAAAAGACTGGGTGCAGTGGCTCACACCTGTAATCCCAGCACTTTGGGAGGCCTGGGTGGGCAGATTACCTGAGGTTGGGAGTTCGAGAACAGCCTGACCAACATGGTGAAACCCTCTCTCTACTAAAAATACAAAATTAGCCAAGCGTGGTGGCTCATGCCTGTAATCCCAGCTACTTGGGAGGCTGAGGCAGGAGAATTGCTTGAACCTGGGAGGCGGAGGTTGCAGTGAGCCACAGTCGTACCATTGCACTCCAGCTTGGGCAACAAGAGCAAAACTCTGTCTCAAAAAAAAAAGGCTGGATTCTGGAGACTCATGATTTTAAAATATTTCTTTTTACTGTACTGAATAATTAGGAACAATTAGAATTAAGCAAGTGTCTTAGTCTGTTAGGGTACTATAGCAAAATACTATAGATTGAGGAGCTTAAACAACAAATATTTATTTTGCACAGTTCTGGAGGCTGGAGAGTCCAAGATAAAGGTACTGGCAGATTCGGTGTCTGGTAAGGGCCACATTCCTGGTTCATAGATGACAGTCTTTTGCTGCATCCTCACATGGCAGAAGGGGTGAGGGAGCTTTCTGGATTCTTTTTTATAAGGGCACTTTATAAAAATCTCATCCATGAAGACTCCACTTTTCTGATCTTTGAGAAGTCTTCACCTCTCAAAGACCCCACCTCTTAATACCATGAAACTGGGGATTAAGATTTCAACAAATGAATTGAGGGGATCAGGGTGGGGGAAGCACATTCAGTCTATAGTAGCTAGTCTCTAAAGAAAGCAGAGTGAATTGAAGGCCAAATATGGTAGTTATCTTTCATGATCCTATTCTAGATTAGGATTTCTTAACTTTTAAAAATGTTATCAGACTCTTTGGTTCTCATGAAGGCAATTGCACTTTGAAGAATAGTGTTTTCTCTAAACACATAAGATGTAAGGATTAAGGCTATCTTAGTCTGCATGGGCTGCCATAACAAAATACTATGAACTGGATGGTTTAAACAACACAAATTTATTTCTCATGGTTTTGGAGGCTGGGAGTCCATTATCAAGGTGCTACAAGATAGATTTTTTTCTGTGTCCTCTTCTGGTGGCTTGTAGATGGCTGCCATCTTATTATGTGCTCACATGACCTCTTCTACATGTGAGAATGGGTAAAGAGAGAGAGCTCTCATGTATCTCTACTTATAACACTAATTCTATTGGATCAAGGCCCTACCCTTGTGATCTCAGTAAAGCTTAATTACCCCCTTATATTTCTCATTTCCAAATACAGTCACATTGGTGGTTAGGATTTAAATATATAAATTTAGGGGTGAGGGGCACCATGCAGTCCATGGCACAAAGGAAATGAATATTACAATAGATTATCGAAATATTTTAAGAGCGTAATCTAATAAAATATATACTTCTTTATTAACAGACATAATGGTGAAGTTAATGCCTACTATACTTTAAAAGCAGTGATGAACATAAATAATATATTAAGATATGAACTGAGATGTGATATAAACATATCTGTGATTATTTGGTGAGCAAATCATAGATATGCTTAATACTACTGTGGTTTGATTTAAATTGTTGTTAAGTTAGTGGAAGTCAAGCTGAAATTTTTTCCCCATTAAAATTTGTAGATCAACTCTGCCCTTCTATCTTAGGACTCCTTGCTTTAGACACTTCTCAACTGCTCAGGGGTCAAGGTGTTACAAAAAAACAGTGAATATTTCATTTTTACTAGCCTCTAGGTATCCACTGGGCCTTTTCTTGAGAAATACCTATAGATATATCAAGATAAAATGAATCTAAAACTTAATGCTCTCTAGTTTTCATGATACATGTGGCATTCAAAGGGCATGATGCATCAAAACTAGACTTGAACCAGACATTTTGCTATTTGGTTGAGATAGAGCCTTGAATGCCTGCCCTGAATTAACTTCATGAAGGCTTATGATAAACATCTTCCTAACCCTTTTGGTAGAGGTTTGAATAGGAAATAACTTTTTGGGCCAATTTAGTCATACCCTTAAGCGAATCAATCCAATGCCATTTTTATCATTTTAGCTTGAAAAGAGATGCATACCACTACTGCAGAGGAAAAAGAAATATTACTCCTTCACACCTCAAAAGTAATTTCCAGTCCCTGACTCTGGACCACACTGGGTTAGCAGGAAATATTTCACTGCTTGATCTACAGTATTTTTTTTTTTATAATTTTAGCCTCTTTTGATTCTGTTTTTCCCTATGATTAAGGACTTACTCTTCTTTTACTTCAACAATAGTTTGTGAGCGTTTAGAAAGTGGTAGTGTGGACTGAGGTGCAAATATTAACAAAAAGATAAATTAAGTTCTTTTCCATTCTGTCTTTGGGACACCAAAGTTTTGTAGAAATGTTAGATTTATCACTGGCTTTCTAGACTCAGACATTCATCAGGTAAAATAGAATTTTTTGAAGTCAAATTATTTCATCAAATTATTTTCTGATGCCTTTTGTAATCATGATAACCATTGGATTCATAAGCAAGTCAATACAAATATCTAGGTCTGCAATGTGTTCTGTCTATCTTTAGCTTAAACAGTCACTCAAATGTTCTGGGTTTGAGAGTCCCTTTTTGGGGATGAGGCAACTCTGATTTCTTCAAAAGGCACTTTCCTTACTTGTTTCCAAGAAAATAGGTAAAGACAAGGAAAAAGATATGAAGCCCAAATTGGTCTGCTTTTCTACTCACTGTAATAAAAATGATTAGACTAGAGATTACAAGTATTGAACAAAATGAGGTTTGGAAATTATCTGTGTATTTTAATCAGGCTTTCTACCCAGAACTCTAATATCAAAGAAATGGCAATGGAGCCAAATACGGAGAAATAATAAGCAGTCTTTGTTATTCTTTCTATTCTGTATAGTCTCCCTTATAAATGCTAAAATATCCATTTATTGTATCTATAGCAACATTAAAATGTTTATCAAATGCTCAAATTATGTAAAATAATAAATGTTCTTATTTTAAAAAGGTATTACCTTTTTTATAAAAAAGATATAATTTACAGTGCTAACCAGAATACCTGTGAGTAGAATTAAGCCACAGAATAACTGTTAAGAAGTGGTAACAAACTTCATTACAAATGTGGTGTAAAGAAAAGACAGTACAGTGTTACTCATCAAAATCAAATGGTGAAAAGGAATGGATAACTTTAGAATAACTTTAGTTGTAAAGAGTCAAAATATTTTACAGCATCAAATTCAGGGAAAAGCAGATGTCAAAATGAGCAAATATGGGGTTTTGTGTTCTCAGAAAAAAAATCAGGTAACCAATATCTCTAAACCCAAATAGTAATTGACAGCTTATTGAGTAAAATAACCAAGAATACTACAAGAAGAGTGATATGCGTGAAATTGATGGGTTCTGGAAAACCTGGAATCTTTCAAGGGAGGCAGTTGCTTCAGGCTGTGATCTACTACTTTGTTTTTAGAAATGCAATCAGAGATTAATCAAATTCCCAGGTCTTCTTATACCTTTATAAGAAACAAGCAAATGTGAAAATAATAAAGAAGGAAATTTTCTCAAGAAAGCAATTTCTAGAACTACTTTTGGAAAAAGTACCTATTTAATCCTAAATTGAGATAATTCACGTTTTGAGTCTTTGGATTAGTGTTTTTATTATTATCAAATTTGCACTTCTCTACAGTACTGTATTTTAAAGTGAAAGATAATTATTTTATCAATTTTTTGAAAAGAGTGGTGGAAATATTGATGTTTATTAGTTTTCCTTTTGTATTTTTATGTTTTTTAATTTCTAAAACAATGTGAACATCAAATAATATTTGAAATATATCTATGGTCTTTTCATATCGTTTGTACTTAACCATAACTTTCAAGGCTCTATATTATTTAACTAATATGAAGAATTGTTTTTGAGTTTTGTTTGTGTTGTTGATGTTGTTTTCCTATTTTCTTGTGTCAGTGATGACATCAGTAGCAGTGGGAGTGACACTGATCAGGGCTGTTGTGATTCCCCAAATCTCTTACATACCTGTGAGTACCTAAATAAAAGTTTTTATTTGTTTTCATGTCTGATTTTATGTGCCAAGCATAATATGAAATGAAATATTCAACAGGGATGGCTACAAGGACAGACAGAGTGGTAAGCCCTGGGGATTGCTGGCTGATTTGAGGCTGAAGCATAGGTCCTGAGTCTTTTCCCTTGATGACCCTTTGGACAACTCTGCACAAATCTCTCCTTTCACTGCCGGTCTACTTCCCTCCAATGTACAAAGAATATGTTTAGCTATATGGCCTTTATGTCTCTTTTGGCTTATTCTGAATTGTTTAAACTTATTTTGGTGACAGGTATCACCAAGTTTAGAGTTGTAAGGGGAGCATTTTCTTTCATAAAATTATATTATGAAATAACTATAGGTCTATAAAAGATGGGTATAATGATCAGTAGAACAAATGGACATAGGAATGTTCTGGTTATCTAGAGCTATAGAACAAACCACCCCAAATATACTGGCATAAAACAATAACCATTAATAATAATGGTTCTCTCTCATACATCTGGGGTGACTGGGCTTAGCTGCATGACTCTAGTTCATGGTCAAATGGAGGCGGGGGCTTGAGTCCTTTCAAAGTCTTCTTCACTCACATGTCTGGCTGTTAATGCTGTCTTTTGTTTGGGACATCTGCTGGGGGTCTTGGCCTGAACACTTACTCATGGCTTCTCCATGTGGCCCAGGCTTCTTTACGGGATCTCCTTAAGTTCTAAAGTGAGGTGAGCCAAACAAGGAAGAATTGGCAGAATTGAGTTACTTTATTTGATCTGGTGTCAAAAATCACACTGCTTCACTTTTGCTGCATTCTAGCATACGATTTGTAAGGATCAGGTCACTAAGCCTGGCCCACTACATCATCATATTTAAGGCAATATCAAATAATGTGTGGACATGTTTTAAAGCTACTAGATAGATACACAGAGCTCCATGGCACAATAGGTTAGTGTGCCATACTTATATGATAGATAGATAAAGGTATAGATAATACATCCTTTGTTTCCAGTTTAAATTATCCATTGTACCCTGTGAAACGTTGCATAGTCCACACAGATTTGAAGATTCCTGGATGACCACTTTGTTTCGTATATCCTGGCTAATTTTACACAGTAGTGAAATACTTTGTAATGAAATTATGTATTAAGGAATCTTTATAGAGGGTCATAATTAAGCATTGTTTAATAACAAGGTTGATCTAGGGTTACTGTATTTTCATTAACAAATATCATCTTCTAATCTTACATGCTAATGTTTTGAACATTTTTTGATACCAAAACTTTAATCACTGAAGAACAGCACTTATAAAAATATATGTCAACAAGCTCTGTTTATGTTTTGCTAGCAATTAAGTCCACTTTTATCAGAGAGTTCTTCTGCTCCATGAATACTGTTCACCTGGGAGTGAAAGGAACTTCAAGCCTAGAGCTCCGCTTTCTTCCCTTTAACATGCACGTGCGCTACTGTGTCATCATCTTGAGCAACAAAAAGGTGAGAACAGAATTGTTATCTGTGTGTTTATCACAAGCTGCCACTTTAATGGAGTAACCAACAGCAGATGACTTGAAGGCAATTGGGGACTCTAGAAATGTGGAGGATTTCCGCTCTCACGTTACTAAGCAAAGAGCTTGTCCTCAAGAATATCCAGTTACACTAGCTGTGGATAAATTTTATAATAGCTGCATAGAGCAGTCCCATGGGAGCAGAGTGACCTTTTTGTGGCTCTATTTGTATTAGTTATCCATAGCTTTGTAACAAATTATCACACACTAGGTGGTTTAAAACAAGACATGCTTATTATCTCACAGTTACTGTATGTCACAGATCCAGATATGATCTAGATAGATATTCTGAGGAGGGTCTATCAAGTCTCCATTCAAGGGATTGCCCAGAGCTGGATTCTCTTCAGAGGTTCAACTGAGGAAGGATCTGCTTCCAAACTCCCTCACGTTGTTGGCAAAATTCATTTCCTTATGGCTCTGGGACCCATGCCACCTACATTTTCAAAACTAGCAAGGGAGAGAGACAGAGTTGGAGAGGGGGAGAGAGACAGATGTGAGAGAGAAAGAGAGAGTTAGAGCCACCACGGAGGGAAGGTTTATAGCATTACCTGCTTCCAGAGAGACACTGCCATGTGTTGACCCTAGGAAGAAATTTATAACCCCCAGGATGTAGTCACAAATTTATAATCAGTTATGTGCACACTAAATTGAATATGTATGCAGTGAAAAATGATAATTGGAAAGAGGTATTGTACTTACCTGGTGTCTATGGCATTATTTACATGTGGAAAATAATATAGCCTATTAGAAATGTAAAATATAGTTTAATTTTACACTTAAAATTACCACTTAGAAGGAAAAAAATGCCTTTTTGTAGTAATGCCGAAACTTGTTTTTTAAATTCTTTTAAAAGAGTTCAGGATTTAAGTAAATTCCTGCATATATAAAATTTGTAAAATGTAGTAACTATATTGTGACCAGTAGTTTGATCAAATACTTCACAATCACTTTTGTATATTAATTTATAATATAACCCAACAAAATACTAAAGTTAATTGTCAATAGCATAGTAACAAGGTTGATTTTATTCTTTGACTTAGTCTATTGGAATATTAATATTAGCTTACACAAATTTAATATAATTAATCAAAATATAATTAACATGTTATCTCCATTTACTAAAAACTAAATCTTGCTTATGTATGTTTCATCCTTGTCAGAGAAAACATTAAAATAAAACAGCAATCTTGAAATTATACTGCTATCAATTGAGAAACAATACCCTCAATACGAAGTATTGCATTGAATTAATGTTTCTTACATGAAGAACATCTATTGTTTTACACATTGCTAATTATATTAAAAAATATAATAGTTAATCAAACATGCAAGCTCACCTAATTAGCTACTGTTCTTATTAAATGGGCCATAACTGCTTTACCATTAAGAGCCACCTGTTGGTTGGGTGCAGTGGCTCAAACCTATAATTCCAGCACTTTGGGAAGCCATGACAGGCAGATTGCCTGAGGACAGGAGTTTGAGACCACCCTGGCCACATGATGAAACCCCTTCTCTACTATAAATACAGAAATCAGCTGGGCATGGTGGCATGTGCCTGTAGTCCCAGCTACTCAGGAGGCTGAGGCAGGAGAATTGCTTGAACCTGGAAGGTGGAGGCTGCAGTGAGCCAACATCATGCCACTGCACTGTAGCCTGGGCAACAGAGTGAGACACTGTCTCCAAAAAACAAACAAAAAAACAGCTATCAAAAACTGAAATTAGACCTCTACTTGATAATTTTCCATGTATAAAATTGAAACATTGCTACTAACACTGTTATCAAGCAAAGACTATTTCTTTCATTTTGGCTGTTCTGTTTGAATTTTCATATAAAGTTGAAAAGATTTAAGGAACAACTATTTGAAAACAGAATAGTTTTATAGATCTTACATTAGTGTTCACAGAGATTCTTAACTAAGGGAGAAACCTATGAAAGCCCTGAAAATTCATGCTATCAAATGCTAGAGAGCCAAAAAGTTTTTGCTCCAACGTGGAATGGAGCAAATTAGGTAGAGGAATTTCAAGCAGAATCGGGGCCCAGTCCCTGATGAATTGTACCTTTTAGGAGGAGGGGTTGACAGACCCCTTTACAAAGCACACAGACATTGCAAAACACGCAATGATGCATTGATAAAACCTTGGGGTTCTGTCTTCACTGTGGTGTCTAGCATGTGAACACCCATTCTCTGTAATCCTGGGTTTTTATGCAGTAAGCCACTTGGCATTGCTGAGCTGACCTGTGTAAGGGAGGCAAGGGTATCAAACAGGATGCCTGATTTGGGGGTTGAGTTAACAGCGGGTTTCAGTTGCAACCATTTGCTGTGGTATAGCCAGCCCCCTCCCAACAATCCTTCAGTGTTTTTCATTGACTTGACCCAGCGCCTTCCTTCCACCTGGCAGATTTATCTTCTGGCCTAAAATTTTTGTTCTCTGTCTACAAACCTTGGTTAGAACAAATTGAGACCAAAGTCCAGGCGTTGCTGAATTGAAGAAGCCAGAAGGGAAGTCAGCATCCCAGAATAACTTATGTGAATCAGTCAGCCCCACACCAGGGTGCCATATACCAAAGTGAGTTTCAGCCTTGCCAAGTCAACTTGGAGGTTAGCAGGGAAAGCATACCCACTCCCAGGAAGAAGACCCTGCAAGACTTTCTTGTTGATTTATGGTCTATAATAATTTAACCTAAGGCTATTAAGCACCAGTTGTTAAGTATATTAAATGTGACTTTGGCCATCTGCCATATATTTGCATAAATCAATGGGGCCACTCGTCTGATTCTTTCCACTATCAGTCATTTCATTCTCTCTCAGTCTTTTGTGTCTTCCTGTGTCTGCTGATGCAGAGATTAAGTTGGCAATCTCTAATATGCATATATTTAAATAATTTTCAAGGATGTGCAATTTTTTTCAACTATAATGAATGTTTATAACATTAATACAGAATTTAACAGTACTGATTTTGCTTGTTTATTGAATGAAGGTAAAAACATTATATTATGCTAAAATCTTTATGTGATTTTATATTTAAACAGACTAACTTGAGTTTTATTAAAGATATATTTATAACTTGAGGAACTGAGTATTGTTTGAGGACGCTTTCTTTTTTATTTTTTATGACTTATAATGGCAAGTCCTGTTTCATTTGTCCTTTGATTTTTTTATTCAATTTGCCACAACTGTTTTTCTTTTTTGAGGGAATGAGGATAACTACAGTCCTCCCTACAGGTGACGCCCCTGAGTTCCTGGGGAAACATAGGCAAGATGAAATCCCATTTGGCCTATAATTACTTTGAAGCATTTATTAACCTCATAAAGCCTGCTGTCAGTGCGAGGGCAGGTTATGTCGACCTTGAAGTCTCTGTCAATGTGCCATATACTCACAAAGTTACAAAGATTCTTAGCTCTCTTCATACTGCAAGGCCTTTTTGCTCTTCAGCCACCCTCCTTCCTCCTATTAACCAGAAAACCCTCATCCTACAATAAGCAGTGCAGATTTTTTCAAGATAAACATGAAGAGAAAATCTGAAAATTAGAATTTTGTACGTAATTGTCAGTTATTTATTTTGCTTATCAACGGTACTATCAGATAGACTGTAAAGAGTCCACATGCCTGAGGTACCAACCTTTTAGCTCTAGGGAATATCACCTCACATGGCATGGAACAGTTGAGGAAACAGTAATTTCTCTTTTCCAAAATCAATACTATTTCTATGGACACTCATTCTACAAGGAAGTTGTAGAATATACAGAATGACTACATCACATTTTTAAAAGTTTGTATCCTTCGAGCTGGATTTCAATAATTTCATTTTATTATTCTGCTCACTCTTCCCAACATAGTTTAAATCACCAACAGTATACGGCCAATTTTCTAGGCAGAGAGAGAGAGTGAACATATGCAAAGTCCATGATCTTTGCACTCAAGGGACTTACATTCCAGTTGTATTAGTCCATTCTTACACTGGTGAGCACTTCGTCCCAACCATTCAACAAGTCTCTGTGAAGTTCCAAACTTTCCCTCATCTTCCTGTCTCCTTCTGAACCCTCCAAATGGCTCCAACCTCTGCCTCTTACGCAGTTCCAAAGTCCCTTCCACATTTTCAGGTATCTTTATGGCAGTACCCCAATTCTGGTACCAATTTTCTGTATTAGTTCATTCTCCCACTACTATAAAGAACTACGTGAGACTGGGTCATGTATAAAGAATGGAGATTTAATTGGCTCATGGTTCTGCGGGCTGTATATTCTTCTGCTTCTGGGGAGGCCACAGGAAACTTACAATCATGACAGAAGGAGAAGGAGAAACAAGCATGTCTTCACATGGCCAGCAGGAGAGAGAAAAAGAAAAAGAGTGAAGGGGGCGGTGCTACACACTTTGAAAGAACCAGATCTTGTGAGAACTCTATCATGAGACAGCACTAGAGGAATGGTTCTAAACCATTAGAAACCAACCCCATGATCTAATCACCTCCTACCAGACCCCACCTCCAACTTTGGGAAATACAATTCAAGATGATATTTGGGTGGGGACACACAGCCAAACTATATCACCAGTGGAGAAGGCAAACTTGCATAGTGCTGGCCTACCTCACACAGAAACTTTGCATGAATTTGAAATATAAGTGCCTCCTCCTAGTGAATGAGAGAAGCTCACTGGACATATGACACAGTCCAATGAATTAGAAAAATACATCTCTTACTCAGTGGATGCTGCTTTGTGATGGGACATCCTTGTCCTTGACAAAATGCCCCCATGCAAGGCATACTCTTTGCTAGTATACATAGTGTCCTGAAACATGTCCACTAATTTCTATAAAGCAGTAGACAGATTGTGACAACTTCTAGAATAGAAAGGAGAATTCATTTCTATATGATAGTGAAGACAGGGATAATTGATTAATACAGGAGTTTGATCAAGGATGAGTTGCCAATAAAACAAAGAGACTGGGCAGGAGAGATGTGTGCTCCCAAGAAGATTCTACGAACACAGCAAAACAGCTAAGTATGAAATCTCATGGACACAAGGATTAATGATTCTGAGAAAGGTTTCTTGGAAGTGATAGAAAATAGGTTGGATGGGTAAATCAGACTGATATTGAGTAGGGCAGTTAATTTTAAGTTGAATTATTTATAATCATTATAATTATCATTGAAGCAGGAATCCAGTGGAAGCATAGGCAGGGTCTGATTTCATCTTTGTTTTAGAAAGCATCTTTGGCGCCAAAACAGATAGTAGATTACAGTTGGAGAAAGGAACTGGAGGTAGGGAGACTGGCGAGGAGACTTTTGTACTGTGTTACAGTGCTTTACAAACCCCCTTTCTATACTGCCCTTGGCTATTCCCACTGTAATTCTAGCAAGGGATTCCAAGGACCACAGTTTATATTGCTATAAAGATCAAACTTAATGACAGTTTGAGTGATGTTCACATTTGAAGGGAAGGAAGTTTTCATTCACTTGCAGAGCAAATTGGTGACACATTTGAGTGAAATGGTTCTGAAAAATGTGGTGATAAAAGGAAAGAGAGACTGTAGATTTCATTGCCACAATGCCTTCTAAAGTCTAAGGACAGCTTCCAGGTTTTTGAGGAAATAATGTCCTAAAACATACCACTAATTATTATTAAACAATCCATTAATACTTTATGTCATTTAAATATATTTTATCTTCTCAAAATGTCTGTGGAATAATCTGTAAGGCATGCAATTAATATTGTGTCAAAATTTTGTTAAGAAAATTGAACTTTTAAGTGCAGGTATACAAATCTTTTCATGAGTCTTCTCACCCTCAATGAGTTCCCTAGCTCCTAGCTCACTGCCTTATTATAAATTATTCTATAAAAATATAATTTTAAATAATAGTGATTATTCTTACTAATCAGGTTTATGTTATAATTTTGATAGTCAAATGGTGACCTATAAATGATTAATGATCTCTCTTTAGCATATGGAATTTAACATTTAGAATTTTAGCTTAAGTTCCATGTGCCTGTTTAGTCATCAAAATAATATAATATTGCTCAGCCATCTCAAACAAATAAATCACAAAACAGGAAAGATCCAAACCCAAAATAAGAGAATAAATATGATTTAATACCTATGAAAAATCATGGAGACTTTGTGTCTAGGTAAATACACTTTTTTTTTTTTTTTTGGAAGATTGAGGTTATTTGTATCTAGAGGGCATCCATGACTTGTCAAAGGTTACCCAGCTAATTAGTGGCAGAGCTGGAATTAAAACTTTTGTGCCAATTCAGTGTTTGTATCCCTTTTTTCTGGGTAATTAACAGCTGGTCTTCTTGCAAGTTTGCATGTAACTGTGCTATTTGAGGACTGCATTTAACTAGATACACAAGAGGAACAAAATATCTTCTGTAAAAGTTTCTTATAATTGACAATGAGCTTTGGCATCTTTCTCGAAAATACAATATATTTCTAATTAAGCATGCCAAATGGAATTTATGAAATTAAAAGTAGGAAAAACTTGTATAGGTGATTATTAGAACAGCTCATGATGACAAGCGTCTGCTAAGTGTCAGCTAATTTCATTTCTCTTGTCAAAGCTTCTAGATTTGGAATATGAGAGGAATTTCTTCTTTAAAACAGCTCTTTATTGCATTTCTGTGCCTTTCATGGTCTAATTTTATTCCAAGAAAAAGTGGAAGCAAATAATCAAACTATAGTAGAGATTATGGCTCTTCTGAATAATGTTCTGACACAGGCAAGATAAGCATTATTTTAGATTAAGTGATTTTTTAATAAAAAGAATATATTGATATTGAACATGTTAGACAAAATACATTTTTGAGAAATGGTGATATACTGTGTGTGTAAGATGCAAAATTTAATGGAAATTCAGTGGAGTCCTAGTTAATAATATTTTAATTGATGAATCAGTGGCTGAGAAGATGTTATAATTTATATTTGAGGAAAATATTCTGGCAAATAGCAATTTGCTCCTTTTAAATTGACTCCCATAGGTTGGTATTCATTTTCACATGGTAGACAAGCCCTAGTTCAGGTTTTATTTGGGCACACATTAAAACAAACAGGTATGTATAATAACTCTACACTCAATGAGTCTAATTGCTCATGCATATTTTATTTTTGATGAAACAACGAATTTTTAGGTAATTAGTTATCTAATTTTGTTGTTTTACCTAAAGATCTTCAGTCTTTAACTGATGCATTTTTCCTCTACTTGAATTACTGAATATTTTATATCATTAATTGTTGATCATTCAGTTACATTTGTACGGAAACACATACAAACACACAAATCACATTTCAAACGGCTAGCTTGGATTTTTGCTTGTAAAGTATGTGGCTACTTAAGAAACTGTACTATATGAAAATTGTGTATTATGTACTATTTATTGCCAGGAGTGTATAGACTTAAATGATAAATAATATAAAACATTCAAAGATTTTCATATTCCTTTTTCCAGCATGAACTATAGATAACTGTGGATCTTAATTAATAAAATTTTATGGAACATTATCATACAGCAATAGACCACAAATGAATTATAAGCAACTTCTAATGGGGGATAACAAGGCTATTAAAAAATAGGCCTCACAGTGAGAAATTTTTCATTCTTATATTGTTTATAGATTAATTTTTAATTTCTACTGTTCCATTTGTTATCTAGATTTGTAATATTTTAGAATATGTATTTTTTGCATAGTCAATTTACCTTTATATCATTGTTGACAAAAAGAGTCAAACTCTAAAATATTTGGGGAGATTTATTCTGAGCCTAATATGAGTGACCATGGCTATGACACAGCCCCAGGAGATCCTGAGAACATATGCCCTAGGTAGTCAGGATACAGCTTGGTTTTATACATTTTAGGGAGGCATAAGACATCAGTCAATACATGTAAGATATACATTGGTTCTGTCCAGAAAGCAGGACAACACAAAGTGGAGACTTCCAGGTCATAGGATTCATTGATTTTCTGATTGGCAGTTGGTTGAAAGGTATATCTAAAGATCTGGAATACATGTAAGGGAGAATGTTGGTTAAGATACTGGGTTGTGGAGACCAAGATTCTTATTATACAGATGAAGTCTTCAGATAGCAGGCTTCAGAAGGAATAGATAGCAAATTATTCTTATCAGACTTAAAAAGATGCCAAACTCTTTAGTTATTTCTCTCCTGGATCAGGAAGAAGACTCCAGAAATGGAAGGGGATTCTCTACAGAATGTAGGTTATCCCCATAAGTGACAGCTTTGCAGGGCCATTTCAAAATGTCAAGGAAATCTATTTTGAGATAAAATACTTTGATTTATTTCAGTGCCTGCTCTTTTATGTTGATACCTTCCTGCTAGAAAGAGTCTGTTTTGTCAGTCTTAAGGTCTCTGTTGTAATGTTAATGCTGGTCAGCTGTGCCTGAATTCCAACGAGAGGAAGGTATAATAAGGCATGTCTGGACTCCCCCACTTCCTATCAAGGCCTGAACTAGTTTTTCAGGTTAACTTTGGAATGCCTTTAGGTGGTGGCAGGGATCCATTTAGTTAGTTGGGGTCTTAGAATTTTATTTTTGGTTTACATCATTTATCTGGATGTTTCTTGATTATAATGAAGCAAATCCCAGTGGATCACAGAATTTTATTCATAATCAATTCAGTAAGTGTTTCTACAGAAAAAAGGGTTTTCTGACACTGCCAAAGATATCCTTACTATTAAAAATATGGTAAAATTTTTCTTAATATCATCCAAACATCCAAGCGGTTTTCAGATTTCTCCAATTGTCTTATACTTATTTGTATGTTTTTTCTGTCACTTCATTTTAAGATTCTTTGAATCAGGATAATAAGGTTCAACCATTGTGATTGCAGATGTCTTTTGAGGCTCCCTCTCTCCTATTCCTTTTTATTAAAACTCTAGGTTCCTAAAATTAAGGTGTTGATCATCCCATATTACAGAGGAGGAAACTGGATTTCAGAGGTTTAGTAAACTTGCTTGAAGCCCAATAGCTAAGAAATGGCAGTGCCGATTAAAACCAGGCATGTCCACTTCTACTGATCTTTCACTATATCATGTTGCTGCCCTTGCATTATTCCTACTTTTGTTTTTGCCTTATCTCTTTAGCCTGCTGGTCTAAAGAAAGAAATTGAGGCAACATTAATATAGAGAGGTTATTTGGGCCAAGGTTCAGGACAGCTGCAAATGACTTTCTTCCAGGTTGCCTTGGGTAGTGCTCCCTTTATCCTTTGTTATAAACAGATTTTTAAAGGCAAAAAGGGACAAGGGTGCCTGATACAAAGTTGTTTGTCAGGAATCCTCCCTGATTTATAGAAATAATATTGGCTAATGATTGGCTATACATTGTTTGAACTATAGAGTGTGAGTTATGGTTTCTAGCATATGGCATTGTATGGCTACTTGGCTTCAGTTAGTGTAGAGACCACGTATCAACTGGCCTCAAGAAGTAATTATTTAGCTTAAGGGGATGTGAAACTCAACTGCTATCACATTTTAATGCCTCTCTGGGACGGATAATTAAAGAGGGCTTTTATTCATCAAATAAAAGATTCTTTTCTTTCTTAAGCCTTTTCTACTTCTGGTCTAATTATTTTTTCTAAAAAAAAAATTTAATCTTTTCCATGTTCATTTTGAAAGCATGCACTTTAAAATGTAGAGCTTTGGGGACTCAGATGCCTGGCAAAACTGATGTCACTCCTCTCCAATAATAAGTTACAGACTAAAGGAAAAAAATTTCTTGCTTCCTCTTTTGTTCATTTTAAGACAGCAGTTGCCTGAGGATATTGGGAAGATCAACTGCTATCAGTGCAATTCTGGGACCTTCTTAAGCAATCCCTGTGTTCTGGTTGCAGGCAAAGTTTCTCCCATACTCTGGATGAACTATATGTGTGCCTTACCTTTGTTTGCCCATTTATAGGCTGTGTTGCTTATAAAAGGACAATTCATGGTAGTTCTTATAGTATGCAGATTTCCCTTGTAGCAGAAAAAGTTATATTTTTATGCGAGATTTTGAAATTTAATATTATAATGTCTTGTGTTTTAGATTGGACAATTAGTATATGTTGCAGAAGGAAAAGGTATGACCCCCTTGCCTTCCAGTTGCCTTCCAATGAATCCTTCTTCAAGTCCAGTTTATTACAGCAGTACTCGAGAAGAAGGTACAGTACACATGTGTTTTATTTCATTTATAATGTTGAAAATGGACTGTTCCTCATATAGTTACCTAAGCATCCTCATAGCAAGCTTCTCTTCTGTGTGTTTAGATTTCGAAAGGGCTTCTTTTAACTTTATTATGTCAGCATCCATGAAATAGAGCACCATTTTACCATTTAAAAAATTTCAATGGTGATTTTTTTTAAGTCTTCCTTTTGCAATCTTAAGCTAAATATTGGAATTTGGCACACAAAATATTTACTTGGCAACACTTTCCATTTCTCAAATAATCTGGGAGTTACTACACTCTAAAAAAAGCTACATAATGTTATATAACCTGGAATTTTACCCTGGCTTCCAGTTCTTGATTATTGTTCCTTAAGGAATTAGGCGTTAAAATGTTGTCAGTGAAAGAAAATGGCAGTTCTTGGGAGTTTTTGACAGGTGTCTTTTCTTTTAACATTTATGTCTACTCTCCCCCTACCTATCACTGATAGGAGCACAATGGTCACTGAATTTTTGAGCATGCTGATGACGTTTATATGGACCAATCATTTGACTACATCTCTTAGAGAATACCAATAATCTTTAATTCCTGAAAACTTGCTCTTTAATTACTGAAGTAGAACTAATAGACATGTGGTATGCATTTATTTTTACTGTTTCGTAATGACCATAACTGCAATTTTATATTTGAGACCTCCCAAGTCCATTCTGAATAGCAATGTCATGGGCATAAATGTTCATTGTATTTATTAATATTTTTTTCTTCCTCCAGGGCCTAATAAGAAATACCCAGTTCTATATTTTAATTGCAAACTCCATCAAATCCAGTATATGGACCTTAAATTGCCAATGACTAATGAAGCCAAGGAAAAGGCTTTGGCTTTTGCAGCACAGCAAGAGATGTCGAGTATTGAGTATGAGCGAAGGTTGATCACAGGCACTCTGGAGAGCAGTAGTATCCGTGTGGCCATTGCCCTCCTGGGACTGACCAAGATCGAGGTGGGAATGGAGAAATAGATGATTCCCTTCAATTACTGTCTCTTTAAAAATACACAGAGCTACAGAGCTGTTAGTATTTAAAATGTTATTTTGATTAAATAGCATTTTTAGAAAGAAAAGTAATGAATACTGAAGGACAGCTCAGTTGCCATTTTTTCCCTTTATATCTCATTAAATAATGAATCTGAAACAAAGCATTCTACTATGTAATTTAAGGCATTACAGTGTAGTCATTAATGCACAGTAGTTTTCATTTCTATTTGCACATTAGAGTACCCTGGAGAACTTAAAATAATGCCCATACCCAGGACCCACTCAAGAACAATTAAATGTGAATCACTAGGAGGGAGTGGGTAGGAATATGTTCTAAAAGTTGCCCAGGATATTTTGCTCTGTACCCAGGTAGAATAGTCTCTGGTGTCAGATAGCCAGGCTGAGAATTCAGACTCTAACACTGTCCAGCTGTGTGACTGTAGGCTGGTTATTTAAACCTCCTCAAGCCTAAATTTTTATATTTTTTTATATGGAGATATTGGCAATTTGTAAAAACTGAAATAATTATATATAAAATGCTTACCTCGTGTATATAATAAGTGCACTCTTTATGCATGATATTGAGGTAGTTATTACTACTCTGTAGTAATAGTACACTACTATTACTGTTACCTATTGCTATAGACTCTATCATTACAACTTAAAATAAGGTACAATCTATTTTTATGATTGGAATTAGGTACAATCTATTCTCACAGAGCAGCCAAAGCTATTGTTGTAAACACAAGCCTGCTCATTTGCTCCTGTGTGCATATTCTTCTACTGGCTTTCCAACTAATGTTTGTTAAAAGCCCATATCCTTTGGATGATCTACATGACCTGTCATGTAGGAGTTCATCGGTTGTGCTTCCTTCCCTCATCTCACATTTTCTGCTGGAGTCCATTCTCTAAGGCCACTCCCTAGCACATGCCTAATTGCTTTGCTTCAAACATGCCAGGTGTCTTCCCCATGGCCTTTGAACTTCCTCTGTTACTTTTCCCTACACATTAGTGGGCTGCCTCTCTCAGTTACTTCAGGTCTCTGTTAAAATGCTCTTACTGGCCAGGCCCGTTGACTCATGCCTGTAATCCCAGCACTTTGGGAGACCAAGGAAGGTGGATCACCTGAGGTCAGGAGTTCAAGACCAGTCTGACCAATATGAAACCTGGTCTCCAATAAAAATACTAAAAACTTAGCCAAGCGTGGTGGCATGTGCCTGTAATCTCAGCTACTTGGGAGGCCGAGACAGGAGAATTGCTTGAACCTGGGAGGCGGAGGTTGCAGTGAACTGAGATCACGCCATTGCACTCCAGCCTGGCAACAAGAGTGAAACCCCGTCTCGAAAAAAAAAAAGAAAAGAAAAAACAAAAAAGCTATTAGTAAGGCTCCGTTTTAGCACCTTACACACATTTTTACATACATTTTTCATTCTTGTTGTTTAAGATTTATCTTCATTTATATATATCAAAATACTTGGCACTGTATAAATTATTTCTTTTTTTTATTTGTCAGAATGCTAGAATCAATACAGCCTAATCCCAGACTTCTAACAATTGGTGATATTTTTTAAATGACCTGGATTTTGAATTTCTGATTGGCTCAAAAATGTTAAATCCTGAGGCTTTCACACTTTCTTGACTGTACTGTGCTTCTAAGAAGTTGATGGTTTTCTTTAGCTCAAACCAAACCACTTCTTTCTGATATAGAACAATAAATTTCAAAAGGTTTATGTTCAACTTTCAGTACACTATTACATTAAAATTTTCCAATTAGTGTCTATTTCAAAATTTAAGCCTGTCATAATGCCCTCCCATTTTCTTTTTCAATTCATTTTCTTCATTATTACCTCTTGTCAAAACATTTTATTTAAATTACAAATGGTTGAGACAGGTGTTATTTTGTCCATGACTAGCCTTTTCATTGTGTATGCATATGTATATAGTTTCTCCTTCTTCCTTTAGCTTTTTCCTTGGAGCGCAGCATGTGTGTTCATTGTTACATTTAATACATTATGTTTTTATTAGATTTACTTTTGTGTTTATCTGTTTCTCCGGTCAGATTGTGAAATCCTAGAATCTTAAGAACTTTTCTCACATGTTTTTGTCTATCCTTTGACATCTTGTGTATGATATGAGCCTTGTTGTTGTTTAATTGAATTGAAAATATACCTAAAGAAACAAAAGTCACTTTTAACTTGTTTCACTTACACTTAGAGATCTGGGCTTATATTAAGTGTCCCATTTTACGAAGAATACTATTGAACTAAATTTTGTCTAGAGGAGGATATGCATGGAGGTGAGTTGTTGTAACCGCCATTATATGAGTAATCATTGAGGAACTAAAAATAACAAACCTAGGTAAGAGAGTTTTTGAACATCTGTGGAGGGGTGGGACCCAGTTGTTTTTATAAATTCACAAAATTGTCATTAGTGAAATAGGAGGCCTCAGTCTGTGCTACTAATAAGAATGTATCTGATGTATCTGATGGGTAGATATGAAGGAGTACAGGTTTCAACTCGAGAAAAGCACGTTCTCAAATGCTAGTCAGCAGTGGAATGGCTTCCTCCCAAGGCAATGAATTTCTCAACACTGAAACCATTAGCACGGGGGACATTGGTCATCTCTCAATAAAAGAGGACTCCACTGTTTTTCTGAAATGTGTTTATACTGTTTTCCACCAATTAAATAAAAATAATGAAATGATCAAATTCAATCCTTGGATTTTTTCCTCAAAAGTATAGTCTAAATGCATAATGCTGTCTTTTGTGTTTTGGAGGTGAAAGTTAAGAAAATTACATTCTAATTTTACTGTTTGTTCACAGACTCTTATGCTCTTTCATATCTCAAAGTTGAGGAAGCCTAAGACCGTTTCATACACAACAGAAGTGAGCCTTCCAGAATATTTTTATATCCCCGAGAAAATCTACATTCCTCAGATTCCAGAACCTCGAGTAATTAAACTTTCAAAAGCAAAAGGTAATCAGTGATGTGTGGCCTGAAAATCTAACAGTGTTCCAGGAATGGTGATGTATTCACTTCATAGTTGAGGCAAAATACACTTTTACTGACAAAGTGTTCATAATATAATTGAAGAGTTTCAGTGAAGTAAATACCAGTTATTGAATGATGCTTTGCATTATGTATAATCAACATATTACATCACAGTAATCAAAATTATGTACTGAATTTGGGTGCTAAATTACTGGTACCAAAACTTGCAGGCTTACAAATTTGTTAAAGAGTAATAATCTGATAGATAATAAGTGCACTTTGAGGAAGGTGAGTTCTTGTTTTGAGAGTGAACTTGGTTACAGAACTTGTGCTGAAGTTGAGGCTTAGGCTGGCTCTAAAAGAAAGGAAAAATGTTGATGGCTAGAGGTTATCAGAGGAGAAGAATGTGTTATATATGAGTAACTCATCTTTGATCTGGAGCAGGATTTTTATTGAGTACTGTACTTATTTTTGATCTCCTGGTGCCCCTTTATTCTGTTGCCATGATCAATAAGGTTTAATCCAAATTTAATATGAATATTGATACACTATAGCATTACTAAATACAAGTGATAAGACTTAAACAAGGGACTACATATTTTTAACTTCAAAATTACCTTTCTTTTTCATTTCAATTCTTTTCAAACAACTGGATAATAGTAGAAATATAATTTATTCACTAAGGCTATTCCTAGAATGCTCCATAATTCCAGTATCATGGATTCTCACTTATGCTTTTGCTAAATTTGGTCTTGTTAAATCTTCATTTGTTATTCTAGTATGGATTTGTGTTGGCTACAAAATATTTGTAAGCCTGAAAGGGTGATTACAATGTATAAATTACAAGCCGGTCTGTTTACTTTCCCTCCCTAGGAGAACTGAGATCCCAGACTCAAATGCTAAGTGGCCATGCAAGTAACAAGGAATTAAGAGTTAGGTCTGGTCAAGGTAATAGGGATGACAGATCCTATGGTGAACTAGAGAGTAGATGCCCTGTCTAAACATTCACATTCAAAAAGTAAAAATAAAAATAACCTGAGCCAGCCAAACAACTGCGGGTGGATATTTGCTTACCAGCAATCAGTCAGAGACCCTTCGTCATAAGTCATTGTCTTTTTAAAATCTTTATTAACTTCAGCTTTTCAATGTGCTATTAGGATTTTAAATGAATAACTTGTTTTAGTAACTTTTTAATCCCTTTTGAGATAACTGGATAAAGCCGCGTCTACTTTAAATCACAGAGAGAATTGTGAATGTATTTTTTCAGCCATTCATTCATTGACAATATTGAGCATCAATTCCCCTAGGCAAAAAGATAAAAATTGCCTTATTCTTTCCTTTGGTGGACTCACAGATAAGTAGCTCTTATAATAAAATGAGATAAGTGTTATATATAGACACATATAGAATGTGAATTAATTAATTCAGTTGACTATATAGGATAATTCAAATTTTAAAGCATTTCACTTTAAGAAAATGTATAACCAAGGATATACAGCGTAGAATTGACTTAAAACTCAAAGTATAGCCTTATTAAACACTCATGAAGACTGTGTCACATTTAAATAGTTTTTAATTATAAGTAAGTGTGAAGTTATTTACATTTAAAAATCTGTTCAATCAGGTATTTTCCTAAGGCTGATTTTTTCTTTCATATCAATTATTAATTATCCATTTTGGTAAGATGATTACTGTCAAACTATGAAAAAATAAAATGGTAAACAATTTTGAATGATCATGAATAAAACTTTTAAATGTATTTGGCCTATCATGGTTTATGTCTAACTCGATTTTCTGTGCAGCTGAGATTATAAAGGGGTCTTTTCATCCTATGTTTCTGTTTTCACTGTCTTAAACAAGCACTTAAATGAAGTAAGTTTAAGAAGAAAGATATTAGGAAACTTTCAAAAGTAGGGTATTATAACTCAGGATAGTAACAAATCAAATAAAAGGCATGCCCTAAACTCTGTGCATTCTGCTGTTCAGAGGTGAACTTGAATAATGAAAAGGAATGGGATGCAAGCATTGTAACTTCAATAAATGGAATTCTATTAGAATTTGTGCCTTAGAAAAAAATATGTTTAGAAAACATATTTTTATGGTATAAACTGATTTTAGGAGAATAAACAAGCAAATTCCTGACAATAAATATGGCAATATGGAAATAAAACTTTTTTTTTTTTTTTTGGTGTCATGGAGAAAGAAACAAATGACAATAATTTATCTGGAGAACCAGGGATAGCCCAATGTTCCCCTAACTGCAGAAGACAGTTAGAAGTAGGGCCATATTTATGATCACCGAAGTTCTAAACTCATCAAAAGAAGCTAGTTTTAAGGTATTAAAAAAGTGGCTTTCTTTCCTCTCATATTAATGTTGTCAGTCAGTCTTTACTGAAACATTTAGTGATTTTTAGGGACAGATTTACTATGATACTTTATGACTGTTTACTTTTTTGACCCCCTTTCCTAGTCCCTGTTCCTACTTTTATATTTCTAATTTTACATTATTGCTCTTTTAGAAGGCCCCTCCCGCAAATTGTGACAACCTCATGCCACACAAAACTCAGAATTGAACCTGGGTGTAGATATTGACTTACAATCCCTTCTACACGTGGTTCCCAGGATGTTGAAATTTACGGACAGGCAGAGCTTTATTGGCCTTAAATAGCATAGCTAAGCAGGAGACCTGCTATGTTTCCACTAGCGATTTTCCAAATCACTTCCCAACATACGGGGTCCTATATGAACAGTATTTACCAAAGCACTCAAACAAAATGCTCTGGGCTGGTTTTGCTGATCACTTAATATGGAGCTCAAAACCCTCATTCCTAAGTGTTATGACTTCAGTCTCTAGTATTTTGTATTGCTCCAGTTTCTTCTGCTCCTTCTCTCTTGGGAGAAGAAGAAGAAATTAGATTAATTCAAAATATTGATCTAAATATTGATCTTCTAATGTGACAGACATGTTAGAAGAGCATATTGTAGGAGCACTGTTAGCCTTCTCTCCCTTCTCCCACCTTATTCTGATTTCCCTAATTTTAAAATATTCACTAATAATTAGCAGTTAAATTGGTGACTGAAATACCAGTAAATCATCCATGACAACTTTTTAATATGTAATTGTAATTGTAAATATGTAGAAAATATTTATTATCAACAACTAATACTGTATGTGCAGTCATACCTCAGTATGCACAGTGGATTTGTTCTAGAACCACCTGTGTATACTCAAATCCACTCATACTCAAGTCCCACAACAGATCTGGGAGAACTCACTGATAAGAAAACTCAGCCCTGGGTGTACACGGGTTCACGGCCCATGGGCACTGCATTTTCTATCTGCATTTGGTTGAAAAAACATCTGCATGTAAGTGCACCCATACAGTTCAAATACATGTTGTTCAAAGGTCAACTGCAGTTCTCATTTTACAAAGATTAAATACATTAATAGCTAAATTACTCTTCAGCGTCAAAATAAAATTGAAAATTTTTGAAAAAATGAAACTAAATTAATCCTTAAAACTTATAATATAGGTGAGGCGCGGTGGCTCATGCCTGTAATCCCAGCACTTTGGGAGGCCGAGATAGGTGGATCACCTGAGGTCAGGAGTTTGAGACCAGTGTGGCCAACATGGTGAAACCCGGTCTCTACTAAAAATACAAAAATTAGCCTGGCGTGGTGGTGGGTGCTTGTAATCCCAGCAACTTGGGAGGCTGAGGCAGGAGAATTGCTAGAACCTGGGAGGCAGAGGTTGAAGTGAGCCGAGATCACACCATTGTACTTCAGCCTGGGCAACAAGAGTTTCTTCCTAGAAACTCTGTCCCCCCAAAAAATAAAAACAAACAAAAAAGCAAAATCAAAAAACTTATGAAATATACTTCAACAATAAACTCTACATTCTGTGTTATATGGAATAACCACAAATACATTTCAAACAGGATAAAAAATAAATTTTATTTAACAGAATATCAAATTAAATGCTAGTTTTAATGATGTAAGCTGACTTTAATTGGAACAAATCCCTTATACTTTATTGTTAGCCTTGCCAAAACTTACCTAATATTAAAAGTAAGATTGAGTTAATTTTTCTCAAAATACCAAGGGCTCAGCTTGTGCTATTATATTTGTCACGTTTGTTTTTGGCAAAACTCTTCAAATTTGCAAAACAAATTTAAAATTGAATTTCTTTAACTCATTTAGAAATACAATTTATATGTATCTTTCAGATAGGATTGCCACAATTGTCAAGCATCCTGTCCAATTATGGTCTATATAAGAATGTGATAGGGCCAGGCGCAGTGTCTCACACCTCTAATCCCAGCACTTTGGGAGGGCGAGGCAGGCAGATCACGAGGTCAGGAGATCAAGACGATCCTGGCTAACACGTTTAAACCCCTTCTCTACTAAAAATACAAAAAATTAGCCAGACGTGGTGGTGGGCACCTGTAGTCCCAGCTACTCGGGAGGCTGAGGCAGGAGAATGGCATGAACCCGGGAGGCAGAGCTTGCAGTGAGCTGAGATTGTGCCATTGCACTCCAGCCTGGGCGACAGAGCAAGACTCCATCTAAAAAAAAAAAAAAAAAAGAGAGAGAATGTGATTAGATTCTGGAAGAAAATCACTAATCCATATACTACATTTAAATCTTATAAGATCAAAAAATAAATTTTTTAGAAAACCTGAATTAGCAAGAGCAATGAAATGACAACTCTGTTTTTGGTCTTTAAATTTAATTATAAGTATAATAAATTTTATAATAGTCTATCTTCCTAGAAGAGTTGCAAAAATAACCATAAAGGATAATACTTTTCATTTGAATTTACATCAAGTAAAAAATAAAAGGATCTTCACCTGTGCTCACACTCAGATCTCTATTCCTCTATGTATTTTGATTTTAAGCTTTGTTGAGATATCATTCACATACCATACAATTGACAGATTTAAAATGTACAATTCAATAGTTTTCAGTATATTTATAAATATCTGTAGTCATTAACACAATCAATTTTAGAACACTTTTATGGTCTCAGAAAGAAACCCAGTACTCTTTAGATATCATGCCCCTCCATCATCTACCATCCCATCATCCTTAAGCAGTCACTAATCTAATGTCTATCTCTATAGAAGTGCCTATTTTGGAGATCTCCTGTAAAATGAATCGTATGTTATATTTTCTGACTGGCTTCTTCACTTAGCAGTATGCCATTTCTTGTAATGATCAAATAATATTCCATTTTGTGACTATGCCCTACTTTGTTTATCCTTTCATCAGTTAATGGACATTTGGGTTGTTTCTACCTTTTAGCTGCCATGAATAATGCTGCTATCAACATTTGTGTACAAGGTTTTATGCAGACATATGTTTTTATTTATCTTGGGTATACATCTGTGAGGAGAAGTTTTGGATCATATGGGTAATTCTATGTTTAACCATTTGAAAAACTGCCAAAATTTTTTCCAAAGTGGCTACACCATCTTACATTCCCACCAACAGTGTATGAGGATTCTAATTATTCCACATCATAGACTTGTTATTGTCTGACTTCTTGATTCTAGCCATCCTAGTGAGTGGAAGTGGTGTCTTATTGAGGTTTTCATTGCCATTTTCCTGATGAATAATGATGTTGAGCACCTTTCCACGTACTTATTTGCCATTTGTATACCTTATTTATATAAATGTCTATTCAGATTTTTTACCCACTTTAAAAATTGAGTTGTCTTTTTATCATTGAGTTGCAAGTGTTCTTTCTATATTTCAGATACAATATCTTATCAGATAGATATATGATTTGCAAGTATCCCTCTCCCATTCTGTGAGCTATCTTTTTACTCTTTTGATCACATCCTTTGAAGCACAGGAGTTTTTTGATTTCAATGAAGTCCAGTTTAACCGTTTTTGTTGTTCTTGTTGCTCTTGCTTTTGATCATATCTAAGAAACCATTGCCAAATGTGAGGTCATAAAGATTTATCCTTATGTTTCTTCTAAGACTTTTATGGCTTTAACTCTCACATTTAGGTCTTTTATCCATTTTATGTTAATATCTATATATCCTGTGAGAACTTCATTCCTTTGCATGTGGCTACCAAGTTGTCTTAGCAGCATTTGTTGAAAACACTACTCTTTCCACATTGAATGATCTTGGCACCTTTGTTGAAAATCAGTTGACCCTCTCACAGCCATTGCAGTACATTGATCTCCACAGAGACAGTGCCAGGGCAAGTGAGAGCCAGACAGGCACTGGGCGATTCTGTGCCTCACTGAAGAAAAGTAACTAAAGATGGGCAAAGGAGACCCTAGGAAGCCAGGAGGCAAAATGTCATCATATGCATTTTTTGTACAAACTTATCAGGAAGAGTGCAAGAAGAAACAACTAGATGCTTCAGTCAGTTTCTCAGAGTTTTCTAAGAACTGCTCAGAGAGGTGGAAGACCATGTCTGTTAAAGAGAAAGGAAAATTTGAAGACATGGCAAAGGCAGACAAGGCCTGTTAGGAAAGAGAGATGAAAATATGTCCCTATTAAGGGGGAGACAAAAAAGAATTTCAAGGATCTCAATGCACCTAAGATGCCTCCTTCAGCCTATTTTCTGTTCTGTTCTGAGTATCGCCCAAAAATCAAAGGAGAACCTCCATCCAGTCCACTAGGGATATTGCAAAGAAACTGGGAGGGATGTGGAATAACACCGATGCAGATGACAAGCAGCCTTATGAAAAGAAGGCTGCGAAGCTGAAGAAAAAATACAAAAAGGATATTGCTGCATATTAACCTAAAGGAAAGCCTGATGCAGCAAAAAAGGGAGTTGTAAAGGCTGAAAAAAGTAAGAAAAAGAAGGAAGAGGAGGAAGATGAAGAAGATGAGGATCGGGGGAGGAGGAGGAGGAGGAGGAGGAAGAAGAAGAAGAAGAAAAAGAAGAAGTAGAAGAAGAAGAAGAAGAAGAAGAGGAGGAAGAGGAAGAGGAAGAAGTTGGTTCTACTGTAGTTTGTTTTTTTTTTTCCTTGTTTATAAAGCATTTAATCCCCTTGTACACAACTCCCTCCTCTTAAAGAAAAAAAATTGAAATGTAAGGCTGTGTAACATTTGTTTTTTAACTGTACAGTGTCTTTTCTTGTGTGTGTATAGTTAACACACTACTGAATGTGTCTTTAGAAAGTCCTGTTCTGGTGGTATTTTCAATAGCCACTAACCTTGCCTAGTAGAATATGGGGGTTGTAAATTGGCATGGAAATTTATATCAGGTTCTCGTTAGTGCACAGCACAAATTAGTTATATATGGGGATGGTAGTTTTTTCTTCTTCAATTGTCTGTGATGCATCTAACACGAAATAATTGCTCTGTTAACTGAATATCACTCTAATTGCAAAAAAGAAACAGTCGCAGCTGTTTTGTTGACATTCTGAATGCTTCTAAGTAAATACAATTTTTGAAATAAAAAAATCAATTGATGATAGATACACAGTTTATTTCTGTATTCTTTATTTTATCCCATTGGTCTTCATGTCTGTCCTCATGCCAGTCCCAAACTGGTCTAATTACTATTGCTTTGTAGTAAGTTTTGAAATCAGAAAGTGTGCGTCCTGCAATATTTTTCTTTTTAACAAGATTATTTTGCTTATTCCAGACCCTTCCCAACTGCTTATGGATTTTAGAATCTGCTTGTTGATCTCTGGCCTTCTGATAAGTATTGCATGGATTCTGTAGATCAATTTGGGGAAGATTGTTATCTTAACAATATTGTCTTGAATCAGAAATTTGGAATGATTTTTTTTTTATTTCTTTAGAAATTCTTTATCTTTTCAATGGGTTTTATATTTCTCAGAGTATAAGTTTTACACTTTTTAAAATATATTCCTATTTTATTCTTTTTGATAATATCTTAAAAGCAATTGCTTTCTTAATTTCATACTAAATTATTCATTGCAAATATACAGAAACACAATATTTTTGTATGTTGAAAGTATATCAGGGATAAGCAGAGCAAGATGGCAGAATACAAGGCTCCATTGATCATCCCCTCTGCAAGGACACCAATTTAAAAACTATACACAGCCAGGAGCAGTGGCTCATCATGCTTGTAATCCAAGCACTTTGGGAGGCTAAGGTGGGCAGATTGCTTGAGACCAGGAGTTCGAGACTAGCCTGGCCAACATGGCAAAACCCCGACTCTACTAAAAACACAAAAATTAGATGGTCATGGTGGCACAAGCCTGTGATCCCAGCTACTCGGGAGGCTGAAACACGAGAATTGCTTGAACCTGGGAGGCAGAGGGTGCAATGAGCCAGGATCATGCCACTGCATCGAAAGTAAGGTATTGAAACCTCCAACTATTATTATTATATATTATTATTTAAAAGCCTATTTCTCTCTTTAATTCTGTCAGTGTGTGTTTTATATATTTGAGGATTACATTTTATGGTCATATATGTTTCTAATTGCTGTATCTTCTTAAATAATGGAATCTTTCATCATTTTATAATGATGTTCTTTGGCTCTTTTAACATTTTTTGACTTAAAGTCCATTTGTAATTGCAGTATAGCCACTCCAGCTCACTTTTGGTTATTGTTTGCCAGTGGTCACCAACTCTGGATGTACATCAGTGGTACCTGGGTACCTGCAACAAAATACATATTCCAGGCCCAACTCTAGGCCTACTGAATTATTCTCAGGTTAGAAGTAGTCTAGGAACCTATATTATCAAAATTCTCCCTGCCCAGATCACTTGTGTAGTTAATCCTTGTATTAGAATAAACTGGGGAACCACCACTTGCACAGCCTAATGCCACCATGGTACAACATCTCCATTTGTAAAAGGGAGAATGTTAGGCCCAGGAAATTTAAGTGTCTTCACAGACTATGTAGGAGATCACATCAAGTCTCCTGAGTAAGCATTCAAGTCTGCTAAGTAATTAGAGTAGGTATACTGAGTAAGCCTGCTAAGTCTTCCTCTATTCTGTTTCCATTATGTTATGCTGCACAAAATGTGAAGTAACAATGCTGTTTATTCTTACTCTAGTAATTATCTTAGTTTGAGTCCCCTAGAAAATAAAACCTTAAGCAATAATTAAATACAAATACTTTACTTGGGAGATGCAAATTCAGGGCACTGAGGGTGGAAAAATAAAAATAGAAACAAGGAAGGGAAGGATGGGAGGTAAAGCAATGTATGATACATGAGCTGTTGCCTCAGTATCCGTAACTTACCTCTGTGAATACAATCATGCATGGCTTAACAAAGGGGATACATACTGAGAAATGCTTTGTTAGGTGGTTTCGTCTTTGTATGAACATCACAGTGTACTTACACAAACTTAGATGGTATAGCCTACTAATCATCTAGGCTGTATGGTACAACCTATTGCTCTGAGGCTACAAACCTGCACAACAAGTTAATGTACCAAATACTGTAAGCAGTTGTAACATTATGCTAAGTATTTGTGTAGCTAAACATATCTAAACCTAGAAAAGGTACAGTACAAATGGGGTATAAAATATTTTAAAAAAGATATACCTGTACCGGGCACTTACCATGTATGGAACTTATAGGACTGGAAATTGCTCTAGGTGAGTCAGTGAATGAGTGGTGGGTGAATGCGAAGTCCTAGAAGATTACTGTCCATTCCTGTAGACTTTATAAACACTGTATACTTAGGCTGCACTAAATTTATTTTTAAAAATTTTATATAATAATAAATTAATCTTGGCTTACTATAACTTTTTTGCCTTATAAACTTCTTAATATTTTTAAACTTGTTGACTCTTGTAATAAAACTTAGCTAAAATATATATAGCTGTACAAAAATGTTTTCTTTCTTTATATCCTTATTCTATAAACTTTTTTATTTTAAACTTTATTTATTTATTTTACTTCTTAAACTTCTTTATTAAAAACTAAGACACAAGCACACACATTACCCTAGGCCTACACAGAGTCAGGATCATCAATATCACTATCTTCTACCTCCACATCTTGTCCCACACTGGAAGGTCTTTAGGAATAATAGCATGCATGGAGCTGTCATCTCCTATAATAACTATAATAACAATATTTTATTCTGGAATACCTCCTGAAGTAACTGCCTGAGACTATTTTACAGTTAATTTTTTTTTTCAAATAAGTAGAAGTACACCCTAAAATAACAAGAAAAAGTATAGTATAATAAATACATAAATCAGCAACACAGTCTGGTCATTATTTGCCACGGCAAATAAATTCTGGTAATTCATTACCATAAAGTTTTATGAACTGTACATAATTGTACGTGCTAAGCTTTTATACCACTGGCAGCTCAGTAGGTTTGTTTACACCAGCATCACCATATAATATGCATTGCAGCAGGACATTACGGCGTCACTAGGCAATAGGAATTCTTCCTCTCCATTATAATCTTACGGGACCACCATCATATAGGCACCCAGTGGTTGACCAGATAGTGCATGACTGTATATGCATCAGATTGCTCAGCAGGTGTCTCTGCAAAGTACCCTTGAGCAATCAATGTGAGAGAGAAAAGAAAAGGAATTTTATCTGCCTCTTTACCTCCTTGTCTCCTGTTCCTGTTTCCTAAACTTTACACCATGGCCCTAGCATTTAAGGCAGCATTCTCTAGCTAAGGTGTCAAATACCACGCTCTGCCAAGGCAAAAGGAGCCTGAAACTGAGCATGGGGGCAGGTCTGCTTGGTTGTAAAGCAGCAGTCAAGGGGTTGGCTCTATTGCTTCTGATGCAAGATATAGGTCACCCCCAAGCAGACGAACCTGGAAAAAAGACAAGTGGCTGAGGTTGATGGAGGTGGTGGCAGCAAAGGAATTGGAGGAAGCACATAAAACAACTGGAGGAAGCACATAAAATGTATCACACACAGAAATGTTGTCTGGTGGGATTCAATCAGAGTGGTGGCAGAAATATTAAAGGGAAATATTAGGGAAAGTTATAGGGAGTAGTCACAAACCTTTTGGAAGGCCGAAAGGTTACATAGCTTGTAACAATTGAACAGGCTGAAGGCAGCCGATGCTTACCTTAGAGCATTAGGTCATAGGGTAAATACTAGGACAACAGAGGCTTCCCCAGTTGAAGCCTCTGTTGAGCCAGATGGCCCTCTCCAGGGGAGGTCAACTAGAGATATTGCCCCCTAATGATATTTAACTTTAGACCACGGTACCTGAGCTTTAATCATTCTGAGGACTACTCTCTTAACCATGTTAATTATCCACAAGTGTGTTGACTCAGAGTTTCTGTTGTTAATTGTATACGAAATAAATGCCTGGAATGTGAGCCGCTCAGGGCTGGCTGCAGTGACAAACCTCTCTTGGTGTGCAGGCGGCTGGACGCTCAGCAGGACTGGCAAAATAGAATATCTGTGTATCAGTGTACGTTTTATTCATCCGTCATCAGGGCAGACCCCCGCAGCTAATGCCCTCTTGTGAGAAGCAATTGTTATTTTAAAGAATTCTACTAGTTACATTGTCAGTAGCATTAAATGTAGAAAATTTCTGATTTCTTTCCCTTCCCCCTACCATCCCTGTTGATATGTTCCATCCCAGGTCCTGAGCCAGTTTCTATCTCAGGAGTGGGATCCAGAGGCCCATCTGTGCTGACCACCAGTCTCCCATGTCATACTTACAGTCTAGTGAGTACCAGTCTGATGCTGGATCTGTTAGCCCTGCCTCCTCATTTACATTGTAACCACCCAGTGGGTTCTCCCTGCCTGCTGCCTAGACAGAGCCAGTTTATCCAAACCGGGGAATTGTAATAGAGATTGAGTTTAATTTATGCAGAGCTGGCTGTATGGGAGACTCAAGTTTTATTATTACTCAAATCAGTCTCCCCAAGAATTCAAGGATCAGAGTTTT
Source organism: Piliocolobus tephrosceles (assembly GCF_002776525.5). NCBI lineage: Eukaryota > Metazoa > Chordata > Mammalia > Primates > Cercopithecidae > Piliocolobus > Piliocolobus tephrosceles. Next base: position 111,868,373 of record NC_045445.1, on the reverse strand, counting down.
TAAGGATAATCTGTCAGGTAGGGGCTGGAGAAGTAGGGATTGCTTATTGGTCAGGTCGGAGATGAAATCACAGGGGGTCAAAGCCATCCTCTTGCACTAAGTCGGTTCCTGGGTGGAGGCCACAAGACCAGATGAGCCAGTTTATCATCTGGCTTGTGGCAACTGATCCATCCAGGATACAGGGTCTACAAAATATCTCAAGCACTGATCTTGGACTTTACAATAGTGATGTTATCCCCAGGAGCAATTTGGGGAGGTTCAGACTCTTGCAGCCTCAGGTTGCATGACTCCTAAACCATAATTTCTAATGTTTTGTCTAATGTGTTAGTTCTGTAAAGGCAGTCTCGTCCCCCACCAGGTGGGAAGGGGGATTTGTTTGGGGAAAGAGCTGTTACCATCTTTGTTTCAAAGTTAAACTATAAACTAAGTTCCTCCCAAAGTTATTTTGGCTCATGCCCAGGAGTAAACAATGATGGCTTGGAGGTTAGAAGCAAGATGGACTCCGTTAGATAAGATTTCTTTCACTATCATTATTTTCTCATTTATAATTTTTGCAAAGGTGGTTTCTGCATGATCAATCTTTGCGATACATTTATTCCTGTCATGTCTGTCCCAGCACTCAGGCATAGGTTTCTACTTTATTTCTTAAAAGCCTAGTTTGTTTCTGCCAGCTCCCTCCCTGGGCACTGGTACACTCTTCCTGCCATCCATCATTGTTCTGGATAGCCCTAGACCCCTTACACAGGAATCTTTCCCTCAACTTGGGATCCTGGGTCTTTAAATGTGGAATTGGCTTCTTTTATACCAGCCTTACCCATTTCTTCTTTTCTCTGTGCAACTTGCCTTATTTTAAGCTTGCTTCTTACTTTAGATAAACCCTGTGATAACTGTTAACTTGATAGATATGCCTTTCTCCTGCTGCCCTCCCATACCTATCTTCTCATAGTCAGAGTCTGTACTTTGTTTAATTGCAAATATATGTCCTGTGTACTTTGTTTAGTTACAAATATATGTCCTACTAACATTTTGGTTTTCTGCCCAGTCCAAATTCTTTCCTCCTACTCTGCATGCACCAAACTACAATGACACTTGATTGTGTTCTCTGTTATTTTTAAAAAATACACTTTAAGTCAAATAATGTAACATAACGAATTCAACATAATTGTAATATCCAAGAATGTGTATATTCTTTGTCCTTATAGTTTTAATATATTTTCAGTTTGATAAATGACTCACTTTGCCTTTCATTGCTTTATATTTATAGACATAGAGCTGACAAGTAAAAAAAAAATGTGAACTTTAAAAACGTTGCTTGTTCTTTCTGTTAGGTCTTCAGTGGTAAACATATGCTCTACAATTATATATTTAGGGAGGCATTTAATCAGAAATTTCAGTAGTCTTTTCCATTATTTTAAGTCCTAGAGAACATGCTGATTATTGGCTTGCTAGCAGCTCATTCATACTAATTTGCACACTTAGTAAATCAGTCTGCAAGAACTTAAAAATAAACTCTGTTCAAAACAGATTTTATATTTAATACAGGACAATTAGAGAATGTTTATGGTATTCAGAAATGAAAATTCAGAATACAAAGTTAATTTGCTGTCAGCAATCCCTTGCTTCTTTCCGTATGGAGGGGTTAATTAGAAAGTGAAATCTTACGTCAGTTGTTTTCTTTGGGTAATTTTGTCTTCTTAGACAATTATAGAAAACTTGCTGTTTAAAATGCTATCAAGCTAGAAATCCTTGATAGGTCCCCTTCTAATTTTTCATTAAATGACCCATGAAGGCCTACGGAAATCCAAAAATTCAACAGCAGCCAGTCATTTATATGTATCCTATGAGGAATTTCCAAAAATTACCACAACTGTAGGGGATTATGTGGAGGGACATCACCCTGTCAGTAATGTATAGAATTTCACATGAAGATCTGGTAGTACTGGTGGCAGAGATGGGAAGAGTCTAAGTGAGTTGTGGTGCATTTTGTTGATGAAAAAGCCAAACTCTGTGAAATATTTGAAGAGGTTTATTCTGAGCCAGTGTAAGTGATCATAGACTGGAGAACAATCTCAGGAGGTCTTGAGAAAGTGCCCGAGATAGTCGAGTTACAGTTTGGTTTTATACATTTTAGGGAGACAAGTTACAGGGAAAGACATAAGGCAGTACACGTAACGTATACATTGGTTTGGCCTAGAAAAGCCAAACATCTCAATGTGAGGATAGGGAGGGCTTATTACAGTTATAGAAGGATTCAAAGGTATTTTCATTGGCAATTGGGTTAAAGAGTTAAGCTAAAGACTTGCAGTCCTGGAAAGAAATGCTTGAGTTAAGATAAATGGAGTTGTGGAAGCCAAGGTTCTTGTTATGTAAATGAGGCCTCCAGATAGCAAGCATCAGAGAGAATAGATGCTAAATGTCTTTTTTTCAGGCCTTAGAAGATATCAGATGCTTAATCTCTCCTAGATCAGGAAAGGCCTAGATGCATTAATGAAGATTCTCTACAGATACAAAATTGCTCCCACAAAAGACAGCTTTGCAGGGCCATTTCAAAATATGTCAAAGACATGTATTTGGGGGTAAAATGATTTTATTTCATTCAGGGTTTGTTATTTGCCATGTGATACTATACCAGAGTCAGTTTGGAATTTGTTATCTTATTGACACAAAGAGTCTGTTTCATCAGTCTTATGATACCTATTTTCATCTTAATGATGGTCAGTTGTGTCTAAACTCCAAAAGGGAAAGGATATAGCAAAGCGTGTCCAACTTCCCTTTCCATTATGGCTGGTAATTCAATGTTTCAGGTTTCCCTTGGCCCAGAGGGGGTCCGTTCAGTTGCCTAAGAGGTTGGGATTATATTTCTGGTTGTAATATTATTGGTGGGACAAGAGTTTATTGTGAAAGGAAACTAAATCGTGAGGTCCCAAAATCACTATGCTGAAGGGAAAAGTCAAGCTGGGAACTGCTTAAGGCAAACCTGCCTCTCATTCTATTCAAAGTAACTCCTCTGCTCACTGAGATAAATGCATATCTAATTGCCTCCTTTGGAGAGGCTAATCAGAAACTCAGAAAAATACAACCATTTGTCTCTTATCTACCTATGACCTAGACGCCCCCTCCCCGCCTCGAGTTGTCCCACCTTCACCCACCTTTTCAGACTGAACCAATGCACATCTTACACATATTGATTGATGTCTCATGTCTCCCTAAAATGTATAAAACCAAGTTGTGCCCCTACCACCTTGAGCACATGTTGTCAGGACCTCTTGAGACCATGTCACATCACAGGCGTGCATCCTCAACCTTGGCAAAATAAACTTTCTGAATTAACTGAGACCTGTCTCAGATTTTCAGGGTTCACATTATTGATTGTAGGTTGAGTAACCAACATGGAAATCCAAAATTTGAATGCTCCAAAACTCCAAATGCTCAAAATCAGAAACATTTTGATCACCAACATGGTGCCACAGGTGGAAAATTTCACATTTGATCTCATATTAAGTCACAGTCAAAAGTCAGTCAAAACTTGTTTCATGAACAAAATTTCTTAAAATACCATGTAAAATTACCTTCAGGCTATGTGTATAATGTGTATATGAAGCATAAATGAATTTCCTGTTTAGACTTGGGTCCTATCCCTAAGTTATCTCATTATGCATATGCGTGTATTCCAAAATCTGAAAAATTCTGAAATCTAAAATACTTCTGGCCCCAGGCATTTCAGATAAGGAATACTCAACCTGTTAACAGGAAGATATATATATATATATATATATATATATATATATATATATATATATATATATCCTGTTTTTTATATGTATACCTACATATGTATATGTTATATATATTTTTTTAAGATGTAAATTTTTCTTTAGATCATTACAAAACTGCCAGGGCATGAAAAACCAACCAAACAAGTACCCCACCTACATTTAATAGGTAGATGCTTGTTTGATACAGGAAATGGGCCCAAGGGCTGCATATTGAGTTACCTCCATAGTTAGAACTAAGAGATTGCTGTAAAGTAAATATGGAATGAGGTCCTCTACAAGTGACCACCTAAATCAGATACATTTCTTATCTTACTAGGAGCAAATGAGAATAAGGAAAAGCAGAAACAAAATGTCTACAATACCAGAAAACAATAGAAGAATACCTAAATTTACGCATAGATAGATAGGTCATAGTGAAACCATAGAATAGCAAAGATAAGATCAATTCCAAAAAGCAATGACAGAAAAAAGGCAGATTATTTTTAAAGGAACAAAAGTTATACTGAAGGCAGAATTACCAACAGTAACATTAGAAACCAAAAGACAATAGCATTATAGTACTGATGAAAATTAACTGCCAGTCTAGAATTTTATATCCTTGTGAACTATCACTCATGAGTAAAGATGAAATAAAAACATTTGTAATTCAACAATGAACTTGAGACCATTTAAAACTTAGAGATTTTGGTAAAAGAACAAGCATAAGCCCTCTTATTGGTGAAGGAAATTGAATTCAGAAGAGAGAATTGGGATCCAAGAATAATGGTTACTAAAATAATCAGTAAATGTGGGTAACTCCCATGAGGATTTGACTGTAGAAATAATAATAAGAATAAATAATTCAGGTGTTACCAAAACAAAGTGAGCTCAATTACTAGACAACAACTTTATAAGGAAGGATTTGCCATTATAGGCATGTAAAGTTCTTACATTTTAGAGACCAGGGTTGAATTACTGTAAGATATTTTTATGTGAAATATAGATGTTGAATATTTGGGGCAATGAAAAGTATAGGTATAGAATGTGTAATTTCTAAACCAGTAGAGGCATAAATGAAAATAAACAAAACTTGATAAATTCAATAGAATTCAAGAATAGAAAAGAACAAAATAAAATGGGATAAAGTGTGGCACAAAATGAAATGTTAAAATAAACACAAATATATCATTAATTATAATAAATATAAACAGACTAAACTATAAAAGGTAATATTTAAATGTAGCTTTATACTGTTTATAAAATTTCCTGGTAAAATATCAAAAAACCTATACCAGGTGTTTACTAATCATAAAATAGCTGGCATAGATATATTAATATTAAAACAAGTAGACTTTGTGGTAAATAAATGTATTACTTAATTTAAAAAGGGAAACGTCCAACTTAGAGAAGAAACTTTGAAATTATTTATACCTAAACACATATTCTCAAAATGTATAAAGCCAAAATTAATTAATGTAAAAAGAGAAATGAACAAATTCTAAATTACAGTGGAAGATCTTATTAGACCTCTCTCAATAATTGGCAGATCAAGCAGACAGAAGGTTAATAAAGCCCTACTAGACTTAAACAACAAAATTAATAAGTGTTCCTATAGCTCTTAAGGCTAGCTTGGCTTTGCTGGTAATGATTGGCCATCCTTGCCATTTACATACTACAGCACTGTGGTATCTGTCTATGACCTTCTTTCCCTGTGCTTTAGGGTACCTGGGAGAATGTGCACTTACAACTTTTCAGTAAAATCATTCAGGGAACTGCATACCAGTCTGCTCTTGTGGCAGATACTTATAAACTTCATGGGAAGGCAAGTCCAGTGCTCTCAGGCATTTGAGGTTGGTCAGGTAAAAAGGGTCATATGACATTCTTTTAGCATTCCAAATACTTTTCGTTTTCCTTCCTCAATTCCTACTTCCCCTCTCCTTTAGATTTATCCTCCTTTTTTCTTCTTTTCTTGCTTTCTTTCCTTTTCCTTTCCCCCCCTCTTCCTATCACTCTTTGTCTTTTACCCCCTAAGTATTATATTATTTTAAATCTCCCTGGTGATAGAAAAGGAAAAGTAGTTCAACCTCTTTTTAAATAATAAAATCAATTTTAACCAATATTTTAAAAATTGAATTTGTCAATACTAAGTATAGGTTTTTATTATTTTAAATTATTATTTTATTGAATATTATAATAAGTATAACAATTTAAGCAGCTAGTCCATTTTAGAATTTTTTTTTTTTCTGAGTGGACCATATTAAACAAAATTTCTACTAATACAAATTTTTTACAAAATAAAGACTGTCAATTTTTTAACTGCTGAATTCTCTCTTTAATGTCTATGGCTACATTTCATATTTTTATTAAAGAGGAAACAGTAATGAGCAGTTGTTAGCACACAATCAATCACTTACTTTTCCAGAGTATTTGTGATTCAGATACTCATGTGCCTACCAAAATATAATAAAATAACTAAAATGGGAAAAAGTTCACTGTACTTGTGATATGGTTTGGATCTGTGTCCCTGCTCAAATCTCATTTTAAATTGTAATCACCATATTGGAAGTGGGAACTAGTAGGAGGTGATTAGATCTTAGGGGTGGTTTCACATGAATGGTTTAGCACCATACTCTTGATGCTGTACGCAGGATAGTGAGTGAGTTCTAGCGAGGTCTAGTTGTTTAAAAGTGTATAGTACCTCCTCCCACTCTCTTCTCTTACTCGTGTTCCTGCCATGTAAGATACCTACTCCTGCTTTGTCTTCTGCCATGATTGTAAGTTTCCTGAGTCCTCCCCAGAAACCAAGCAGATACTTCCACGCTTCCTTTGTAGCTTGCAGAACCATAAGCAAATTAAACTGTTTTTTTACTTAAATAAATTTCCTAGTCTCAGGTATTTCTTTATAGCAATGCGAGAATGGCCTAAGAGAGCAGGTAAGTTAGTCTTTTGACTTATACAATAGAAAAAAAGCCTACATTAAGAGTTTTTAGTAGTGGGTGGCAGTGTGATTAACAAATAGGCCAAAAAATTCTCTAAAATATAATTATTCATGTTTTCTTATAATAAATATTATACAATTATGTATGTACATGTAGTAAATATAATCATTCTTGATTATTCATTTTCTGAATTAAAAGCTCTGACTACTGTTTGTTAATAATATACCAAAAACAACTATAGAAGGCAGTGTTCAACTTACTATATTACTTAATCTCTTCCATATGTTTGATGTGTTTTTATACAATTATGACCTATTAAGGCACAAACAAGTCTAATAAATTAGTTAATCAAATTATATTCTATGAAGCCCCAGAATTCTTCTGAAGTGCTTTGGCTTATCTATAGTGAGGCCATGGTAGTAAATGGGGACTTCCAGCTCCTCATTCTACTTCAACCAGATCTCCAGTTTCCTTTGTTTTATATGTTAATTCCATTTTAAATATTGTTCATACACAGTACATCTAAGCCAGAAAATAAAATTTTTTGAAAGCTATTAATCAAATCCCACTCATTGAAAGAGATTAAGAAGTTTGGAGGAGTGTGCGGGTTGATTAACTACTTACTAGGTACTATACCCACTACCTGGGTCCAATATACCCATGTAAAAATTCAACACATGTAACTCCCTGTATCTAAAATAAAAGCTAAAATTTAAAAAATTATAAAGTTAAAAATTGTTTAAAAAATCGATGTTCTTAAATAGTTGGAGGATATTAAAATAATGCTTATATCTTAGCTTTCACAACTATTTTTAGATGGCTTTCAGTTTTAAAATCACATGCCAAAAATATCTGGGAGGGACTACCTTGTATCCATGGGGAGAAATAAACCCTTTTCTGGTATTAAAAATATATGGAGTAAATTTAGAAAATAAACTTGTGGTTGAAAAATGAAAGGAAAATAAAAAAAGAAGTTGAGTTTGTAAAAAACCTTAAGTTGTTTGCTTAAGGTCTCACAATGTAGAATTGGAACCAAAACTGAAAAAAGAGGGTTTTTAACTCTCAGTTGATTTTATCTTTTTCAGGTCACAAGTTTTATACATGTATCTTTCTCTGCAGTTAGTGCATTGTAGATTATTACAGTAAAAGCCCAAGTTGATCATATCTGCCTATACACAGGTTTTGTATAGTCTCCCTTTCCTCATTGACCTGGTTGTGGCCACGTGACTTGCTTTGGACAAAGGATCATTTAGGAATGGGAAAGTGGCAGACATTTGATAGCTTCTTTTACATTAGTCTCTTTTTTGCTGCTGGTAATTCTTATGTACTCTATGAAAAACAATTGGGCTCATCTCATATAGGATTAGAGTGCTCAAGGACAGAATTCCCAGCTGAGATCCAAAGGCCACAGTCAATACCCAGGATATATACAGGTCAAAATATCCAGGTAGTACCATGTGGAGATGATAAGCTGTCCCAAATGAGCTCAGGCCACAGAATTATGAGCAAATGAACGGTTGTTGCTTTAAATCACTAAGTTTTTGGGTAGTTTGTTATGCAGTTGTTGCTGAACAAAACAATGGTATTGATTTTTTGTTCCAACTATGACCTATTCTAGGATCCGAACATAGTATATTTTTATGGGTTATTTGAAAAACTGTAGATAACACTGATTTCTTACAATAACCAAAGTTAAATGAAGTGATGTAGTCTTTACTTCAAGAAATTCTTTCTTTATGTTTCTTTATTTTCTTCAGTAATTGTAATTTTTCAGTAAATTTACATATATTCAGTTATCTTTAAATATAGAATCCTGACAGTTGCCACACGTGTAAAGAAAAGATACAGGTTAACTACATCTGAGTTGAGTAGGGATGGAAGGGACAGATCCAGATAGTCCCTAACATTTGTTATGCCCAAGTCGAGAGTTCAAATGGAAACCCACATAACATATGTCTAAATTTTAAAAACTTATTAATCAAACTAACACATTTCAAAACAGAATACATTCTATTATTCTATGTAAAATGCATTTTAACAAATCTAACTTTATAAGAACCTTGAAGACCAAGTTTGAATTTAGAGTTTTTGGACTCCTCAGAGTTTTGCACTAGAAAATGACAGCACAGGGTAGCTGGGTGCTATTCAGGTGCCCACACCATTCTCTTCTGTCTTTCAACTCTAACATGCACTCTAATGGTTCTTATGTTTAAACATGTGAATATGTCAGCCCACACACTTACTCTTGGTCCATACCCTCCTAATAATGACCTCTTAGTTACTGCACAGGTCTAGGAGTCCTCTACCAGGAGGACTGACCTAGGGAAGAGTCTCGTGAAAGCACTGTAAACAGGATCAAGGAACTATGGATTGTGAATTACAATGTCTCATGAACTTGAACCATGGGTAGGGCTGGGATCCATATAGATCTGTCCCATTGGGCCCATGTATTTCTTGCATGTGCAGAGAGGCAATGCCGGAGGAGGATCAGAGTAAGGCCCTAGAAAGCATGAGACCAGGACAGGAACCTCTGTATCCTAGGATTTGGGGCATGTGTTAAGCTGGGTAATTCCAACAGCAGACCCTGAGATCTGGTCTTGAGAGCAAGTAGTTTGAGAGGTGATCTCAAAGCATAGGTAGGGGAGTGGGAGACTGCAAAGAGAAGAAACCAATTCCGGGGGTTTTAATTAACAAGTTATCATTGCAGGCAATTGGGGCTCAGTCCCACTGGGGGCCTCTGGAAGTTGGTGTCAAATTCACCTCAGAGTTCTTCTAACCAAAGGGCAAGAAAACGGGTTTTTTTATTCGTTTGTTATTTACCAATTTTGATCAATTTTTGGTTTGGTACTGCTCCTGCAGGCTTTTACTACCCCTTCTGGATTATCTATGTGAGAACTGAGTACCATTCTTTGTTTAGAGAGAACTTTCTAAGGAGGAAGTCACAGGTATCGATAAATCCATGCCCTTTAAGGCATACTTAAAGGGGACATGTCAAGGCATGGACAGCATTTGCTACAGTCCAGAATTGGAAATAAGTTTAAGAAAACATGTCCCATTATGATATGACGGTACAATGTGTCCAGTAAAATTTCCAAATTTCTGAAGATCAAAATGGTTTCTACCTCTGCTAGTTTACATCTGACAGGGACCCAAATACTGTCAAATAAATATCTTAACCCAGAAGTTTTTAAATCTCTTATTTATAATATATATCACCCCTACTTATGTTTGTGATACAACTTAATAAAATTGTTTTGGATATTTAAAAATGAACCAGATATTGATTTATAAATACATCATCAAAATTAAAACTATAATTTCCACAAATTCCACTATTATAATGGGTTTCCTTTTGGATTTGTAAGGGAGAGGGGGCTGACATTGTGTAGTCCTTAAGGTCCTTGCTCATAAACATTTCATGAGTTGGAAAATGTACACTTAAGAATGTCTTTGGCTTTAACTTTCAGACTCAGCAATCATTAGTAAATGAACATCTTTTTGGAAACAGAAATGTATAACATAAAGCTTTCGACAGAAATTTTATACTTGAACTTGTGCGTTGCAATGATTGTGTAGCATTAAAGAGCTAGAAGTTTTTTATCTTTGATGAAAACAATAGATATTCTGCAATTCTCAAAATTTTCTGAACAGTTTAATTCTCATTTAAGTAAAATAAATCTAAACTAATAGAATTCTATTTAAATTACATATTCTAAATATTTTTATTTCATTCTCTTCATCCAAGAAAAACAAATAAGCTGTCTTTATGCCTGTTATTAAAACAACAAATAATTTTCCGTGCTGATTTGTTCTATTGAGATTGCCACAACCCAAATACCTCTCTCAGGATAAAACTAATTGATTAACAACAGATAATAAAATGTGCCTAAAGTCCTTTTTGCCAAGAAAAAAATGTATTCTAAAACTAGGTTTATACTTGACTAGGATGGAACAAAAATAACATTCTGAGAGCCTTTGAGAGTAACTGTTTTTTCCTCAGACCAGCTGATGCTCTTGGACTTGTTGGATGTAATACAAATTTCAAATGTTATCCATTATCAGCATATTTTAATATGTACTATTAAATGTAACATACATTATATATACTGTATTACATATAGCAACATAGACATGGAATATATGCTATATAATATTCAATTAATGTAAGGTATAATATATAACATTACATAATGTATACTTTATAACACACACACATAAACTCTTGTTTGATAAAGGATTTAGGGTAGTTAATGTTCTTGTATATAATGCTCTTGCGTATAAATGTTCTTGCATATCTTGGCATATAAATTTCATTGTATTTGAAAACAACGTGCCACCTTTCACATTTGAAGTGTTCACTGCAAAAGAATTAAAATTATAGCCATTTAATGTCATAATATGTGTCTGGTCCATTGATTGATATGCTTGATTTGTTTTCTTGGTTTCAGAGAACTTCCTTCCACAGAATTAAGCATCAGACGTTTTTAAAATCATTTGTTGTTCGTTGACTATTTAAATATTTTGGCATTAACCATGAAATTTGTATTATGTTCTTATACTGCATTCTACTTTCGGGTTGCCAAATTTTTATAACTATTTTCGCACTTTATGGAAGCTAAGAAAATGGTGACCTTCAGAGAAAAAGTGGTGTTGCCCGAAAGGAAAGAATGAGACTAGATAGCTCACCTAGCATAGGAAGTAAAATTAGCTATTAACTTAAGATAAATATTATAACAGGGTGTTATGAGAAGTGTTAATTACACATGCCCGTTTCTGGTTCCATTGGTTATTAACTATGAAAAAATTATTTCTATCTGCTAGCCAAGTTGCAAATTATTTTGATTGCTGTGAGACAGAGCACCTCTAAGTCGTAGAAATGTGGCAGACAGTAAAGCCCATCTAATATTGCATATATTTCCTTATATCTCAGCCCCCTTTCAATTAGGTAGAGTCACATAGCTGGGTCTTGCCAGTTAAATGTAATGTGCATATTGATTTTGAGCTGAAAACTGAAAAGTCCTTGAGCAAACTTCCAGCCATTCCTTTTCCCCTGACCTCTCAGCCAAAGAACAGAGATGTTTGTTATGGTACAACTGCAAGATGGTAGTATCTTTCACAGTAGGGAGTCCTGAGTGACTTTGAGGAGCAGACTGTTCTCTGACCAGTACAGTATTTATACTCTAATTGATAAATAAGCTTGCATGGTAAGCCCTGGAGACTTAGAGGTAGTGTGTTATCCCAGTGAAACCTATTTTAGGTTATGCAGTACAATTTAATATAATAATATTAAATATTGCTTACCAAGATGAATTTTAGGTTTTATATGATTTTAAATGAACTGTTTTAAAATTATTTTGATAGCTTCAGATGGATCTGTACCACTTCCTTTGCAATTTCTTCCTCTCCATCCTGGACGCTACCCTTGTAAAATTTTATTGAAATCAAGGTATGATGTGCGTGCCTATTATGTTGAAGGTATTGTGAATGAAGAACAACCAGAGGCCACATTTGAGTTTGAAACACCAGCATTTGAAGCCCTTACTCAGAATATTCCAGTAGTATGTATAAACTTTTTTGGTACCTTTCTTTATTCATATTGCCACTGTGTCAAAGTCCTCCAGATGTCTCATCTTGAACTATTACAAATTTCTGATTGTCTTATCTGCTGTCAATTATTTCTTCATATTTATGTCAGAATCTCTTCCTAAATATAAATGTTACTCTGTTACTCATCTCATCAATCACTTCTGCTGGATCTTTTTGCTTAAAACAATTAACTCCAATGTCCTTAATGTATCACTAAATTCCTTCTTGCTTCACAAAGCAGAGTTATGGACTCTCAGGTCACTCTACTCTAATTTCTGTTGTGATCTAATACTTGGTTAAGATGGGTCATAGGCACTGAGAACAACGATTGGCTGTAGCTTGGCTACTTATTAGCCAGAGTGACAATATAGAGTAAAAGAAGGTAAGGTAATTGTAAAGAAGTTTGGCTTTTTAGAGGGATAAATTGCCTTTTTTGGTTTATTTGTTTGTCTAATTATTAAAGACATGACAAAAGTCAATCTGAAGCACAAAATTTTGTTCTGATGAGATATATAATCTTTGCTATGTGAGCAATCTACCAGTTAGAATACCTGTTATTACCTCGAATTAGGAGTAAAGTGTGTCCTCTAAGGCCATTTTATCATTTTACTGGCAATTAGTAAGTGAGACAAAGGGAAATTTCTTTAGATATTAAATAATCCTTTGATAGATCAATTAGGCAATGCTCTTATGTGACATAGAAAGAACATATAGTCATCATTATGCCTTATGTTTACATTTTTGATATTTATTCTTAACAAATATGACTTTCCAATGGTGATTCCTAGGAAATACAATTAAAAATACAATATATAATGTTATAAAAAACACTAAGAATTCATATGTAATTCAATTTCATCAATATCATGCCTCTAATATTTTTATACCTTTTTCATGCTTTAGAAAAATCAAACAAATGATAAATGTACATTTCAAGTTACTATAGAAGGAGAATGGTTTTATGGACCTCTTGATTTACATGTTGGACCAGGTGAAATTGTGCAGTATCCTCTCACATTCAAACCTATTTTTGAATGTGTCATTACGGTATGAACTCATTGATATTTTCCCCAGTATTAATTAATAGTATCATTAGTCAGTAAACTAATGTATGACATTAGTCTTTTAATTGATAGTACAACTTCTTAGCAGAAAAGTTAATATTTTCCATGTATTTGACTATTTTTACTTAAAACTTTAATACATGTTTTAATGTGAAGCATAAACATCATGAACATAACAATATTTTTGTCTGTGAATACTAGCATTCAAATTAATTTTATACAGCATGCTGAACAAAGTAAGATAATTACTTTTCCTTCCTGTTCATTAAAGAAATTGGTATATCAGAAAATACTTTCTTAAGACAATATTTCTTTTACATGGAAGTAGACATGCATATAATTGCTGTGTATGAGAATGCCTATATACATTCTGTAAGTTAGAGAGGATAATGAGAAATAAATGACTTTTCACCAGAAATTTGTCTTTATGTGTTCGGTAGAAGCATTTATTTGTGTATTGAAAAAGTCAATGGCTAACACCTCTCTACAAGCTCATTTTATTAACCAGACACAAGATTAATAAGATAGCAGAGGTTGTTTAACATTTAACTATGACTCCTATAGACCTGAAATTTGTCTGGTTTCTCATAGGGTAAACTTATTCTACAAAATGAAGTAGATGGTATGGAGCACATCTTTGACATAAAAGGGGTTGGAAAAAAACCTTCAGCCTTGGAACACATTACTGTGGAATGTCAAGTGGGGAATGTGACACAAAAACATATAACATTGCCTAATTTGACAAATACTGCCCTAACATTTAAGGTAAGCATTTATTTTTAGTGTGAAAGTGTTTTCTTCTGAATATGGTGAATCACATGAACTATAATAATTACAAACAATTTTTTAAACATTTAGTTCTACTTAATCAGATGAAGCAATGTCACAAAAGATGTTTACAATCCTATTATTAGTCCAACAGCTTTTAAATATCATTTCAAGTATAAAGTTGAATTAGGATGAAATAAGTCTTATATTTATATAACTATGAAGCACATTAAAATCTTATTTGAGTCATGCGCTTTTCATTGAAAAAATTGTACATGATAATGAAAGGTGTTTTCAAAAATATTTACAAACATCTTTTAAAATTTTAATGTGAAATCTGTAGGCAAAACAAAATTTCAGAAGTGTAGCCTATCATTTACCAGTGTGAATAATAGTGGAAATACTAAGGAATGCATAATTGTTTACATCCTTTCACTTAATTATTTTTTGTTTTAGTTTTTTTTTTTTTTTTTGGTCTGTTGCTCAAGTTGGAGGGCAGTGGTATGATCTTGGCTCACTGCAACCTCCACCTCCTGGGTTCAAGTGAATCTTGTGTCTCAGCCTCCCAAGTAGCTGGGATTATAGGCATGTGCCACCACACCCAGCTACTTTTTATATTTTTTGTAGAGATGGGGTTCCACCATGTTGGCCAGGCTGGAATCAAACTCCTGGCCTCAAGTTATCCACCCACCTTCGCCTCCCAAAGTGCTTGGATTACAGGCATGAGCCACTGTGCCTGGCCTATATCATTATTTTTTTATGAAGCATTATACTCTTCCATCCTCACTTGGTTCGTTTAAACCAATCTTTAAATAACATTTTCCACTCACTCCTACAATTATCTACAAATAGTTATTTGCTTAATAGGATCCTCAAAAGAAGCTTCAAATGTCTACCTAGTATAGGTGCCTGAATTCAGTTTTAGAGGGGACTACAGAAGTTTGTAAATTCTCTGGGTTTTCTCTTTGCTTTTTTGGTAACCCTGATAAATATGTGCCTTAGTTTTCCTCTTCTTTCTTTGCTAGATTGTAAATGAAATTAATATTCTAAAGGAAACTCTTATCTTTTCACGTCTGGCTGAAATTTTTCAGTGCCATCTCTTACCTTCAAAATCAAAACCTAGTCCTTTGCCCATTTTTTTATAGAGATATCTGGATTTTAATGTCTTTTTTTTCTGTTGAGTTGTGTTTTCCTTATATTTTATGATATGGTTTGGCTGTGTCCCCACCCAGATCTCATCTTGAATTGTAGCTCCCATAATTCCCATGGTCATGGGTGGGACCTGGTGGGAGGTAATTGAATCATGTGGGCTGGTTTTTCCCACACTGTCCTTGTGATAATGAATAAGTCTCATGAGATCTGATGGTTTTATAAAGGGAAGTTCCCCTGCACATGTTCTCTCTGGCTTACCACCATGTAAGACGTATCTGTTACTTTTCACCATGATAGTGAGGCCTCCCCAGCTACATGGAAGTGTGTGTCCATTAAAAAGATTTTTCTTTATAAATTACCCAGTCTTGGGTGTGTCTTTATCAGCAGCATGAAAATAGACTAATACATTTTAACTATTATCCTCATATCACCTATGTAATTTGCAAATATTTTGCCCATTCCTCAGGTTGCCTTTCATTTCATTGATTATTTCCTTTGCTGTGACCTCTGTGAACTCAAGACCAGTAACATGTGAAGTTTGACACTGTTGACCTACCTTCTTAATGCGATTCACCCTTTATTTTATATTATTCTACATTTCTTGTTTCCTTGACATTAATTCCTTAACATTGGATTATCAAGTGATAATCAAACCTTGATTATTACTTATCTGGTCCTTTTATTCCTCTAATCTTCTGATTTCAAGTTTCATGCATCAAAAGCATCCTTATTTCTGTATGTGGATAAAGGAAAACTCTTTTAAACAGTTGGTGAGAGTGTAAATTAGTACAGCCATTATGATAAACATTATGAAGTTTCTTCCAAAAATTAAAAATATAACTATCATATGATTCTGTAATTCCACTGCTGGGTATATATTGAAAAGAGTTGAAATCTCTACGTCAAAAAAATTATCTGCATTTTCATGTTCATTGCGGCATTATTCACAATAGCCAAGATATGGACTGAACCTGTGTCCATCAACAAATGAATGGATAAAGAAAATGTGATAAATACACAATGAAATACTATTCAGTCTTAAAACAGAAGGAAATCCTGTCATTTGTGACATGGATGAACCTGGAGCCCATTATGTTGAGTAAAGTAAGCCAGGCACAGATAAACAAATACTGCATGATTTCAATTATATGTGGAATCTAAAGAAGTTCAGTTCATGGAAGTGGAGAGTAGAATGGTGGTTATCAGGGGCTGATGAGGGGAGTTGTTGGAGAGATGTAAATCAAAGGACACAAAATTTCAGTTAGATAGAAGAAATAAGTTGAAGAGAATTATTAGATCTAGTGTACAACATGGTTATGATAATTATAACAACGTATTCTTGAAAAGAGCTGAGAGAATAGATTTTTTTTGTTCACCACAAAAATAATAACTATGTGAGATAATGCATAGATTAATTAGTTTGATTTAGCCATTTCACAATGTATACATATACCAAAACATCATGTTGTAATTATAAATATATGTAATTTCTCATCCATTAAGAGTATGAAAAAGTTTTCAAAAGTATGCTAAATAAAAAAGTCAGTGATAAAAGTCCACATCATACTGTCTAATTTCATTACTAATAATTGTTCATATTAGGCTCATATGTAGAGACACAAAGTAGATTAGTGTTTCCCTGAGCAGTGGGGAGTAGGAAGATATAAGCACTCAGGAAACTGAAAGTTGGGTTTAGCCAAGGTGTGGTCAAATGCTGCTTAAATATTTTTTGTTTGTTTTATTAATACTGATGTAGAAATTTATTGAAACGTTTCATCTCTTTTGTATATCAAACTGCCTAAAGACAATTGTGCATGGTCGATGAGAGCTATTCAGACTTTCTAAGCATCAATGATCTTGATATAAGTAGTAACAGAATATAAGCATTATTTGTTTTATAAGAGTAATTTCCTTTGTTCCATTTTTAAATAGTTTTGTTCTTAGATTTCTCTTCTACTGGATGTAGAATTTTTGTCTTGCTGTTTTTTAAAAAAGTGAATAATTTTATTGGGAGTATTTAAATTAAATTTCATTTTGTTCCATGCTTTAACTTGTTACAGTAATTTCATGTAGTGTAATGTACTAAAGCATAGAAAAATATTTTATGTTGATACTATATAATTCTTGTTTTTGAATTATCTTTTATAGGTAACTGCAGATCTTCCGATAGTGTGGGGAAATCCACAAATTACCGTATACCCTTATAAAGAAATTCTATACCTGATTAATGTGTGCCCTTGGAAACGTGGTATATTGAAAGGTATAAAATCCATTAATAAAATATTAGTCATTTTCCTACTACACTAGGATGGAAATATGATGAGACAAAATAGAAATGCAATTTGTATTTCCTCTTTCTATTAAATGACTCAGAAGAAAATTTAGTTTTACATTTCAGTCATTAGCTTTCTAAATAATCAGGTCTTTGATGCATACATTTTATGTCTAGTGCTGTATTATCTTGGCCATTTCTTCAAACTTATTTGTGGAACAAATTTCTATAAATGAAAATATTTAATTAAGGGTATTTACATTTAAAATGTGATAAATACTTTCAAATAGTTATACCCGTGTATCAACCCAATGACATTTTAAGAGAATGTTTATTTACAGGACTGGATATCATAAAAACATTCACATGCAAATTTACTTGATATATGGAAAATAAGTGAAAGGTTTGATATATGTGAATTTTTTTTCCTTTATCTTCCCTTGTCTGCAATAAAGTATTTATTTATGCAGATTTCCCCAATGGTCCCTGAACAGAACTACTTACATGAGAATAGGAGGGAGAGGTGTTCCTGTTACTTTTTGAAGGGAGAGGAGTAAGAAGTGATAGAAGAGTAATAGCTAGTACTGAGGGATTGTGATTCATCAAAGGAATAAGTTGTCCTATTTGAGAGAAAATTAAATTCCCTATGGTAGTTGGATACTGTTGAGGAAATTATGATAATGTAGGTAAGTGGATACAACTTTAGAAGTGTAGAAAGCATATACATATACACATATTCTTTCTACACTTATATGTGTAGTGGTGTCTACTGCTCCTTGGATGTACTAGCCTCTTATCCCTGCTTACCTCAACAAAGTGTTTGAGGGAAGGGTTTATATCTGGTATAGAAGTGATAGAGAGCTGCTGCAAAGAAGAAAGTGCAGAGAGCATACTGGATGCCTATGCTATTAAAAAGCAGAAGGGAAATTTCAGAGTGCCAACCACAATGATCCAATTATTACCACTGTAATAGAATTTATGTAGGAGGAAACAGCTGCCCATCCCTACTCCGTGCTTCCAGTGTGCTTAACCTCAAATGCCAACACAGCAAAAATTGTTAGCATCTTCTGAAATCTGCCCCTTGTTTTTGAGATGTTTGGATTTATAAACCCCATTAATAAGTCCTCATTTGATGGGTAGATTTGAGCTATAATGTCTCTAGTCCAAATATTTCAGTAAAGTAACATATTTTACTATTTTTTAGGTAATCCATAAGAAGTGAATTGATTTAAAGAAATTCAAATTTTAGTTTTCATTTTAATCCTCACTGACAGTCCTAGTAGTTGGTATAGTTTCCTTAATTTTAGAGTTTTAACTAGTCTTTCATAAAAGGCAGCAAGTCATTCAGAATTGGCGTAATTAGTTTCGATAAAACATAGTCAATTTCAATGTCCTGTTCTATAGAAAGCAGTGAGTTCTACTACTTCTGAGAAGAAACACATAAGAAACCACAAACAGTGAAACATCATTGAATTTGGAATGTTTATAACTACCACAAAGCCCCTGGTCTGTGAATCAAACTCTTAAAGTTATTGGAATAGACTTACGAAAAATTAAATAATTAGATTTGGCAAGCCTTTCCTTTCTGTAATCTTTTCTGTTGTTGTTGTAGCAGCTTTTGTGACACCACAATATTTCAATACACATTTTTACTATTCAGATATGGACTATTAACATGTTGGTTTGAAAGAATTTAGAACGTATTTGGTGAAGTTAAATGCAGCTCAGGATACATAGTTAAGTGAGGATGAATTAAGTTAATGTTTCTGGCTATACAAACCATTTTACAGGATTCATAATTTTGAAAAATATTTACAAGATGTGATCACATTAGCTCTTCCCAGGGCCGTGCCTTAGAGTTAAATTAATTGTCCCATTATGCTTTGGAAAAAAACAGCCTGTAAAAGGGAGCTTAGCTCTAATTTTTGTTGATATTACTATTGGAAGACTTAAACTATAGATTAAACAGTATAAATACAATTGCTTCCGAAGAGCTGCTAACTAATCTGAAGTGATATAAAGAAAACTAGATTATAAAAATTCCACACACATGAGAATTTTCCTGCTTTTGCTGGTTAAAGAACTCTCTCCATGTATGTGTGCATGCATGTGTACACACATGTGTGTATGTATCAGATACTTTTTAAAAATTTTGTGTTCATTTTCAATTCTGTTCTTGATTATATAATAATCGTTTAATAAAGACCTATAATTTGGAAAGCCTTAATAAACACAGTAGTTATGAACAAAGCTGACATTCAACTAATTGTGCTTGGCTTATTGAAATATTGTAACAACTGATCTTTTCTTATATGTTGGGATTAATATTTCCTTCCATCAGGCTCCCCAATGCTATGATTAAACTTTAGATATATCAAAGCATACCTTGATTGAGATGATTTATGGATACCAATTTCCACCACCAGATGTGAATTCTTGGGAAGAAGGAGCTACATGATATTCATATTTAGATATAGTGGTAATATTCAAAATAATTAACAAACCTCTATCCCAACACTGACCAACCAGAAAGGATACCTGATCTAGGTCCTGAGGCATCCTGATATTTTATGTGTTAACACTTGAGTAGCTGCTAAATTGCTGGGAGGTTCCAAGAGTTCTGGGTGAGGGGCTGTGGTGTCTGGACTGGCAAAAGTTATTTGACAGTGGAGTTCAAACAACTGAATATTTGCCAACATATAAGAAAAGATCAGTTGTTACAATATTTCAATAATTATTTACATTTTTGTAAGTCTATTCCAATAACTTTAAGAGTTTGATTCACAGACCAGGGGCTTTGTGGTAGTTATAAACATTCCGAATTCACCGATGTTTCACAGTTTGTGGTTTCTTATGTTTATTCTCAGAAGTAGTAGAACTCACTGCTTTCTATAGAACAGGAAATTGAAATTGACTATGTTTTATCAAAACTAATTATGCCAATTCTGAATGACTTCCTGCCTTTTACGAAAGACTAGTTAAAACTCTAAAATTAAGGAAAATATACCAACTACTAGGATGCAATATGAAATACATCATGGAGAATGGGATATCCATTCTCCCAAGCATCTATTATTTGTGTTACAAACAATCCAATTACAATCTTTTAGTTATTTTAAACTGTACAATTAAGTTATAATTATCTATTGTCACCCTGTTGTGCTATCAGATAGTAGGTCTTATTCATTTCTTCTATTTTATTGTACCAATTAACCATTCCTACCTCCCACTAACCCCCCACTACCCTTCCCAGCCTCTGGTAACCATCCTTCTATTCTTTATCACCATAAATTCAATTGTTTTGATTTTTAGATCCACAAATAAGTAAGAAAATGCAATGTTTGTCTTTCTGTGCCTGGCTTATTTCACTTAACATAACGATCTCCAGTTGTATATATGTTATTACAAATGACAGGATCTCATTCTTTTTTATGGCTAAATCATACTCCATTGTGTATATGTACACGTTTTCTTTATGTATTCATCTGTTGATGTACACTTAGGTTGCTTCCAAATCTTAAATATTGTGAACAGTGCTGCAGCAAACATGGGGGTATAGCTATCTCTTTGATATATTGATTTCCTTTCTTTGCGGTATATACTCAGCGGTGGGATTACTGGATCATATGGTATATCTATTTTTCATTTTTTAAGGAACCTCTAAACTGTTCTTCACAATGGTTGTACTAATTTATATTCCCAACAGTATATGAGGGTTCCCCTTTCTCCACATCCTCGCCAGCATTTGTTATTGCCTGCCTTTTGAATATAAGCCATGTTGCCCGGAGTGAGATGATATCTCATTGTAGTTTTGATTTGCATTTCTCTGATGATCAGTAATGTTGAGAACCTTTTTACATGCCTGTTTGCCATTTATATGTCTTTTGAGATATATTTATTCAAATATTTCTCCCATTTTTATCAGATTATTAGTTTTTTTATAGAGGTGTTTGAGCTCCTTATATATTCTGGTCATTAATCCCTTGTCTGATGTGTAGTTTGCAAATGTGTTCTCCCATTCTGTGAGTTGTCACTTCACTTTGTTGATAAGTTTCTTTTACTGTGCAGAATATTTTTAATTTGCCATTGTCTTCTGGCCTATAAAATTTCCACTGAAATGTCTGCTGTCAGACACATAGGAGCTCCATTGTATGTTATTTGTTTCTTTTCTCCTGCTGCTTTTAGGATCCTTCCTTTATCCTTGACCTTTGGGAGTTTGATTATTAAATGCCTTGAGATAGTCTTCTTTGAGTTAAAACTGCTTGGTTTCTATAATATTCTTGAATGTGGATAGTCATATCTTTCTCTAGGTTTGGGAAGTTCTCCATTTTTATCCCTTGGAATAAACTTTCTACCCATAGTTCTTTGTTTACCTTCCCTTTAAGGCGAATAACTATCTTTCCAAAGGCAGAGGAGCCCCACCTTGTAGCTAGAACCACTGCACGCCATGAGGAATACTGCCAAATGACAGTCAATGTTCCTTTAAAGCCCAAGGACTCTCAAGTCAGCTTGTGGTGAATGCTGCCTGACCTGGGACTCACCCTTCAGGGCAATGGGCTCTCCTCTTGCCCAGGGTAGGTCCAGAAACGTCATCCAGTAGACAAGTCCTGAAATCAAGGACGCCAAGAGCCCCTGTGGCCATGCTGGTACCTAAGGTGCAAGATTATGTCCCTTTTACTTTTCACTCTATTTTTCTCAAGCAGCCACCCTGTAGCCACCACAACTGGTGATGTGCTGAGTCTCACCTGAAGCCAGCAAGTCTCAGAGGCTCACCCAAGGCCCTTGATGTAGCACCTGGGTATTACTGCTGGTTATTCAGGGCCCAAGGACTCTTCAGTTAGCGCGTGATGAATGCTGCCAGGACTGTGTGCTTCCCTCCAATGTATCTGGTTCCCTTCTGACCAAGTGTGTGTCTGGAAATGTCATCTGCGAGCTAGGGCCTAGAATGGGGTCCTCACAACATTGACTAATGCCTTATCCTGCTGTGGCTGAGCTGCTAACCAAAATGCAAGACAAAGTCCTCCCCAGTCTTCCCTCTCCTTTCCTCAAGGGGAAGGAAGGGGTCTCTTCTGGAGCTACGAGCTATGCAGCCTGGGGTTAGGACTTCGGTGATGCCAGCTCTCCCTCACCCAGTTGGTGTCTCAGTAGGTCATGTATACCCCCCAGTCCATTGTCTCTGGGCTAGATCTAGCAGTCTTTATAGCCTATACCGCCTTTCCAGTGTATTTATAGACCCAGCGCAGTTTAGCCCTTAGTTGCAAGGTTTGTAGTAATTCAAGTTCAGACCACTGGGATTGACAATTCCACTCTAGCTAGGGCTGGTTTAAATGCTCCCGCTGTAGGTGGTCATCAGCTGATTTTGGTCAGGTTTTCCTTTCTGCTCTAACAGAAAAGCACTGAGTTAAATGCCCCACAATTGCTGTGCTTTTCCTCCTCCAGCACCCAGAGATGCTCTCTGCTCACTGCCACCATTGCTGTGGGGTGGGTGAGGGGTGGCATTGGAGACTCAAGACTATTTTTTTTCTATTTCTTCAGTGCCTCTTTCACAAATATAATGCCAGGTACTATGAAGGCACACCTGATTTTTTGTTCTTATGAAGGTATTTTTTCTGTGCCGATAAGTGTTAAAATGATGTTGTTGCAGGGGAGATAATCAATGGAGCCTTCTATTCTGCCATCTTGCTCCATCTCTCCCACCTTTGGCTTTCTTCTTTTTGCTTAGGATTGCTTTGACTATTTGGGCACTTTTTTTTGGCTCCATATGAATTTTAAAATAATTTTTATTTCTAATTCTGTGAAAAATGTTGTTGATAGTTTTACAGAAATGACATTGAATCTGTACATTTCTTTGGAACGTTTGGCCATTTTAATAAGACTGATTCTTCCTATGCATGAACATGGAATGTTTTTTCATTTGTGATGTCCTGTGATTTATTTCAGCAGTGTTTTGTAATTCTCATAGTAGTCATTTTTCACCTCCTTGGTAAGCTGTATTTCTGGGTAGTTTATACTTTTTGTGCCTTTTATAAAAAGGACTCTGTTCTTGATTTGGCCCTGAATTAGGACATTTTCCATGTGTAGAAATGCTACTGATTTTTGTGCATTGATTTTGTATCCTGAAAATTTACTGAAGTCATTTATCAGTTCTGGAAGCCTTCTGGTGGTGTCTGTGAGTTTTCTGAGTATAGAATCATATTGTCTGTGAAGAGATTGTTTGACATCCTCTCTTCTGATTTGAATGTCCTTTATTTATTTATTTTGTTTGATTGCTCTGGCTAGGACTTCTAGTATTGTGTTGAAGAGGAGTAGTGTGAGTGGACATCCTTTTCTTGTTCCAATTCTCAAGGTAGATATTTCCAAGTTTTGCCCATTCAGTATGATATTGACTATAGATTTGTTGTACATGGTTTTTATTATTTTGAGATTTGTTCCTTCGGTGAGTAATTTGTTGAGGGTTTTGAATGTGAAGTGATGATGAATGTTATTGAAGGTCTTTTCTTTGTCTCTTATATCTTGATGTGCTTTCTTGCCCTCTAGATTTTGAATTCTGTGTCTGACATTTCAGCCATTTCAATCTGATTAAGAACCATTTCTGGGAAGATAGTGTGTGTGTGTGTTTTTTCTTTTTTGGAGGCCAAAAGATACTGTGACTTTTAGAGTTTCCAGAGTTCTGTGCTGGTTCTTTCCATCTGTGAGGGCTGATGTTCCTTTATCATTTGAAATTGCTGTCATTTGGATGGGCTTTATATTTTTATGGTCATTATCGTCCTCGAAGGTGTGACTGTGGTGCAAGTTGTGTATAGTTGAATGACTTAGTTTCTAGATGCTTTCAGAGGGCCAGTGCTTAATTCCACGTTGCTGGGCTATGTGCTCTATCCACAGAGTGGCTGGTACTGGGTCCATGGCTTTGTCCACTGTTCCCTTGAGGTTAAGCCCCAACTGGGATGGAGGAGCTGAGGCACTACCAGATTATTGGCAACAGCACTCCATAGGGAATGGTGGGGGCACGGTGGGTGTAAATGCTCCAGTGGGGGTGGTGACAGCACTATGGGTAAGAAGTACTCTGGTGGGGGACTTGGGGGTGCCACAGGTGAGAGGCTTTCCAGCAGGGATGCCATGGGTGGGATGCACTCGGGCTGGGTTGATGGTGGCACCACTGGTGGGACACAGTGTGACAGGGGTGGCAGTGTGCTACAGGTGGGATGCACTCCAGCAAGGGTGACACCAGAAGAAAGTACTTGGAGAGGTAGGGGGCCATGGGCTGGAAGCGCTTCAGTGGGCACAGCATGGGCACTATTTGTGGGAGGTGCTCTGACAGGGGCACTGTGGGTGGGAACCCTTCTAGCAGGGGATGCCATGGGCAGAAAGTACTTTGGTGGGACAGTGGTGGTGCCGCAGCTGATTGTGATCCATAGGGACAGTGGTGAGGTTGCAGGCAAATGCCTTCTGGTGGGAGGTTGTCAGCAAAAGTGCTCCAGCGGGGTGACAGGAGGATATGGTTAAAGTGCTATGATGGTAGGTGCTGGCAGGAAACCTTTTTGTAGGGTAGCTGAGGCTGCACTACGTGTAGGCATGGCCTGGCAGAAACTCTGGGAGGGGCTGGAGGTCAGTGGGGCATGCAGATCAGATTCACCCTGGTCCTATGGAAAAGACAGCCCTTCTCTCTCCAGGTCTAGCAGCTTACACATGTCAGACCCACCCCTTTCCTCAGGAGCTGTTCAGGGCCTGGAATGCATCCTGGCACTCAGCAATCAGATGCATGGTTTCCAGCTTCCTCCTCCTTCAGTCTTAACATCTGGGCCCTCTCTTCAACTTCTCTCAGTGCATTCTTTCAGACAGTCTGCTTGAAGCATGCCATATTCCTCAATATTCTGATCTGTCTTGGTGAGAGAAGTTCTTCCTGGCTGTGTCTACTTAGCCATCTTGTCCAAGTCTTTGACATTGAAAGAAACTTATTGACCATAGTACTATAGAAACAGCTGAGATATTATCTAATGTAAATTTTGCTTTTTCTGTGTTTTTCTTTCTCCTCACTGTTCCCTTCTTAATTTGATTTGCAAAAGCCAAAAATGCCAGATGATTATATATACCTCTCTTGACAACTTCCAAACATGATATGGGCATATGGGGGATTTGGAACTTCTTTTGTCCCCTCTCTATTCTAGCTTATTTCAATGAAAAAAAACTAGGTAGAGTGCTATCAATATCTTGGTTGAAACTGAATTTAGATCTTTTTGGCTTTTTGCCGTCACCAATATTGACTGCCATACTCGGTTGATCAAGTGTCATTGGTCTTTGAACATAATCATTGTTTGCTATAAAGTGGTTCATGTTCTTTTAGGTGACAGGCTTGATTTTTAAAAGCAAGACCTTGAGGCATTGTGGAGATCGTATATTTGGTATTCCTGGATGCTCTCATGGCCCTTTGGACATTTTTCTTTTCTTTTATGATTTTAGCTTTCCCAGGTAGCCTATACTCTGATGGTTCATGATGGCATTACCCTAGAGGGTTGGTGAGCACTAGACCTTTTCTTTCTGACTCTTGATACCAAAATCAAGATGAATATTAATTCTATCCCCAAGTTGTACTCACATGATTGTCTAGAAATGAATTCATTTGTGTAAATAGATCTACAAGTGATGTCACATACAGCATTTTCTGCCTTTATATAAGATGATCTGTCCTCTGATTGCTAGCCTGGCCTTGGCCTCCAGACCAACACCTGGCATACAACTGCAGGTGTCCAGTCAACAACAGAAGAATAGAAGAAGCAATGCATTTTCAAAAATAAAGTTCCTCCCAATATATTTTAAAAGTTACTTAGTATTGCAATAATAAGAGTACAAAAAAATATGAGAACAAGGAAGATTTACTTGCTTGAAGAAAAGTAAATTTGAAACTGCCTATACTCTGTCATGCTGAAGGAAAGACATTCCTGTAACTTAATTGTTTGCCATGAGGTCCAACTCTCACTTGTAATTTTGGATTATATATTAGATAATTAATTCTTGCTGGAAGTGAAGGCTATAGATGCTCTATTGAATATAAATTTGTGTTTCTTTAGGAAGAAGGTTCTAGTGGCTGATGAATCCACCCATTATATTCTAGAGAAAGTCTTTATCTTTGAATTTTGAGCTACTAAGATAGGTTTAGCATTTTTATTAAGAAAATTAAACTTCTCTCTTTATGTGTGTGTGTGTGTGTGTGTGTGCGCGCATGTCTGTCTGTCTGTCTCTCTATCTGTCCTGCTTGCTCAATCAAAAGAATTTGTGTATGTTGTGGCAAGTTATTTACAGTCAAATGAAAATGTGATTTGGCAGGTCATTGGTTTTTCTCATGTAAGACATAAGAATCTCAGATATAGCGGTCACATAATCACAGATACAAGAGTTTATTGTAAAGTATTTCAATATATTTTTTTATTAGAAACTTTTCAAATTTAAAATACCCTTCAATGATACTTTTCTAAATGTCAGGATTTAAGCATGAACTATTGAATTTACTAATTCAGTTAGATAATTTTTCAGAAATTCTGAAACTTCAGAAGAATTGGCTCTTAAATCTTTTTAAAATATGTCAGTATTTCAAAAAGGGTTGCAAATATTGATAAACCTTTGACTCTGACTACTCTTTACGCTTTTGTGAAAAGTTATCTCCCTGTGGTTATGGCATGGATAAGGACCAAAAGTTTCTTTTAATACTAAAATTCATTTTATAGCTCATGTAAAAGTAATTCATAGAAAAAAGTTACACTAAAATGAAAGAAAAATAAATGAAAACTTTACACAGAGGCTTAGAAAGCCACCTTCCTAAGTGTAGTGAATCTAAACAAATGATCAGACAATTCAATTCAATTGGATACCAATGAGACATACTTGACTTTAAAGACCTAAGAGGAGAGGTCAACTGACAGAGATTTTAGATAGATAGATACAAACAAATACAGGTGATAGACACATAGATTAAAGTTCTTCTGGATGTATAAATATGGTGGCTTCAGTCATTGTGCGTTAATTTTCTTGCACGTGACATTGCTTAGTGTTAGAAAGATCCATATAAGTGACTGTTAACTACATTTTTGCACTCTGTACAGTATTTCTGATTTGAGGTAACATTTCTCAATTCCTGTCATACTGCTGAGCAGTGCTTGCTGGGAGGGATGGGTATAATTTCTGAAACATGCAGTGTATTTTTTAACAGCTTTATTGTTGTGTAATTGAAATACAATAAATTGTGGATACTTAATATATCGACTTTGAGAAATTTTAACACATATATATGCCTATGAAGCCATTGAGATAGTAAGTATAACTGTCACTCCAAAAAGTATTGTTGTGCCCATTTTTAATCCCTTTTCCTCTCCCTCTCATATGCTAAGCTACGCTTGCCTTAGGCAACCAGTTATCTGTTTTCAATCAGTTTATATGCATTTCAAACATTGTATATAAATGAAATCATACAGTGTGCACAGTTTTATGCTGTTTTGCTTTGTGCAAAATGATTATTCTAAGATCAATCTACATGATAAATAAATCAATAGTTTATTCCTTTTAATGCTGAGTAGTATTTAATGGAGGATATACCACAATAATTTGTTTATCCATTTACCTGTTGATAAACATTTGGTTTTTTTCCCTATTTTTTGGCAATTAAAAACATAGCTGCTATGAACATTAATGTATAAGTCTTTGTATAGACATATGCTTTTATACCTCTGAAGGAAATAACTTATGAATGCAATGTTTAGATCATATGGTAATTGAGTTTATACTGTTTAAAGAAACTGCCAGATAGTTTCCCAAATAGTGTTTCTTTTTCCATTTCTCACAACAGTGTATGAGAAATCCAGTTCCTCCACATTCTTGACCATACTTAATAGGGTTACACATTCTAATTTTAACCATTTTAATTTGTAGATATTGCTATCATAGTGTGGTTTAAATTTTCATTTCCATAATGAATAATGCCACTGAGCATCTTTACATGTCTTTGTTTGTCATCCATGTATCTTCTTTACTAAAATGCCTTTTAAAATCCTTTACCTATTGTTGCTCCCCCATTGGGTTACTTTTTATTGTTGAATTTTGAAAGTTTGACAATATGTGTGTGTGTGTGTGTGTGTGTATATATATTATGTATATATCAGATACAACAAACATGTATTTGATAAAGGATTTGTGTCTAGTATGTATATATTATATATAGTATATATAATATAGTGAATATATATAATTATATATTATATACATATTCTGTACACAAATCCTTTATCAGATACATGTTTTTATATGTCGTATATGTATAATATAGTGAATATATATGCTTATATACATATGCTGGACACAAACTGTTTATCAGATACATGTTTTTATAAACTTTTTTCTAGTCTGTGGCTTACCTTTTTTTTATGAGGTCTATTGAAGAGCAGGAGTTTTTTATTTTGATGAAATGTAATGAATTACTTTTTTCTTACATGAACCAGAAGGAAGCACGTGGTTTTAATAGCTATCTGAACCATCACTGAGTTAACATTTTGCCCCAGCCTCTGTTTTTCATCAGCCATGTAATTTTCTTTTTCTCACCTTGCTGTTTTGGTCCCCTAATGAAGGGGCAATAAAACAAAGGAAAGTGGGTTAAAAGGGGTTAAAAGTAAGCTTAAAATGAAGGGTGGAAAAAAGAAAGGGACAGAAGGAAGAGAAAATTTAGTGGAAGATTTTTTGGGGCATTATAGTCTTGCTTCAGTGATTTTATAGATTTTTGTAGGGTAGTATGATATTAGAGAAACAAAACTTTATTCAAATTTATTTGATCATATGTAATACAATGTTCACAGAGAAGATACTTATACCAAAACTTCTTGACGGAACTAATTTGCTTCCATGGTTCACAAATTGATGAAATCCCAGCCATACAGAGATTTTCCTTAACAGTACATCTCCTTAGCAGTTGGAGGCAATGGAGCATGCAGTCAACTGGCTTTTGGCAATTTTCTGAGGGATGAGAGTTTAGGTGATTAATGTGCAGTATCTGAGCTCTCTCTCTTTGGGTCAAATCCAGTGTTATGTAAGGACAAGTGTACTTCAAAACATTTATGAAAATGCATATTATGAAAAAATCTATTCATGGGTTTCAAAATACTTTTTGCACCAAAATAAACTCATACTAACTTGACATAACATATCTAAATAGGACCTAGTTTGAGATGCTAAGTAGGCTGAGACATCGTTTGGAAGAGACTCTATGAAAGCAATATGAATTCTGCTAATATTGAAATAAGAGCAAACACCAAATTTATGGTGAAGCTTTAGTGGAAAAAAATAGTGAAATCATTAATGCTTTACAGAAAGTTTAAAGGAACAATAACCCAAAGAAATCAGCAGTTTACAATTGGGTAACTCATTTTAAGAATGTACAAGATGATGTTGAAAATGAAGTCCACAGTGGCAGGCACATCAATTTGAGAGTAAAAATTCATCCTGTTTGAGTCCTAATTGAATAGGACCTACAGTTACTAGCAAAAACAATAGCCAACACTATAGACATATTAATTTGTTTAACTTATGGAATTGTGACTGAAAAGTTAAAGTTGACAAAGTTTTTACTCGATGTGTGCCAAAACTGTCACACCCAGATCAGCTGCAAACAAAATCAGAGCTTTCAATGGAAATTTTAAACAAATGAGATCGAGATTCTGAAGCATTTCTTCAAATAATTGTAACAGGTAAAACATGGCTTTACCAGCAAAATCTTGAATATGAAGTAAATTAAAGCAAGAGGTGGAAGTAGACCAGTTAAAGCAAAATATGAGAGCAAAGGTCGTGGCAACAGTTTTTTGGGATGCTCAAGGCATTTAGCTTGTTGACTTTCTGGAAGGCCAAAGAACAATAAAATTTGCTTATTAAGAGAGTGTTTTGAGTAAGTTATCCAGAACTTCAGCAAAAAAATGCTCACATAAGCTTATCCAGATGGTTCTTCTGCACCATGACAATGCACCTGCTCATTCCTCTCATCAGACAAGGGCAGTTTTGTGAGACTTTCAACAGGAAATCATTAGGCATCTGCCTTATAGTCTGGATTTGACTCTTTCTGACTTCTGACTTTTTTTCCTCTTATCATAAAAAAATCTTTAAAGGGCAGCATTTTTCTTCAGTTAATAATTAAGAAAGACTGCTTTGACGTGGTTAAATTTCCAGGACCCTCAGTTTTCTTAGGGATGAACTAAATGGCTGATACCAGCACTTACAAAAGTGTCTTGATTTTGATATAGCTTATGTTGAGAAATAAAGTTTATATAATTTTTATTCTTATCTTGTAATTATAGTTTTCCATAAACTTTTTGAAGTTCCCTCATATGTGAGTGATTTTTATATTTTTCCAATCAAAAATTATATTTATTCTGTAGTATATTTTGTGATATTCAAACACAATTTAAATTATAATTTCTCATATTATGTGCCAGGGAAATATATATACCTTTGCCACTTACTAACTGTGTGATCTAAGCAAAGTTAGACAACCTTCCCTAAGCCCAGGTTCTTCAGCTTTAAAATGAGCCCAACGAGTAATTAACTCATATATTTCTTGCAAGAGTTAATTAAGATGATGAACAGGAACCATTTAGCGTATGCCTAGCACACAGTAAGCATTCGATAAATATTTTTAAAAGAAAACCCATGAATACAAAATTATGTTTTCCAGCCTTTAAACTTGAGGCTTTTATATACTTAGAGAGAAAATATATACTTAGAGAGAAAAAACTTGATTCCTGTTACATTTTTTCCCCTCATAGTCTATTGAGACAAGCTGAAAATCTCCAGTAATTCAATGATGCTGTTATCTTAATGTGGGGAGTTGCTTTTAGATACTAGTATTATTACTGTCATATTTATAGTTTTACCAAAGCAGTCTAATCATTTTCCTATTACTTTGACAAACTCAAGCACCTACAAACCAAGTTTTATATTTATTTTTGTTTTATATTTGTTATATATTTGTTTTATATTTATTTTTGTTTCCTGTTGGAACAATTTACCTTACCCTGAAGAGTGGAATATAGGAAACAAAAAGATAGCATGTACATATGTTGTGAAAAAAAGTTACCATGTTTTGGAAAGCATATTATTCTCATCATCATTATTTGCTGCATTTCATTTGAAGATTTACTGCTGACAATCAGGTTGCTAAGTATAATGTTATTCATTATAATATGTGACAAGAATTTGACTGTCTCTTCCACCGTAGCTAATTAACAATAAAAAATAAATGTAAAATGAAAAGAAAAAAATGTTTAGAAACAAAATTAAATTGACATTGTCAAGAAAAAGGTTTTTCACTAGAAAAAAATCTAGACAAATTAATGGCATACTTCTAAGATATATTGTTTAAAAATGTTCCTTCAATTAAAACATGAACTACTGAGTAAACACGTACTTGCTTCTGTAGTTCTCTTTACCAATTTTTATTTTTTGCCATAAATAGTTAACTATTTCTCATTCTGTTCTATAATATACGGTCTTGTAATACTCATATAGGGCTTTTTAATTGTTTTACAAATGAATGCCCAATTTCTATTTGTTAAGGGATAATAAAACGTAATAAACTTTAAATGAGTGAGTTAGGGGAAAGAAAACTATGCTGAGTCTATAATGGACTGAAATTAGTGAGAATGGAAAATATGTGCTTTTAATTTGTGAGAGTACAGATGGTCCTGGAGTTATAATGTTTCTACTTATGATTTTTCAACTTTATGATGGTGCAAAAGCAATACACATTTAGGACACTCCTTGACTTATGATGGGGGTTATGGCTGTGTAAACCCATTGTATATTTACAAAATATGGTAAGTTTAAAGTGCATTGTCAACTTATGATATTTTTAACTTATGATCATTTTACTGGGACATAAGCCTCATTGCAAATTGAGGGGCATCTATACTTGATAGTATTTGAAATACTGGTTAGATTACTTTATTAATTAAGGCAAGCATATTGTGTAACATATGTAGTTTATGCAAATATTGACTTTATCTGACTGAATTGTTTTCTTAATTTCCTACTCAAATTGTTCATTGCTAGTGTATAAAAATGTATGATATTGGATGTTGATTTTGTTCATGAACATGTGCTGAATGCTTTAACAAGTTTTTATGTGGAATCCTTAAAGTTTTCTGTATATAGCATGTCATATAAAAAGAAAAAAATATTTTTTCTTTCTAATTTGGATGCCTCTATTACTTTTTTTCATAACTCCTTTGCCTAGAGCACCCAGTACTATATTGGATAGAAGTGGAAAAAATACGGCATCCTTGTCTTGTTTCTGATCTTAGAGGAAGAGCTTTCTGTCTTATACCTTATATATGATGTTACATGTGAGTTTATCCTACATTGCCATTATCGTGTTTGGATGTTTCCTTCTATTCCTAGTTTATTGAATTTTTTTTTTAATCATAAAAGGGAGTTGAATTCTGTCAAGTGCTTATTTTTCTTTTCTTTGCTTTGCTTTTTTTTTTTTTTTGAGACAGGGTCTCACTCTGTCCTCGGGCTGGAGTGCAGTGGCACCATCTTGGCTCACTGCAAACTCCACCTCCTAGGCTCAAGTGATTCTACTGAGTAGCCGGAACTACAGGTGGGTGCCACCACACCAGGCTAATTTTTGTATTTTTTGTAGGAACGGGATTTTGCCATGTTGCTCAGGCTAGTCTTGAAATCCTAGGTTTAAGCTATCCACCCTCCTCAGCCTCCCAAAAAGTGCTCGGACTACAGACATGAACCACCACACCTGACCTGAATTTTGTCAAAAGTTTTCTATGCATTGAGATCATTGTGTGTGTGTGTGTGTGTGTGTGTGTGTGTGTGTGTGTGTTCCTACATTCTATTACTGTGGTATATTAAATTGATTGATTTTTGTATGTTGAATGACCATTCATTAATTCATTCTGGAAATGAATTTCATTTGATCATAGTGTATAATCCTTTGGCTATGTTGCTGAATTCAGTATGCCAGTGTTTTGTTAAGGATTTCTGCATGAATCTTCATAAGAGATATTGAACTTTAGTTTTCTTTGCTTGTAGTGTCTTTGGTTTTGGTATCAGGACAATGTTAGCCTTCTAGAATGAGTTAGTAAGTATTCCCTCCTCTTCAAATTTTTGTAGGTGTTTGAGAAAGATTGATGTTAATTCCCCTTTATTAAATGTTTAGTAGAATTCAACAGTGAAGACATCTGGTCTTGGGGTTTACTTTGTTGGAAGGATTTTTATTACCGATTCAATATCCTCACAGTTTTGTATCTATGCAGATCTTCTATTTCTTGAAGAGACAGTTTTAGTAGATTGTGTGTTTCTAAGAAATTTTCCATTTAATCTAAAGTAATCAATTTTTTGGTGTACAATTCATAATATTCTCTTATAATCATTTTTATTTTGGTAAAATAGATAGCATAAAAACATATTTATATATGTGTATATATATATCTTAATTCATGTCACTAGTCATGCATATCAAGATGGAAATCAAGTTCCTCTTGTTTTACATTTATGAATAATATTTCAACAGCATCTTTGTATATAACTCTTCACTGACTGTGCTAGTTTACCTGTAGGGATAAAATTTAATATGCAAGTTATTTATAGGATAAGTAACAAAATTGATATGTCAAACGGGATATACACTTTCAAGATTGTGGATTTTGCAAAATAACTCTCCAAAAAAATACCCATTTTTACTCTCACTACCAGTGTTTGAGATCAGGGCTGTCACTCAATATTTTTATCCAAGGTGAATGTTACCAAAGGTGTTAAGAATTGCCAATTTGAAAGAAAAATCTCTTTTTTTTTTATTTTTGGAGGGGAGTATAAGTAATTTGAATCTATATTTCCATATAATGTGTTTATTAAATTTTAGTATAAGTGTTATTTTAGCTTTAAATATTAAATTACAACTTTTGCTCTCTACCTTTAATGCTCTCTAAAATTTTAAGTAGCATGACAATATTCTGTTATTTACAGATTTGCTTAGGTCAGTGTCAGGTATGTTTTGAGTCATTTTTGGTAATTTATGTTGCACATTCCATCCAGAGTTTAGAACTAAGCCTAGAATAATATTAGTATGCGTGTGTACATAAACATAAAAAATAAACATACAAATACATATCTACACACCCATTAGAAAGAATTGGTTCTCGGATTTATGTGAAAGTTGAACAACTAGATTAATGTCCAGAAGTAATTGAGAAGGAACAACAATACACCATGTGTGAAATTCTTAAATATAGGATGGTGATCTTGAGTCTAGTACATGACTACCCACGGATGATGGCAGGCAGCATAGTCTAATGTCATGCTTTTAAAAGAAGCCTGGAATTTTGAGGGAATTGGGAGGAGAAATATTCTAGAGGCAGCAATGCAGAAAAAGAATACTTCCCAGAGTTCCATGACTGTGGGACAATGAGAGGACTGCAGTGAGAACCTTCCTGTGGCTTCTTTGCACACAATTTCTTACAGTATATTCTTAATCTGATTTAATTTGTTTTGCTACTATAGAAGAAATTATTTAATTTCATGGATATGTATAGTAAATTACTCACATTTAGTTTCATAATAGCAGTTATATTCCATATAAACATAAAAGTGATCCAATAATGGCCAAATGAAGCTGACAATGAATATAAGATGTCACATTGTCTTGTCAAGTCTCTATCTTCTGTCTTTTAAAATGGAAAAAAAAAAAAAAACCCAGCAAATGTTCTATTGATGATAGTAAATGTTATGTCTTACAAGTATTCAAAGCCCATAGCAGGCATGATCTGTGCCTGGAAGAATTCATGGCCTGTTCCTGTGGCTTGCTGTCACTGCATTGGACAGTGAGGACATATATGTACCTGAGGACAATGCATTTTTAAAAAGAAGTGGATTTCAAACATTTTTATCTAAGACCTAGAACAAAAACATTGATTTTACAGTGTGACTCAATAAACACAAACATATACATATTCTCTATTATATGCACAGCTACAAATAAAACAGAAACAAAAATTGTATGAAACAATACTTTCTTTACTACATAGAATGTGTTTTCAGTTTAATGTCTGTGCTGTCCAGTATTAAAGATACTGGAAACAAGTGACTATTTCAATTTCAATTAATTAAAACCAAATAATATTACATTAGCCATATGTGGCTATTGGCTATCATATTGGATAGCACAAATATAGAATATTACCATCATTGCATTAAGTTTGATTGGAAAGCTCTAGGTCTGTTCTATTATATTCTGAAATAATTTCATGAATCGCTGTTGAGTTGAAAGCTGAGGTTTAAATATGTAAAGAGAGTCAGCTTGGGAAATGTATATTTAAATACATTCACACACTGAATTACTGAGATTGTTTTCAGGACAGTGGATTAACCATAAAAATATTTCTGTGGGTACAACATGCAAATGCCGAAAATGCTTTCTCTATAACAACACTATACAATATAAATAAAACATAACCATTATGTAATTTTAAAAATTATAGTAATCATATAAAAAGAAACATGAAATGAATTTTAAAATATTTTTGTATATCCAAATGTATAATTTCTTTTCTTTTTTTATTATACTTTAAATTCTAGGTTACATGTGCACAACGTGCAGGTTTGATACATAGGTACACATGTTCATTTCCCACCTATAAGTGAGAACATGCAGTGTTTGGTTTTCTGTCCTTGTGATAGTTTGCTGAGAATGATGGTTTCCAGCTTCATCCATGTCCCTGCAAAGGACATGAACTCATCCGTTTTATGGCTGCATAGTATTCCATGGTGTATATATGCCACATTTTCTTAATCCAGTCTATCATGGTTCCAAGTCTTTGCTATTGTGAATAGTACTGCAATGAACGTATGTGTGCATGTGTCTTTATAGTAGTATAGTTTATAATCCTTTGGGTATATACCCAGTAATGGGATTGCTGGGTCAAATGTATTTCTAGTGCTAGATCCTTGAGGAATCGCCACACTGTCTTCCACAATGGTTGAACTAGTTTACACTCCCACCAACAGTGTAAATGCATTCCTATTTCTCCACATCTTCTCCAGCATCTGTTGCTTCCTGACTTTTTAGTGATCACCATTCTAACTGGTGTGAGATGGGCTCTCATTGTGGTTTTGATTTGCATTTCTCTAATGACCAGTGATGATGAGCATTTTTTCATATGTCTGTTGGCTGTATGAATGTCTTCTTTTGAGAAGTGTCTGTTCATATCTTTTGCCCACTTTTTGATGGGGTTGTTTGTTTTTTTCTTGTAAATTTGTTTATGTTCTTTGTAGATTCTGGATATTAGCCCTTTGTCAGATGGGTAGATTGCAAAACTTTTCTCCCATTCTGTAGGCTGCCTGTTCACTCTGATGGTAGTTCACTCTGGTGATAGGGTTTTCTAAATATACAATCATGTCATCTGTAAACAGGGACAATTTGACTTCCACTTTTCCTGATTGAGTACCCTTTATTTCTTTCTCTTGACTGATTGCCCTGGCCAGAACTTCCAACACCATATTGAATAGGAGTGGTGAGAGAGGGCATCCTTGTCTTGTACCAGTTTTCAAAGGGAATGCTTCCAGTTTTGCCCATTCAGTATGATATTGGCTGTGGGTTTATCATAAATAGCTCTTATTATCTTGAGATACGTCCCATCAATACCTAGTTTATTGAGAGTTTTTAGCATGAAGGGCTGTTGAATTTTGTCAAAGACATTTTCTGCATCTATTGAGATAATCATGTGGTTTTTGTCTTTGGTTCTGTTTATGTGATGGATTACATTTATTGATTTGTGTGTATCGAACCAGCCTTGCATCCCAGGGATGAAGTCAACTTGATCACAGTGGATAAGTTTTTGATGTGCTGCTGGATTCAGTTTGCCAGTATTTTATCGAGGATTTTCACATCGATGTTCATCAGGGATATTGGTCTTCAGTTCTCTTTTTTTGTTGTGTCTCTCCCAGGCTTTGGTATCAGGATGATCCTGGCCTCATAAAATGAGTTAGGGAGGATTCCCTCTTTTTCTATTGATTGGAATAGTTTCAGAAGAAATGGTAACAGCTCCTCTTTGTACCTCTTGTAGAATTTGGCTGTGAATCCGTCTGGTCCTGGACTTTTTTTCGTTGGTAGGCTGTTAATTATTGCCTCAATTTCAGAGCCTGTTATTGGTCTATTCAGAGATTCAACTTCTTCCTGGTTTAGTCTTGGGAGGGTGTATGTGTCCAGGAATTTATCCATTTCTTCTAGATTTTCTAGTTTATTTGCGAAGAGGTGTTTATAGCATTCTCTGATGGTAGTTTGTATTTCTGTGGAATTGGTGGTAATATTCCTTTTATCATTTTTTATTGTGTCTATTATTTAATTCTTCTCCCTTTTCTTCTTTATTAGTCTTTCTACTGGCCTATTAGTTTTGTTGGTCTTTTCAAGAAACCAGCTCCTGGATTCATTGATTTTTTGGAGGGATTTTTGTGTCTCTATCTCCTTCAGTTCTGCTCTGATCTTAGTTATTTGTTGCCTTCTGCTAGCTTTTGAATCTGTTTGCTCTTGCTTCTCTAGTTCTTTTAATTGTGATGTTAGGGTGTCAATTTTAGATCTTTCCTGCTTTCTCTTGTGGGCATTTAGTGTTATAAATTTCCCTCTACACACTGCTTTAAATGTGTCCCAGAGATTCTGGTATGTTGTGTCTTTGTTCTCATCAGTTTCAAAGAATATCTTTACTTCTGCCTTCATTTCATTATTTACCCAGTAGTCATTCAGGAGCAGCTTGTTTAGTTTCCATGCAGTTGTGCAGTTTTGAGTGAGTCTCTTAATCCTGAGTTCTAATTTGATTGCACTGTGGTCTGAGAGACATTTTTTGTGTGTGTGATTTCTGTTCTTTTATGTTTGCTGAGTGCTTTACTTCCAACTATGTGGTCAGTTTTGGAATAAGTGCGATGTGGTGCTGAGAAGAATGTATATTCTGTTGATTTGGGGTGGAGAGTTCTGTAAATGTCTGTTAGGTCTGCTTGGTGCAGAGCCAAGTTCAATTCCTGGATATCTTTATTAACCTTCTGTCTCATAGATCTGTCTAATATTGACAGTGGGGTGTTAAAGTCTCCCATTATTATTGTGTGGCAGTCTAAGTCTCTTTGTAGGTCTCTAAGGACTTGCTTTATGAATCTGGGTGCTCCTATATTGGGTGCATATATATTTAGGATAGTTAGCTCTTCTTGTTTAATTTCTCCCTTTACTATTATATAATGGACTTCTTTGTCTCTTTTGATCTTGTTGGTTTAAAGTCTGTTTCATCAGAGAGTAGGATTGCAACCCCTGCTTTTTTTGCTATCCGTTTGCTTGGTAGATCTTCCTCCATCTCTTGATTTTGAGCCTATATGTGTCTCTGCACATGATATGGGTCTCCTGAATACAGCACACTGATGGATGTTGACTCTTTATCCAATTTGCTAGTCTGTGTCTTTTAATTGGGGCATTTAGCCTATTTACATTTAAGGTTAATATTGTTATATGTGAATTTGATCCTGTCATTATGATGTTATTTTGCCCGTTAGTTGATGCAATTTCTTCCTAGTATTGATGGTCTTTACAATTTGGCATGTTTTTGCAGTGGCTGGTACCAGTTGTTCCTTTACATGTTTAGTGCTTCCTTCAGGAGCTCTTGTAAGGCAGGCCTGGTGGTAAAAAAAATCTCTCAGCATTTGCTTGTCTAAAGGAAGGTTAGTTTGGCTGGATATGAAATTCTCGGTTGAAAATTCTTTTCTTGAAGAATGTTGAATATTGGCCCCCACTGTCTTCTGACTTGTAGAGTTTCTGCCAAGAGATCCACTGTTAGTCTGATGGTCTTCCTTTTGTGGGTAACCCGACCTTTCTCTCTGGCTGCCCTTAACATTTTTTCTTTCATTTCAACCTTGATGAATCTGACAATTATGTTTCTTTGGGTTGCTCTTCTTGAGGAGTATCTTTGTGGTGTTCTCTGTATTTTCTGAATTTGAATGTTGGCCTGCCTTGCTAGGTTAGGGAAGTTCTCCTGGATAATATCCTGAAGAGTGTTTTCCAACTTGGTTCC
The DNA here is from genome assembly GCF_002776525.5 of Piliocolobus tephrosceles. Taxonomy (NCBI): domain Eukaryota; kingdom Metazoa; phylum Chordata; class Mammalia; order Primates; family Cercopithecidae; genus Piliocolobus; species Piliocolobus tephrosceles. The sequence goes on along the minus strand of NC_045445.1, from coordinate 111,828,758 downwards.
ATTCTCCCTGTCACTTTCAGGTACACCAGTCAAATGTAGATTTGGTCTTTTCACGTAGTCCCATATTTCTTGGAGGCTTTGTTTGTTTCTTTTTACTCTTTTTTCTCTAAACTTCTCTTCTTGCTTTCTTTAATTAATTTGATCTTCAATCACTGACACCCTTTCTTCCACTTGATTGAATCGACTGTTGAAGCTTGTGCATGCGTCTCGTAGTTCTCGTGCCATGGTTTTCAGCTCCATCAGGTCATTTAAGGTCTTCTCTACACTGTTTATTCTAGTTAGCCATTCATCCAATCTTTTTTCAAGGTTTTTGGCTTCCTTGCAATGGGCTCAAACATCTTCCTTTAGCTCGGAGAAGTTTGTTATTACCGACCTTCTGAAGCCTACTTTTGTCAGCTCGTCAAATTCATTCTCCATCCAGCTTTTTTCTGTCACTGGCAAGGAACTGCAATCCTTTGGAGGAGAAGAGGCACTTTGGTTTTTAGAATTTTCAGCTTTTCTGCTCTGGTTTCTCCCCATCTTTGTGGTTTTATCTACCTTTGGTCTTTGATGGTGATGACCTATAGATGGGATTTTGGTGTGGATGTTCTTTTTGTTGATGTTATTCCTTTCTGTTTGTTAGTTTTTCTTCTAATAGTCAGATCCCTCAGCTGCAGGTCTGTTAGAGTTTGCTGGATGTCCACTCCAGACCCTGTTTGCCTGGGTATCACCAGTGAAAGCTGCAGAACAGCAAGTATTGCAGAACATCAAAAATTGCTGCCTGATCCTTCCTCTGGAAGCTTCGTCCCAGATGGGCACTGGCCTGTATGAGATATCAGTCAGCCCCTGCTGGGAAGTGTCTCCCAGTTAGGCTACATGGGGGTCAGGGAACCACTTGAGGAGGCAGTCTGCCCGTTCTCAGAGCTCAAACACCATGCTGGGAGAACCACTGCTCTCTTCAGAGCTGTCAGACAGGGATGTTTAAGTCTGCAGAAGTTTCTGCTGCCTTTTGTTCAGCTATGCCCTGCCCACAGAGGTGGAGTTTACAAAGGCATCAGGCCTTGTTGAGCTGTGGTGGGCTCCACCCAGTTTGAGCTACCCTGGATGCTTTGTTTACCTACTCAAGCCTCAGCAATGGCGGACACCCCTCCCCCTGCCAGGCTGCTGCCTTGCAGGTCGATCTCAGATTGCTATACTAGCAGTGAGCAAGGCTCTGTGGGCGTGGGACCCACCAAGTCAGCCGTGGGATATAATCTCCTGGTGTGCCATTTGCTAAGACTGTTGGAAAAGCACAGTATTTGGGCAGGAGTTTTCCGTTTTTCCAGGTACAGTTTGTCATGGCTTTCCTTAGCTAGGAAAGGGAAATCCCCCAACCCCTTGTGCTTCCCAGGTGAGGCGATGCCCTGCCCTGCTTCGGCTCACCCTCTATGGGCTGCACCCACTCTCCAACCAGTCCCAGTGAGATGAACCAGGTACCTCAGTTGGAAATGCAGAAATCACCTGTCTTCTGCATCGATCACACTGGGAGCTTGCAGACTGGAGCTGTGCCTATTCAGCCATCTTTGAACAGACCCCAAATGTATAATTTCACAACATAGCTAATATACAATTATTAGTAGTATGTTTTACATTCTATTTTACACAGTCTGTGGAATACAATGTGTATTTCACACAACACATCTTATTTAGGACTACCAACATTTTAATTGCTCAGTAGTCACATGTGACTAATGGCTGTCATATTGTACAGGACACGTCTAAAGTTACAACTTTCAGGACTTTTGGTCACCTAACTGTCTGTAAAAATATGGAACACATGAAACATCTGTATTGCCTATCAACACACGAAACACCTGTATTTCTCACCTCCCCCCCAAAACAAGTTAAAATTTTTTTTTTCCAAATTAGGCATTTCTTTCTTTTAGATATCTGTCCTCTTCAAGAGCAGTGTGACCAATAGTATCTTACTGTCCCCTAACCAGGAATAATAAGAACATAAATAAAGATGTTATTTATTGAGTTTTTGCTCTGTGCTTTTGGCTAATTGCTTTCATATGTGTTTCATTTCAAGTTGGTTTTATATATACACACGTTATTATATCTTATTTCAAGATGATTTTACTTCAAGCTCTCTCTCTAAGGAGACCACACTCCAAAAAAATAGAATTTATTAGAAGAAATTCAGGAAGAGTTTTACTCTCAAGTAAAAACTAAGAAAATATTGCTGTTTAATTTTAGTTCTACTTGTCTTTACATTTAAGGAAGTGTGGATGCTACTGTAATTCAACTACACAGTATTTATAGACATTGCTGTAAGCTATTTGATTATGATGCATGACTAGAAACACATAGTTTTGTGTGCAAAGGTTTGTTTATGTCAAGCTGGTATTTAGAGGTCAGGGCCCATTTCTGAATCATTGCCATAAGAATATAAACTTTAAAAATTAATACCAATTTATATAGGTCAATCTTAGTATTAGAAAAATTCCAGAGAGTGATGATTTTTGATAGTAATAACTTTTGATTTTTTTTTGTTTTCTTTTGTTTTTGAGACAGTTTTGTTCTGTTACCCAGGCTGGAGTGCAGTGGTGCGATCTTGGCTCACTGCAACCTCCTCCTCCCAGGTTCAAGTAATTCTCCTGCCTCAGCCTCCCAAGTAGCTGGGATTACAGATGTGTGCCACCATGCCTGGCTAATTTTTGTATTTTTAATAGAAACAAGGTTTCACCATGTTGGCCAGGCTGGTCTCAAACTCCCGACCTCAAGCAGTCCACCCATCTCAGTGTCCCAAAGTGCTGGGATTACAGGCATGAGCCACCATGCTCGGCCTCACTAATAACTTTTATAACAAAGTGTTTAACATTTTATATATTAAATATTTTCAAGAAATTTCATGCTTGGGATATTGTGATATTATATAAAATAAAATAAATGTTATTTTAATAGGGTAATAAATAGAGCATTAAAATGACTTAGAAAGAAAATAAGAACAGTTACCCTAGGGCAATAAGTATTCTGAAAGTTGTTGCATTTATTTCATTTTCTACTTTTTAAAAATTATCTCAGAAGAGCTGTTGAAAAATTACCATTTTAATGGAGATTTTGAAAATATTTCCTTAAACTCTTTCCTTGAGCTTTTCCTTAAAATGTTCTGAATATGTATCAGGTTTAATTCTAATATTGACATCTAGAATTAATTTTTGCTTTATATTAATATGTTTTAAGCTAGAGTAATATCTATAGCTTACCTTTTGTTTTAGAAAACTAAACCCTGATTAATAGGGCATCTTGTACTTTTGTGTTGTAGGTACAGTTACATTTTCTACTATAAGAAGGAAATGTGATGATTGTGAGGACGACACAGATCAAGATCAAGCACTCTCCTGTCTTGATTCAATAACAGAACAATCTAGCATTTTTTATGATGCAGACACGTGTAAGTTTATTATGACAGTTTCACTATTAGTTTGCATAAATCCAAATCATCATTCACTTTTGAATGAAATAGTTTACATGCATAATACATATCCAAATTTGTATTGCATATATCTGTAAGAATTTTAATTCATTATTAACTATATGTAGCATACATTCTGGAGTTCCACTGCTATTAATGTCAATAGTATCAAAATACTTCAGCTGGAAGGGTGCCCACCCTTTCATAATTGTAAAGTTTTACATATTTTTCTGTCACTAAACAAAAGCATATAGCAAATTTCTAATAAAATGTTAATGAGTGTATTGTTTTAATAATGTAATATGCGTTGCTTACTTCAATATAAGAGATACTAGCAATCTTCCTCAGGCCTTGGTAAGTTTGCTGGTAAATCTGAAATCTGCAAGGCAAGCCAGCAGGCTAAAAAGCCAATGTCAATGTTGCAGCCTTGAGTCCAAATTCCCCAGGATAAAACAGGCAGGCTGGAAACTCAGGCAGTATTTCTATGTTACAGTCTTGAGAAAAAATTCTTTCTTTTTGGGGGAACATCAGTGGTTGCACGTAAGGCCTTCAACTCATTGGAGGAGGCCTACTCAATGGAGGATAATTTGCTTTACTCAGATTATACTAACATAAATATTAATCACATTTCTAAAATAGCTTCACAGGAACATCTAGACTAGTGTTTGTTCATACGACTGGGCAGTATAGCCCAGCAAAGTTGACACATGAAATTAAGCATCACAGAATCCATGGACTAAAGAGTGGTATTTAGAAATATTCAGAATGATTTAGGAAGAGAAGTTGGGCCAGTTAGACTACTGCAATGGCAAACTGAGTTTAAAGTGAAGACAACCAGGTCTTTTATGATGATGGTGGTGGTGGAAATATAGAAATATCACTAAAGATGAGAAACATTCCAGAGACTAGCATTGGATGACTGTCCTTATAGAAGCTAATGAAAAAGGGTATTGATTCCAAAAAATAATAATAGAGTTTGTTTGTATTTTTGTCAATAGAAAAAAATAAGACAGAAATTCAGAAAGAAAGAAAAAAGTTTGGGAGACTGTAACACTTAGCAAAGTTTTGTACTTCCTGATGTTGATCTGACATCCAAGACATTTACATAGCAATATCCAGTTGCCAATTGAATCTTTATAGCTGAGACTAGGAGAAAAACAATATTAACATGGGTTGAAAAGGTTTAGGATCTCTTTCAGTGAAATCATGCAGGTGAGACAAAGGAATAGATAATTGCTGTAGATGTGTTATGCTAAAAGTTAAATCTTCATTAATATCTAGGACAGAAGAACCATGAAGGAAAACCTTCATGAGGGGTAAAGTGTTCAGAAGAGTTTGAAGGAAAATCAAAATATTATGATTTTATGTTAATAGGCTAAAAAAGACTGATCTCTAATAAACATACTAACCTACATATTAACAGGTCGAAAGATAGATTAAAAGCTAGGAAAAGTGTACCTGACAACATTTAAGGTATCCCTAGTTCTTCAGACTGGCCTTTTCATATCCTTTCTCTCAGACAGAATTAACTTTTCCCCTATAATAACATGGATCCTTTTTTAAAGACTGCTCCACAGTATATTTATTTTCAATTGAGAAATCTTCTAGCTTTCTTCTCATCAAAGAAATGAAAGCAACACCTAAATCAGAATGTTTTAACCTTCCGATAGGAAAATATGAAAGATAACGGTAACACTCACTGTTAATGAGAATCAGATCAAAAGAGACAATCTCATGCATTACAACAGAAATTTAAATTGATAAAAACTTTTTGAAGAGAACATTTATAGTATGTTTAAAATTTTAATAATTTTTTATCTTCTTCAATCCAATGATTCAGTCTAAGGAATTTGTTAGAGTATTCAAAGATATACAAAAAATACGATATTTAAGAATGTTTCTTATGGGATATATTGAATAATTGAAACTAAAGTTTTAATAGTGAATATTTTCTGAATAATATAAATGTGTATATTTTTATGTACATATGAATGTATCAATTATGTATATTGTATACACCCCACTATATTTATGTGTGTATGTCTATATATCTGTATCTTTCTTGATATTTTAAACCTGAAATTTTATACAAATATATTAAGTAGCTGTCATTTTGTCATGAAATTATGAAGAACTTCCATCTTGATGCTATTCAGGAATTTCTAAAATCACTATAGTGAATGCTATTGATTTTATAATTAGAAAAATATTTTAAGTTGTTTAAGATTCAAAGTTTGAAAACAATCATTATTTTGTTGGTGTTTTCATTAATAAATCATTCACCAATCCCACTCTAATCAATAAATCGTACTCAATGTACACGTTTAGCACTGTAGGAACTAAATCAGCTACATCACAACACTGCCACATGTGATAGTCACAGTAATTATAAATAATAGGTGTTATTGCCCCCGCGATGGTTAATTTCATGTGTCAACTTAGCCAGGCCACAGGGCCCAGATATTTGGTCAGCTTTATTTTTAATGTTTCTGAGAATATGTTTTATGGATGAGATTAACATTTGTATCCATGGACTTTGAATAAAGCAGATTATCCTCCATAATGTGGTTGAGCTTCATCCAATCAGTTGAAAACCTTAGTAAAATAAAATCTGACCTACCCCAGTATACTTCAGATTTTGGGTTTACCAAGCCTCCACAGTTGTATAAGCCAATTTCTTAAAATCTCTCTTTTTTGCTCTCTTCTTTACACATCCTGCTAGTTCCATCTCTCTGGAGAACCATGACAAATATAGTCCCTGTTCCACAAGTGGGCAGACTCTTGAGATTCTTTGCCAAAAATCACAAGCTAATGGTGGTCACATTGGGATTTGAACCCTGGTCTTATAACTCTGAGTCATTCCACTGATCTTTGCACTAACCCAGAGTCATGAAGCAATCTCCTCAAGTCATAGCTAATGTTTATTTCCAGAATTATTTTCTCTGTGAGTTCAGTGTGGGTTAAAACATTGGAAAGGCCCAGATAAAATATGCATAAGGTACCTAGAAGGGAAAACACTTTTCATTTTAAGAACTTTGATTTATTTTTGAGAAGTCACATTTAAATGTCATAAAAGCACTTAAAGTGCTTTTATAAAATTGAAGGAGCAAATGTGAGCAGAGGCTTCCTTAATAATCTCCCATCAGTATAAATTTGGTAACCTTGTTTTCTGCACATTTCTGCTTTTAAGGGAATAAACTGATGTCTGAAAAATAACCAAGTACAGGAGTCAGTTCAAAATGTGGAAATAAATTTGCCCTCAAGAACTCCTCATAGTTATTTGGAATAAGAACTCAACTGGGTCTTATTAATTGTAACTATTTTTTTCTCTTTCTCCCTCTTACTAGCTGTTTACTTTAAATATCTGGATTGTTCTCAGGTCCACCAATCTTATAAGTATTTTAGATACCTAAGGTGTTGAAACAACATGCAAAATAGTACAATACAGGATGGTACAGAACAGTGCAGTGCAGTAAAATACAATGTTATGCAATACAATCCAATACAAAGCTACAAATGCCATACAGTGGCATACTACACAATACGATGCTATTCAGTGTCATATAGTGCCATAAAATACAATACAATGCAATGTAAAACATATACTCATGAAAAACATTTTCAGTTGAGAAAAACACTGAGAATTCCACTAGTTTGAGCTTCTTATTTCATAGATGAGGAAACTGAGGCCCAAAGAGGTTAGCAATTTACCTAAATAAATTAATCTAGCATAATAGTTCTTGAAATCTTTTAAACATGACAATACTGATGTGAATATGTATACAATTTACTGAAATTGGAGGACAATCTTAAACCATGACCTAGTTCAACACAGGAAAACAAAAGAATATCAAAGTGGGAAGCTGAACAGAGAGGAAAAACAAAACAAAATAAAACTGATTTTGATGGACGTAAAAAACCTTTTTATGAAGGGCCTGGTAGATGAGGATTCCAATTTTAGCCTGAGGGAGTATGGTTTTGGTTATCATCAGGGGCAGAATTACCTGCTTTTTAAAAATATTAGGGAAGCAAGATATAAAAACAATTGTCTCACTACTTAGTCTATGCCCCTTTAAGACTTTCCTTGGGCTAAATTCTTAGGATCCTTTTTCAAATTTTCAGGAAACATGCAGTCTCATTTTCCTGACTTTCCCCTTATACTAGATTCTTATGGTCCTGGAAATGCAGCATTGTGAATTGTAATGACTTATTTAGATATATCTGTGTACAAATACATGAATAGTTTGTCAATGAGAAAAAAGATTGGTTATTTCTTTTTGAAACATTAATCCTTAACTTAAAAGTAAAACATTCCGAAATTAATTTTATGGAAGAACTTAATGAGTTACTGGCATAGGTATAGGGCCAGGAGCTTGTACAGGACATTCTCTTGGCCATGCAAGGATGGAACTTCTCTTAGTCCTCACTAACTGTGATAAAAACAGCTTCCCACCCTTTCTTCAGCTGTCTTGACAAAAAGTCCATTGAAAAAAAAAGATTGAAAATGATGTCTGTTCATGATTCTCAAATGTGTATGTTAAGTATGGTATTCTGAAGTCTATATTTAAAAAGTGGTGTTTTGGTTTGTTTTTCAGATGATCATTTTAACAATTTAAGATTCTGGTATAATCTTGAGATCCATAGCACTCCTGGACCACCCATAGACATTATGGAACTGACATGTATTGCTCTGGTAAGTGCCCATTACATGTTCGTAGACTCCGTCATTTTGTGAGCAGTTAGACCTTTTGTTGTATAGTAAATTACTTACTATCCCTAAAAACGTCTGTATCAGATGATTGTATTAAGATAAATTAGTCAATCATAGCAATTTTATTTTTAAATCTAGTACTATGGACTTAAAATGCTTTTGGAAAACATATTTTAGTTATATGTTATCTTATAGTGACTGCGTTGATTAGCATTCTATCTGTTTCAATAGTTACTAAAGCAAACTTACCCTTAGCCTACGTGTTTGTTCACACATAGATGATAAAAACAGGATTGTGCTACTAGACTCTTTCAGCCTTGCTTCTTCCTGGTTTCTACAGCAGACCTTTCACTTGGAAACATATTTGGAGCAACTGGCATATATTTGGGGTTTCCATTAATACTCGGAATAGATTTGTCTGATGTGAATTACTAAAATGTTACTAAATTTGTGTCCAAAATTATTTAATAAAGTTAAATATTAAGAGTCTTATTTTAAATGAAACATGAGGACAGTATTGCTATTAATAATGTTTTAATTAAATTTAGTTTCCTTATTGTTAGTGCTCAAGTATTTAAATTGATAATAATAAATGTTATTTTTATTTTTAAATATGTGGATAGATTTCTTTATAGAATTGATTACTTAGAATCTTGCACTTTGGCTCCAATAAATAGAAAGTGAAAAAGAAAAGATTTAAAATATTATAAGTTTACAAATTGATTATTTGCCCACCTGATTTCTGGGTAAATCTCCATTTAGGCATAGAAGATGAATGATTAAAATTTTGAAATGTGCTCAAGTATAGATTGCAAAAGCATTATCTTCTAAGTGGAAAATTATTTAATATGACGGTAGGATCATTTCACTCAATGAAAATATCTTATTTCTGTTAATTGGTTACCACTGCAGTGTAAAATCTTCCTTAAAGGTTATTTTAAAATGTAAATTAAAATGTATCCCTTTATCAATATGTAGAGAAAAAAATTTAAATAGGCTTTGAAAAAACTGAGTGCATGATGTAGCACCTCAGAAAAGGAGAAATTGGCTTTCTTATTAACTATACGCTTAAAATAGGAATGAAGATGACAAAATATGCAAAACAAACATAAATAAATACAATTTTAAAAGAAATTATAGATGGCCAATTGTTGCATCTGCTCATTAAATGGTGTATAAAATGCCTTTTTTTCCTACAAGAGCTATTAGTCCTTCAAGAAAATACTGATAGAAATTGAGATTTTTATAGCTCTCAACCTTAAAAGGTGAAGACTGTCTGAGAAATACACACCATCAGGGTACTTTATGTGCATATGTAAGAAGACTGAGCAAAAAGCAAAAACAAACAAACAAAAAACCAAAACCAAAAAACCACTACTTATCTCTTTGAGAAATTTCAAATATGTTTTCATTTATGAAATTAAATTTGCATATACCCTTTCAGGAATATATTATTTAAATAAATAATGTACTTTTGAATAATGGCACTTGTTCATTTTTCATCAAGGACTTGCCCCTCCCCATGTGTATTATAATGTAATCCTAATTCAGTTTGTACTGATTTCCTATAAGTTTTCAATTTAAACCTCTTTTTGTTTTGGCACCACAGTGGGATATGTGTAACTCGTCTTATGCACATATATATTTCTAATTGCTATCATCATTGCTTTTATTATTTGTTATGAACAGTTAGCATAGTTATTTCATAAATATACTTAAATAATATTATTTCATGTTCTACTTAGATTAAACACAATTATTGAGTCCCCTTTTCATTGAGTAGTTTTACATTATAATGCAGGAGCGAAACCTCTTAACACATAACAGCTGCTAGATAGTTCCCTTTGTTACTATAGACAGGTTTGCTGTATTAATTAAATGTTCACATTTAACTGAGATTTGTTGAGAATGGACATCTTTTTCAACTAAGTTTACCAACTTAGCCTATCATGGCTAGTGATGTTGCCAAATTATTTAGTTTTCTCACGTTTCTAGTCATAATTGTTGAAGGTAAAAATGTATTCCCTCTTTAACTTTCAGACATGAAGATTTGTTTGCTGGAAATAGTATGATTTCTTTTTAATAATGCCATCAAATGAAACTTTTGTCCATTCTTTGAAGAAGATACTTTCTGACTACTTTCAGAAGTATACTGAAATTGTGGTCCTCACTTGTATATTATTTCCTAATATTATTAACTGCATATTCTGTTCAGGTGAATCATTTGAGAAATACTTTATTTAAACTTTATACCTCCAGATGTGGCAATGGTTCACTCAAGATACTAAGCCATCTCTTATTTTTTTATCTGCATCTCAGTTTTTATTACATTCAACTCAATTTCCACATTTTTTCTAGAGATGAGTGATTGATCAGAATCTCTCTAAAATAGGGTTCATGTAAGAAATACAATCTTGAAACACATGTATTTGGTTACTTCTTACTGCAGGTTCCAAAACCAGGTTACATTTTCAGTAAATAATACTTGTTTGTTAGTAGTCCATTCTCTGTTGGTATAAAGTATTTAGGATTTCCTTTGGAAATTTTGACATGTAGTAGCTGCTGTTCCATTTTGTTTGATCTCAAAAATCTCTTGTATTTCATATAGTTCGGCATAGGAGAATGATGACAATAAACCACTGTCTTCCACTGACACTCAATAACTCTAATATATAGCACTGAGCTGTAAACATTTTGTGGAAACAAAACTTAAGTGTGTGAGCAACTCTTTATATAATTTACGTTTTAAACAGCCATAGCCTTCAAACTACTTACTTCATTGTCAATGAAAGTTGCATGATCATTTACTTCTTTCTGAGCTTTTAATTCTATAAACAACCTTCAATTAAATTCACTATATTGTTAATAAAGAGATCCAGAAATCTCTCCACAAACTAGCAAAAGAGAAGCATGGTTAAAAACACTGTTAATCCTCTTGGTGTCAAACATAAAATCATCCATACAAAACAACACAAGTGAGACCAGGTGTGGTGGCTTATGACTATAATCCAAGCACTTTGGGAGGCCAAGGTGGGAGGCTTGCTTGAGCTCGGGAGTTTGAGACCAGCCTGAGCAACATAGTGAGACCTTGTCTTTAGTAAAAAAAACAAAATAAAAATTTAAAAAACACATGTGAGTTGCCAACCATTGTTTAAAAGTTTTTAGTTTTAGCCTCCATAATATAGTTAATGTTTTTAATGTATTTTCTTCCTTCATCCTTTTTTTTTTTTTTTTTTTTTTTTTTTTGTTTTGAGATGGACTTTTGCTCTTGTTGACCAGGCTGGTGTGCAATGGCATGATCTTGGCTCACCGCAACCTCCACCTCCCGGGTTCAAGTGATTCTCCTGCCTCGGCTTCTTGAGTAGCTGGGATTACAGTCATGGGCCTTCATGGCTGGCTAATTATGTATTTTTAGTAGAGATGGGGTTTCTCCATGTTGGTCAGGCTGGTCTTGAACTCCCAACCTCAGGTGATCCACCCCTTCCTCAGCCTCCCAAAGTGTTGGGATTATAGGCATGAGCCAGCACACCTGGCCTCTTTCATACTTTTTATACTTTATGTTTCTAGATGAAAGATCATATATCATAAGGTGTTGTCCATGACATTGACATTTTTCTTCCTCATTAAATGTTGAGGAAGCAAAATTAGCATTCTGCTTTTAATTTATCCTGACAAGTTGTTAAAAAATTCTCAAATACTATTTTTTAATCCAGAAAATATATCTCATGGTCTAATTTGAGTTAAATACAAAAAATGTAGATGTCGCTAGGGAAGACTATTTTGATTAATGTTGAAAACACTCATATACAAAAATATTCTATAAAAATTAGAATTATGGTAAAATCTCATCTCTAATCTGCCTATACTCTAAAAAAAATTTAAAGTACTTGTTGGCTCCCAAAAGATATAATGTTCTTCCTAAAATTATAGAGTTAATATGCTTGGATTTAATATCTACATTAATTGCCAGAATATTTCCTAATCATTTACTTATTTGTAAATTCTGAATTGATTTTGTGCATAATGTCTATGGCTTTAAAGGTCAGCAATAATTAGCCACTTTCACTTCAACTGACAGTGGAATCAAGGCCATGCCTAGAGTTAAACTGTCAACTGTCTGCATTTCACTGAAGTGCCTAATTAAAGGGAAAAGGGTGTGTGTTGGGGAGGGTCTGCTGTCCAAACAAGGTGCTCTGCCAAAAGGAAGGATGCATTTATTCTCTCTTTCTCTCTCAGTGTCCCCCAATCCTCCCATTCTCCCTCCACGCCCTCTCTTCCTTCCTCCCTCTTCCCTTCCCCCCCCCCCCCCCCCCCCCCCCCCCCCCCACCCCCCGCACCTTATTTCTTTTTATTTTTTCATCAAAGTCATCTCTGCTGGTCAAGCTCTGTGCTCTGAAGGCTGATTCCTTTTCTAGTCTTCACACATACAACTTTTCCAGTAATGACTCTGTATAGAATTTCAACAAACAAAGCTTTTCAGGAAATTTTTACTCCAAGTTAAAACAAGAATGCTGACCTGTATTTACAGAGTATCTAGGTAGTCATACTGAATTCCATTGACTCTCCTTGGTCATAATTACTGACAATGCCGTTCTGGTTAGATACGATGTTAACCAGTGTGATTTGCAGAAATGACATGGAAATAGAGATTTAGCTATTTACTCTTAAAAAACAGAGAGTGGGATAAAGAGCTGATTTTAGAAGCCAAACTTAGGTTTGTCTTTCCTTTCTGGTAAACTCATCAGATTCTGTTCCCTCTCAGGTCAGATTCAACTCCTCCTGAGTGTTCTCATGCTCCATTCTCCCGGATGTTATGGAAAGGTTAAAAGGAAACTTAGAGGGCATCCTGACTCCAAGTTCAGAGATGGAGGGAATTTGCTCCTTACCATCTTGTCTTGACATCTGCAGTATAAAAGTCTTACTGGCTAGTCGTTGAATATCAAGGGGCTCTCCCCATCAAATTTCATGTAGCCCCAAAGGGGCACAGCAGAACATCCTTAAGGCTTTCTAAATTCCAGTGAAAAGTCACTAAAGTAGCTGAGATAGGACAGGAATTTAGGAGGAAGTTTAAGTCTTGGGTAAAGTGTGTGTTTTCTATCTGTTGCCACCACCAGCTAAGGAAAACTTAATTTATTCTTTATTGGTTATTAACACTGGCTAGGCAAGTTTTCTCCAAAAACTATGGTTTATATCAGAACAATAGAATCAAAACAGTAAAATATCTGACAAAAAGAGTATGTTGAAAAAACTAGACGAACTTTCTTTTCCTTGCATTCAGGGTATAGCAACCCCACCCAGCGTGCAGTGAGCTTAGAAAGCTTTAGCACTGGAAATTAGGTGAGGGTAATGGAGTGAGGTGACCTGGGTTAATATGGCAAACTATCAGCCTATTGTACCTGATGAGGAAAACCTAGCATTAGCTCTGATGGAAACAATCTAATTTGTGATTTTGTGGGAAAGTTCAAATTTTACATAATGAATAAAGACGTCGTTTTAAAACTCATATCTTACCTTGGACATTTTGAGATGAAAAATTATGATTACTTTGAGATATCTCTATATTTCTGAGTGAAATAGTGTTCAGGGGATAGAAGGGAATGGGTCAGGTAAGAAAATCGTAACTGTCCATTCCTTCTCATGTAGGCCTTTAAGTCAGGAGTATATTAATTAGTTGAAATCAACATCACAGCTATCTGAAAGACCATTATTTCAATTAAAGTTCACAATGAACATTACAAAGGAAAACAATTTTTGGCTACTCTGTCATTATGAACTATTCATGCCTCTGCCTTCTTCCATAAATGCAGATGAAGAAGAATTGACTGAATATGACATTGGATTCATTTATGCAAGTTCAAACACCTGACATGCAAAAAAACAAGGCAAATACCCACTCACTGTGTCAAGAATTACCCCCTGGGGTACCCCATACCCCATGATTGTTAAATCATGTGTGATGTATCTTAAGCACTGTTTGCTTAACTCGTGACAAACACTCTTCAAAATGGCTTGCCTACAGGGTCATTCAGAGTTAGCATTTTAATAATTCACACACATGCATATACATATATATGTATACTTACATATATATGTAGAGAATACATATACACACACACATATACAGCGGTGGCGGGGGAGCGGAATACTATCTTAAACGGTTAAGCAGGAGGTTGCTTCCTAGGGATCGCTCCTTGCAATTAGAAATATTTCTATTTTTAATAGTTTTCCTTTCTCTCTCAAGGTTATGGGGTGTGTCTGAATACGAATTAATAAACTTTAGGCTTTTTTGGTGTTTTCTGGCTTTTTCACAACTCCTAGGTGCCTATTAATGCATCTTCAACATACATGTCCCCCAGTCTGGCATTAGCAAACCACCTTGATTGCATCTCAGCATTCTGTACATTTCAGGTCATATGATGGAGGATTGGGGATTGGGGTGGGTATAAGGCATGATATCATTAGACACAGTGTTGTACAGATGGAAATAGCAAAGGAATGACAATGGTGTTTCTAAGTATAGCTGTCTACATGGTTTATTTGAGTTCTGACTTTTCAATTTAGGAAAATTATTGACCCAGATTATAATGATCACTTCCTCTCAATTACATGATACTTTCAAAATACCCATTAGTTCAGTTTGTTTACTGACTTGGTAATGTTTTCAAATTGAATAAAATTAAAATTGAAGATTTCCTCAATAATATGCCTTACTTAATATTATTGTGTGTTTTCTTCTCAGAAATAATCCTTTTATAATGAACTTGTGATTATCTTCTGAGAGAGGGTATGGTGAAAATACTTCATGTTAGTGCATATTGAATTGTCATCGACTCAATTAAGTGGTTATGTGGAAGTAAATAATCTTTATTTATTCTGACCAAGCAGGAAATGATGAAGTGTGTAGTGCACTCAGTGAATTACACTTTTTCCTCTTAGAGTAGGTATGAACCAGCAACCAAGTGACAAAGTGATAAGGCAATAAAGTCTTTCTCCCTTCTGAAACTGCTGTCTTTACCCAGTAACTTTCAAGTAAGGAGGCAGGCTGAATTAACTGGAGACTTTTAAACTCCTTCTGAGTTAGATTTTTACATAGTTGCTTTATTATTTAGTTAAAAGTTGTGATTATCCAAGATACCAGACATTTCAATAATTCTATATATTATATAATATGTAATATATAATGTATAATATGTAATACTTTTAATATATAATGTATAATAGGTATATACGTACACACAAACACTAAATCATCTCATAAATTGCACATTTTATTTTCTAATGAGTATTTGCTGGATATCTCTGATATTTCTGATACTGTTCTAGATGCTAAAGAACAGTGATGAACAATACAAGCAAAGCCCCTATTTGCATGGAGCTACCATTCTAGTGGAGTTAGAAAACGAATAAAGTAATTGAATTGGGATGTTTCCTGGGAAGTTCTCCTGTTACCCTGGATTTTCAAATGAAGTCACAAACCTGAGAATTATCTATAGATAATTATATTTCCATGTTATGAAAGTGGTTGCTGTGCCGTTTATTTAAGACTCTCTAAATATAGTATTTAGAGTATATCTAGCTGATACAGCAAATAAACCCTAAATTTGTAATGGCTAAACACAGTAAAAGTTTTTAACAATTGTAACATTCTAGTGAATGTGTCCCTGGTTGGTGGGTGGCATACTCCCTGTTGTGATTCAGGGAGCCAGGGTTGTTCCATCTTGTGATTCCTTCCTTTTTAGGGACTCAGAGGTCCCTACATGTAGCTGGAGAAAAAGAAAGCAGAGAGAAGAGAATTTCCAATAGTTTTAATGGCCTTGACATACAGGTGACACACCACTTTCACTCACATACAATTGGAGAAAACTAGTGACACAGCTAAGCCCAGGTGAAAGAGGCTCTCGGAAATGGAATCTCTAGTTGGACAGCCACTGCCAAGTGACATCTTCATGTCATGAAAGGAGAACGTAGGATTTTAGTGGAGAGATATTGCAGGATCTGGCCAGCAGCCCACAATGCAATGCAGCTCTCTCTTTGTTCCCAGGTGGATTGGCAGGTCGAGAAATAATAGACACACACAAGATAGTGAAAGCTGGGTCCAGGGGGGTCACCACCTTCTGGTCCAGCGGTGCCAACAATGCACTGGATATGCCAGCATTTATTAAGTTTAGTGAGGGCGGGGTAGGTTAGTGAGGGATTTAGGGTCATTTGATTATGAGGTGAGATGGTCACATGGGGATAAAGTAATTCTTTAACATAACATCTGTATGCAGAAGTACAGTATACAGAGATAAGAATTTACAATATAGTGTGTGCATCAGTAATTTCTAACAGAGCCTTAAAATAGAAACACAGTCTTTCCATAACATATGATTAGCAAGATATTAATCAGCAGTAACAGTTACAGCAAAAGCTGGTTACAAACAATCCATAGAAACGGGATGTGAAGCTAGACAACCGGTTAGACCAGAAATTCTCAGAAGGGAGTATGCCTTAACCCTGAAGAGGCCTAGAAGAGCCATGGCAAGATGAGGGCATTTATAGCCCTATCTTATCCATATGGACAGGTGCCCCCCATGCATCCGTTTATAGGCTCTCCACAAGGGTTGCATTCCATTCCCAGAGCTATGAACATCTGCTTTTCTGGGATAGGAATCCTGGTGATGTGAAACCTCCCTGACTGCACATCCATTCATAGACTCTCTGCAGGGGGAAGCACATCATGTGCTGTTGGCTCATTCTGGCAGTCCAACTTGGCATTGTCTTTACACAATCCTGCATGCAATTTTGTATTTACAATAATCAGGAGCATTTCATCTTTTATTCCATAGCAATAGTTTCAGGGGGTCTCCCTACAGAGAGATGATGTTTCTGGCCATCAAGGGAGGGGAGAAATCTTTAGCCCATCACCCATTTACAGCTCATATCTGTGGTGGCCAGAACAAAAAGACAGTGGGAGTGTCTTCTTTAAGGAGAGGAAGCTGACAGTTTAATGCCCCTGGCTCTTGGTGATTTCCTACCAACAGAATGGACCACAGAGAAAGGGAAGGTGGTTAGAGTGAAAGCAAGATGCACTTTCATCGGCACAAGTCAAGATGTAGTGGACCAAAGTGAATTTGACATAATGAAATAAGGCTAGGCTTGAGCTTATTTGAAAGGACCCAGCCCAAGAAACATTCTTCTAGGGTGAGAAGACTCCTGGAGAGTCTACATGGGGGTAATTCAAGATAGAAGAAGGCAAAAGGAACCTATATACTCACCTAGATAAGATCAGGTAGCACCAATTAAGTAAGTGGGTATTGTTCTTCTACCTGTCATCCCATTTCATCCTGCAACCTGAAGGAGCCAGCCACATCAGCACCATGATCATAGGAGAGGAAGCTGGAGCAGAGGGTTGAAAAGAGCAAGCCATGTTTACGTCCTTCCTCACAAGCAGTCTGCGAAATTCCCAGACAGGCCTGAGGGTGAGGATGAGGTGCCAGAAAGGGAGGATCAGGAGAAGACTTCAATTGTATGTGAGAAGAAAGTGTTGATTGATTTGAGATTTCTATAAATACCTCAAAGTTAGACTCTTCTGGCACTGGGAGCCATCTTGAGATAATAATAGGGCTGGAGGAAGGCAGCTCCTTCAGGCGTTTGGATAGCAGTAGTGAGAGACTTTTCAGATTGCACTCCACTAAGGTTAGTCTATCTGGTGTACCTGTTATAACGACAATAGATGACTGAGGTAAATTTAGACAGTGATAATTCTATGAACAAAAATATTCCAGGGTAACATTGAGGGTGGCTTGAAGACTGTGGCAATGCACCCAACTGGAGAGACTAATGGTGCAGAAGCCCTCAGAACAAAATGAGGTGGGAAGGGACACAACAAGAAGGAGCATAGGCAGTCCAGAAGCAGGGAAGAGGTAGAGAGGCCACAGCTGGACAGGAAAGGTTGCAAGATTGATGGGGTGGGAGTGGGGCTGTTACTTGTGATTAGAGTTTTTGAGGTGTTTGCAGGGCCAGATCTCCTGGGGCCTCAAAAGGCAAGAAGAAAGATTTTAGCCTATGTGCATTTAGCCAATAGAGGGTGTAAACGAAATGAATGACCTGATTTAATTTATGTTTTTAAACTTCTCCGTAAGTTCCTTCCATTGTAAAAAAATAAACATATAACTTATATATATGTACTAGGTGCAGTGGCTCACACCTGTAATCCCGGCACTTTGGGAGGTGGGTGGATCATGAAGGTCAGGAGGTTGAGACCATCCTGGCTTACACGGTGAAACCCCGTCTCTACTAAAAATACAAAAAAATTAGCCGGGCATGGTGATAGGCGCCTATAGTCCCAGCTACTCAGGAGGCTGAGGCAGGAGAATGGTGTGAACCCAGGAGGCAGAGCTTGCAGTGAGCTGAGATCGCGCTGCTGCACTCCAGCCTGGGCGACAGAGCAAGACGCCATTTCAAAAAATAAAAAAATAAAAGTAAAAAAATAAATAATATGTATGTGTATACATATATATACATAAATGCTGAAAATAGCTAATATTTGTTTTAAAAGTGTGTAGGTATTCAAACTTCCTCTGAAAATCTTTATAATTTGCAAAATTCAATACAACTGTTTTTATATATTTAAAAAGAGTATTCCACTTCAACATGAGTGTTTAAATGTTTTAATTATTTTCAATTTCAGCATCTTGTGAATGTCTTTTCTGTTTTAAAATTTTTACTTGTATTTCACGGGATTAAATATGCATTATTTAGTCCTCTTACAAAGGAGTCTGAGAAATGGAAGCAATTTCTTTAAACAGCCATTATGTTTGCTACCATATTCTTAAGTACAAGCCAGGAAAAATATCGGATACCTTATAAAAGAATGCTTTCTATCATTAAACCTAAAAGAGCCCATGTGAAGATGAAAGAAAGCTTTAGAAGTCATCATGTAATGTTCAGCCATTACTGTTTTACTTGAGTTTCAAAAAAAAAAATCAGTCAAAACTGATTTATGTTTAATTCTGGACACAAATTAACTTTAAAAGCCTACTCATGAAAGTGGAGGAATATGCCATTTGCAAAACAGACACCAGCCAAGTATTTCAAACGTTTTTATAGATAAGGTATTCACAGAATTCAGTGGACTGTGTACTTCTCATTTAGTAAGAGTTCTTTATAAAATAAAATGGAATGTGAGGTGGCAAGATAACTTAGCCAAAACAATTAATATTGTTTTAAATATAATTTAAATGTTTTATTTTGTATGTTATTTTCTCAAAATGGTTATGCATTTCTGTAATCGTACAGATAACCTAAGAAAGTTGTTTCAAGAATAAACATGAGTTTTGATCATCTTATAAAATAAGAGATAACAAAAATTTCTTCTCTTTAACTTACTGAACATATCAAATACTTTAAAGATGTAATTTTACAACCTTAAAAAA
The DNA here is from genome assembly GCF_002776525.5 of Piliocolobus tephrosceles. Classification (NCBI taxonomy): domain Eukaryota; kingdom Metazoa; phylum Chordata; class Mammalia; order Primates; family Cercopithecidae; genus Piliocolobus; species Piliocolobus tephrosceles. Next base: position 111,809,194 of record NC_045445.1, on the reverse strand, counting down.
TACTGATATTTAGAAAAGCAACCTTCCCTGAAATTTTGAAGATATTTTGGCAGGTGGATATTTAAAATACAAATTATTCATTATGTTTAAGGTGTCATTTAAGTTTTTCTGTTTAAACCTAGAAGAAAATAATATCCAAACAATAATGAAATTTAGAAATCATTTTTGTAATATTATAGTTACATTTGAGATACTTTCTACCATACTAGAAATATAGTACAGTTAATTAGAAACTTAAAGCTTTTGACTCTAGTGAAACATTTATTTCTATTGGGTCTTGCTATTTTCAAAACTCTGAATAATAATTAGATTCCAGAGACTTTCAAGAGATTGCAGTACTGGTAACGCTAAGCATTCAACGATTGCTCTCTGGAAGGCTGCTCTGTGAAGGATTTTGAGGATGTGTCCAGACCTACTGAATAAGAGTGAAGTGATCAGTTAATAGTATTTGTCATGGATGTTGCAAGGATGCCAAAGAGGAGCTGTGATTTAAGTGCTCCATAGACACCATCTGTATTTTCCACTCGTAAGATCTGGCCAGCTGTAGAATGTTATGACACTTTTGTACCACGAGAGCATGGTCTCGTTAGATAGGTTGTAGTTTACACAGAAAATAGTAGGTTTAATGTGATTTTGTTCCATTTTGTTTTCAAGACTTATATATGTAATAAGACCTCAGGTAGTTCTATATTCCAATATTTATTCCTCTTTAGACCAGAATCTAAATCTGAATCTAATGTGTAGGTCTCAACATGTGAGTGGGTCAAAACTAGCATTATTTTTTTCAGGAAATAGAATAGAATAAAAGGTAGTAGGAAGTATCAGAAAATATTACATGTGGTAAATGCAGGGATTGTTTTGTAAAACTTTTGTGATATGTGTATGTGAACCGTATTGTGATATAAAACAAATTATTCTGGGTTGTGGTTAAAACATTTTGAAACTCAGTGGTTTAGATTCTAGCATTTTTACTTCTATGACAGGCTATAGCATTCTGTTGAACAGACTCTGTTCTTCTCTGAATAATGTCTGAGTAGTAGACCAGGACAAATGTCTAGGCCAATTGTGTCATTTCCATATTGTGTCTTAAACCCTGAGCAAAATCTCTAGGCTCATATTGGGTTGATAGTATTTGTTACCTTGGCATACCCTTTTTTCTAGTTGTTCTTATTTTTGACCATTGGAAACTTATTTGGAGGCCCAAGTCCTCTATCAACTTTATAAAATATGCCAGATTACCTGGGAAATTAGTCACTGTTCAGTATTTTACATTTTACACTTTTATGTTGCCTTCTTTATAATTATGAGCATTGAATATTTTGCTGTAGACGTTTAAATGCCCACTTATTTTAAGAATTCATAATTCTAATACCTCCTGAAACCATGGTAGAAGACTATTTTTTCATTGCATTTATAATCAACACTGATTTCTAATAAGTGATATCTGCTCTAATCTAATTGTTAATTTGTATATATGCTTGGTTTCCATCTTTCTTCACCAGACGTTATTCACTACACTAAATGTTGTTTCCATTCCTCTAAAATGTAGCATCCCTCCAACTCATTTATTTATTAGAGGTGATCAGGCAAATATTCTCAGCTAGGTCCTCTGAAACAGCCATAGACAAAGCTGTAATATCTACCTTGAAGATATGTTCCCAGAAGCTTAGTAAGAATTTTTTGTCACCCTTGTAAAGTGATTTGATAAATTTCATAACAGCTCCATGTTCTAAAGTATGTTTATTACCAAGCTTTGATTTATAATTGAAATGCTCAACCTTCTCCATTTCTTTAGGTTAAAACATTTAGGCAACTGGAATTTGTTAAAATTGAGATGTGTCTTGTCTACTAATTATTTTTACTACATTTGCTTTAATTATAGCTTTTGACATAGTGGAGATCATGGCTGAAATGGGGTGCATTACAAGTCATTAGCCAGGGTGGGTCAGTATGAGGATCAGGAAATATCTTAGAACTTAAAGAGTGCCTTCCGGAGCTAAGACAGTGTATCTTGGGGGAAGGACAGGACAAACAAGAACAAAAGGAAGAAATCTAAACAGAAAGATGTATCATCAACATAATTTGACTTTTTAGTTTAGATTGTCCCTACTACTTGATGCAAAGGTACGTTGCTACTTTAGGTGTTTCCTTTGAATCAGCAGCAGCAGCATGTGGAAACTTTCTAGAAATATAAATTTCAGACCCCATCCCAGATCTACTGAATCTCTGGGATGGAGAAGGGGTGTGGGGGAGAGGTGGATAAAAATCTGTCTTTTAGCAGACTCTGCTGGTTATTCTTAAGTGTGATAAAGTTTGAGTACCATCCCTAGAGTAAACACTGAAAAATGGACTTCATAGAAAAAATGATACCAGTGAAAAATATTTTTTAAATGTAATTTTACAAATAGTTTTCATCCATTTAGTTACATGGATCTCTGTGTAGTATTTGCTGTTGAAAAAAATAAGGTTACAATTTCTCAAGGCTAATGAAAGAAAACATATAAGAGATTCAAAGCTAGTGAGATGTATTCAATAGTGTATCAAGGAAAAAAAATAAAACAAATGGCCTTATATTATGTAATAATTTCCTTTACATTTCCTTTCATAGTATAATGACTCCATGCTGACACTAAATGGTGATTACATATTTGTTGTGTAATTCTAGGACAGCACTTGCATTGAAATACCTCTCTCTAATCCAAAAGATAGAGCTCTTCACTTAGATGTGCAGTTAACGAGTGCTGCCTTTAATGGTGATAATGAAATTATCCTGAGTCCACTACAGTGCACCACATATATTGTATGGTATTCTCCAGCAACTGCAGGCTATAGCAATGAAAGGTATGGTTTGAGTGTGGCATTATATTTTATTGTTGAACCTTAGAAATTAACCTTTAAATTTTACTTTTCCTTACATGATAATCATTAAAATTACACTTGCTCGTAGTTTTAACTTTGTTTAATACTGGTCCCTGAAAAAATGTACTGATTTAGTTCGAGTTAGTTTTTGCTTGCTTCAGTGCAAAAATAGTAGTTATCAGAATATCATATTAAATAATTTCTACATTTCTCCTTTTACCCCCTTTCACTTCACTTTTTACTAAGTAAACCTTTATGGATGCAAAAGCTGAACCAAATGAAAACAATTGCATGAGGACTAGGGATTAAACTTTCAATTTTCTTGATGAAAATTCATATATTTTACTTCTTAATTAAATACAAATAATTCACTTGGAGGACATAGAGGAATTAAAGTAATTAATTACAGTCATAATATCCTACAATAAATACCTTGAACTTATTTCTGCTAACTGAAATTTTGCATCCTTTGACCAGTCTCTCCTCAAAGTTTGTGTCCCTTCCACTTCCCAGCACCTGGTAACAATAATCATTATACTCTCTGCTTCTGCGTTCAATTTTTTTTTTATTGTTATACTTTAAGTTCTAGGGTACATGTGCACAACATGCAGGTTTGTTACATATGTATACACGTGCCATGTTGGTGTGCTGCTCCCATTAACTCGTCATTTACATTAGGTATATTTCCTAATGCTACCCCCTCCCTCCCCGCTCCCCGCAATAGTTCAATTTTTTAAAATTCAACATATAAGTGAAATCTGTCTTTCTGTGCCTGGCTTATTTTATTTAATGTAACATCCTTTAGAATAACTCTTATTGGTGCTTCAAGTACAGTATCCTACAATAAAAACCAGTAATTTTTATTTTAATGAGTCAGTAAATAAATGAATACATCTGTGAAATTTTAAAGGATAAAAATTATTATTCTGTGAAGCATGAAAATAAGAATATCACATATTATAAAAGACATATTTTGAAAAAATTACCATTAGAAATATGGGCTGGTTTTTTGCCCCAACATGACTGCACAGGCTTTGTGAACATATACTGAATCTTGAATTTTCTTTATCAGCATACATTAAAAAATTTTTTGGCTAATACTTACTGTCTGCCTACTCTGCTATCATCATTGAGGCATGTATTTTACATACATAAACATAAAATTCTCACAGCAACTGTAAGAGGTAAGATTGATTCCTCCTATTTTATAAATGAGAAAATTGAAGCTCAAAAAGTTAAATGACTTTTTCAAAACTACACAAGTGAAAGATGACAAAGCTGAGATACCATCCCAGTTATCCTTTTTTTTTTTTTTTTTTTTTTTTTTTTTGAGACAGAGTCTCACTCTGTCACCTGGGCTGGAGTACAGTGATATGATCTTGGCTCACTGCAACCTCCGCCTCCCAGGTTCAAGCGCTTCTCCTGCCTCAGCCTCCCGAGTAGCCGGGATTACAGGCGACCGCCACTACATCCAGCTAATTCTTTGTGTTTTAATGGAGATGGGGGTTCCACCATATTGGCCAGGCTGGTCTCGAACTGCTGACCTCATGATTCGCCTGCCTCGGCCTCCCAAAGTGCTGGGATTACAGGTGTGAGCCACCATGTCCGGCCCCCAGTTATACTTTTTTAGAGTATCACAAGCTCCGCTTCCCTGGTAGTTGAGGATGTGCTGTCATAAAGGAAGTTCTCTAGAGCTATATGTCACTTGATAGCATTCACATGAAAATGCACATGCATTCAACTAAAACTAAATTTGACGTAACCACAGTTTAAAAGCAGAGCTTTTACTGTTCCACCTTCTGCAAGACATTTAAACTACTCATGTTTAAACATTTTTATTGATCCAGCAGGCATTTATTAAACAGATATTAATGACAACACTGCTTTTCTTGAATAATGAAGTGATTTTCTCAACCAAAAATGAAGAATTAAAAATACATCTACAAAAAGAGTAGTACATGTTACAGGGCAGTTGTCAAATGTTGTATTTAAAACCAACTATTTATACTAGTTTGGGGTGTACTTCTTCTGCTAAATTTATTACACAAACTAAAACTGCTGACAAAATTTTATGTATTTCTCTCCACCAGCATTATTTTTCAGCCTGAAATGGCTGAAGAGTTCTGGTATTTACTGAAATTAACTATTGAATTACCAAAACCAACCACAATGCCAGAAATACAGTGCGACCTTGGCAAGTAAGTTCTACTTAATAGATAAAGTTATTGCTTGCAAGAAAAATAGTTAATCTATTACAATATTGTTATAATGCATTCAGTTTCTAAAATGAAAAATAAATATATCTTTAGTCATTGATTTTTTTTCCCCTAGGGAAGGTTTGATATGCAAACTACACTGTGGAAAACTTGTCAAAGAAAAACAAATCAGGACTTAGCAAGGAAAGAGTTTTATTCAAAAGGATTATTACAAGGGATAAAAAGAGACCATTGCAATAGGGAAAGACTCCCATTAGAAGTCTACAAGGGTCTGCAAAATCAAACAGAAAAAAGTTTGTCTTTTATAAAGTAAAGGAAGGACAAGCAGATATAGACAGAATCTTTGGAGGGAAAGCTGGACGAGCAAGGGAAAATGGCCAGTGATGTCTAACAGGAAAAGGGTTTTACTGTGGTCAGCTAATTCCCAGAAGCTGAGAAAGGGTCATGTTACTTTGTGTGTCTGCATGCTTGTTTAGGCTGAGGGACAAGCAGAGTTCAGGGGCTGGTGGGAAGGAGAGAAACCTGGCAAAAGTTTCCTCAAGGCAAAACAGAGGTAAGCAATGAACAACTGTGAACAGTTGGTCAGTGAGTTAATGCCATGATCCCTTGAGATATGACCATTCCTATTTAGACAGTTGAGTTCCTACTATTTATCAAGTTTGGTGCTGGTAAATAGGGGTAAACAAGGCATAATCCCTACTTTTAAAGAGTATACACCCTAATGAGCAAATTAGTGCCTTTTAACTAATTTCTCTCCCTTGTCACATCAAAAGAGTGTTGCATTCTTCCAGTACATGCTCTTTAGCCACAACAATGACATTTGAAAATTTTTTTCTTATAATAGCATAGACACCCAGTATGAAAATATGTTATTCCTATTTTTCTAAGATATTGTGTATGAGAAAACTTGGGAAATTGGTAATATACGAAGCAGATGCTTACCAAAAAATGATGAGAAATCTGTCATGATTTTTAGTGTATTTAATTCATTATAATTAATGAAGTTTTGGTTATTTTCATTGAATTTCTTTATATGTCCCTGGTGAAAGAACAAATTCATGATTTACAGAGACTTGTTAAATTTGTAGTCTAGAATCATAAAACTGACATATAATGTTCTTTTTAAGGTGAATCATTTTATGCATATACTTTATATAAAAATAAGAAAATGGTGCTTTATTTGAATTATATAATTCGAATTTATGAACTGAATTCTGCTCAGCACATATTACCTAATTTTCCTGTGTCACAGGGCCATAACATTGTGAAAAATAATATATGTATGGTGATTATTCCATTCTTTTTATTATAGATTTGATACCTAAATATTTTAATCTTAATTACTCTATATTGTTAGCAAGAAACAGTAAAGAACTATGAAAAACTATACATAGATAAAATTATGTTATTATGTTATACTTTAACATTACAAAAAATGAAGATGACAAGTTGGATGCTATACATTAAAAACCATTAGAATTGATAGTTGAGAGTTATGAACACTCATTTATTATTTGCTTAGAGCATAAATAGTCACATATTTTGGGCATTTACTCATCATCAATTCGGATCTTGTTAATGTTATGAATGAAAACTTTGTGCATTTATTACTCTATTATTACGACTAGACTGTGTTAGCTTTTTTGGCTGGATTTAGCATTTGTAAAACAATAAGTAAACATTATTCCTAAAAATGGAATATATTCTAATATCTAATATGGGATAACATTAGGTCTCAAAAATAGAGAGCCAAGGATTATTTAATTTAGTAAAATGTCATTAGTTCATACATAATTATTTTGATTTTGAAACTAAAAGAAGTCATTATATTAGCTTCCTAGGGTTGCCATAACAAGCACCATAAACTGGGTGGCTTAAGACCACAAAAAATGTATTGTCTCACAGTTCTGAAGGCTAGAAGTTTAAAATCAAGGGTTCACCATGACCATGTCCTTCTGAAACCTGTAAGGGATAATTCTTTGTCTCTTGTAGCTTCTATTTCTTCTTCTTCTTTTTTTTTTTTTATGTTTTAGAGACAGGATCTTGCTCTGTCACTGAGGCTGGAGTGCAGTGGCACAATCATGGCTCACTGCAGCCTCAAACTCCTGAGCTATAGCAATCATTCTGCCTCAGCCTCCCAAGTAGCTAGGACTACAGGCAAGCCACCATGCCTGGCTATTTTTAAAATTTTTTGTAAAGACAGGGTCTTGCTGTGTTGCTCAGGCTTGTCTTGAACTCCTGGCCTCAAGTGACCCTCCAGACTCAGCTTCCCAAAGCACTGGGATTACAGGCATGAGCAACTGTGCCTGGTCTCTTTTAGCTTCTTGTACTTGCCAGCATCCTTTGGCTTTCTGTGACTTGTAGATACATCACTCTAATCTCTACTTCCACTATTACATGGCCATCTTCTGTGTATCTTCACATGATTCTATTTACAAAGACACGAGTCATACTGGATTAAGGGCCTGTCTTACTCCAATAAGACATTATCTTAACTAGTTATATATGCAGTGACTCTATTTCCAGATAATATCACATTCTGAAGTACTAGGAATTAAGACTTCAATATATCTTATGGGGTGGCATATTTTAATTCTAGGGGTCATCAAGTTTATGGAATTAACACTAAATAAGTTTATGAATACCAGCAACTTTACTGGCTTCTTTTTTTTCTCCCAGACATGTCACTCAGATCATTCCCTTGGTTAATCATACACATGAAACCTTAATATTGCACGCAACAAACAGTAATCCTGAAAATTTTGTCCTGGATATTAACGGAACATCACAAGTAAGTAAATTCAGAGAGCCGTGAAATTTACTGCTGCTAAAGTATTTTCCAATTCTGATTTGGGGACACTGGTGGAGTATTATCACTTGAATTATTACTAAGAATTTAAATTTCTAAAATTTAAGAATTGAGTTTTATACGGCCAGCATGGTGTCTCATGCCTGTAATCCCAGCACTTTGGGAGGCCAAGGCAGGCAGATCACTTGAGGCCAGGAGTTTGAGACCAGCCTGGCCAACATGACGAAACCCCGTCTCTACTAAAAATACAAAAATTAGCCAGACGTGGTGTCACGTGCCGGTAATCCCAGCTACTCGGGAGGCTGAGGAATGAGAATCGCTTGAACCCAGCCTAGGCAACAGAGCAAAACTCTGTCTCCAAAAATAACTTTAAAAAAAAAAAGAATTTATTTTATATACTTCTCCCCTTGAATTTTAATTTATCAACAAAACAATATCATGTTAATATAAATTTTTTAAATTATATATGCTAGAGTCATGCTCATGATTTCTTCATTCTAATAAATTGCTTGTGTTTTCTTTCTCACCATTTTAGTAATCAGTTTTTGTAACAGTTTCCAGTATTATGATTATTAACTCTATTGTCATTATTTGTTATTAGGGCTCCAAGAGTCTAGTTGTTTTCTAGCCTTTCCTGAGTTCTTGCCCATCCCCCATTCCTCACCCTGACACAGACACACACTTTCAGACAATGCTGACAACTCTACCCCTCTCTGCTTTTTTCTCTGCCCAACTTTCTCATTCTTAGATCCTGGCAGAGGCTAGGTCCAGTCAATGACACTAAATCACTCTTCTCCTTCCTGCAAGTTACAAAATAAGATCCTAAGGTTTAGCATGACCGTCTCTGTTTCTAAAGCATAGGACACCATTTATTTGCAGTGAGTGTCATACTTTCAGGTAACCATCAAAATGATAATTACAGTAGACTGTTTTTATCAACGGACTTCAAAGTAAATCATGAAGCCCTGCTGGTAGATATAGTATTTAAATAAAGGCTTTTACTATTTGTTGTTTAATGATTAACAAATCTACACTTTGATCTATTTATTTCTTTTTTTTTTTTTTTTGAGACGGAGTCTCGCTCTATCGCCCAGGCAGGAGCACAGTGACCGGATCTCAGCTCACTGCAAGCTCCGCCTCCCGGGTTCACGCCGTTCTCCTGCCTCAGCCTCCCGAGTAGCTGGGACTACAGGCGCCCGCCACCTCGCCCGGCTAGTTTTTTGTATTTTTTAGTAGAGACGGGGTTTCACGGTGTTAGCCAGGATGGTCTCGATCTCCTGACCTCGTGATCCACCCGTCTCGGCCTCCCAAAGTGCTGGGATTACAGGCTGGAGCCACCGCGCCCGGCCCTGATTTATTTATTTCTATCTTAACATCTGTCTCTTGTCAGTTACTGATTGCCGGCATATGTAATGATATGAAAGTAGTTCTTAGCTATCATAATGTGTCAAATTAGAAATCACTAATTACTATATTGCTAAAATTGGTGTATATGCTTTAATCTTAAAAAGAGTGTATTAAAATGTACACACATTATTGTATCATTCAATACATTTTTCCATAAATTATATAAAGTCTGATATTCAGGATATAATTTACATATTACTGAAATTCCTCATTAGATAGTGGTGTTTTTGTATCCTGTATATCTCTACTTTTAGAGAACAATCTAATCTGTGGTCCAAGGGAAAATAAATGTAATATATTGCACATCCAAACTTACATTACATAATCAAGAATATAAACTCTGTTTTAACATTTCCAACCATTACTTTCTAGTCCGTTAATTCTTCTATTCATTTATCAGACATTATTGATCACTGAATATATAATTAACTCTAATATTAGAAAACAACTCAAAAATTTATTTATGAGAAAAATACTATCACATTTTAGAAAGCAAATTGGAACACACATTAATTGTAATGATAATAAATGAAAAATATATAGAGAGAAACATCTATATATTTATATCTATGGAGAGAATAAACTATTTTTCCAAATTTTCTAAGTTGAAGGACTATATAAAATACAATTTTACTTATTTTTGCTAAATCTGACAGTGAAATTAATAATCCTAAAGTGTATATTAACTGATAGTCCTGAAACATTCAAGATATCAGAGAGAGAGCCAGCCTGAGATAAAAATATTAGATGTAGATAAACCACAATTGTATAATAAACCAGTGACTCCATTCTAAATATAAAATTAAATTTCCATTTCGTAGATAATTATCACAGTTTATTGGGCATCAACAGCTGTATTCTAAAAGGATTGAAAGATACTGCTTAACTATAATTTTGCCTTTTCAGAGTTTTTCTGGCAAAAAAATACAAGTGTAAAATAGTAGACTTCCTTTTCATACATGTGCCACTCATGCTATCATTTTGTAAGTGTTTATCTTCAAATTAAATTATTTGCAGTGCAGCATTTTGATTATGTAATATACTCAAGCCCTTATTATATTGTGATGGAGTCACTGGCTTCTTTCACAGTCTCTAAAGAAGTAACTTAAACTAATACTGTACAGACGCAAATTATCCTAGCAGGTCACACCTTGAATGTGTACAAGATAGGAAGAAGAGAAAAATTTCCTTGCACATTAAAGAAGCATGTCTTACACCTTTGCTTAGAAACAGTTCATTTCTTTTGATATTACCAAAGCAACAAATTAAGTTACTGGTGGTTTCACATGTACCTTGGGATGGCAATATGCTATGGGATCTTACATAAAATGTATATGTCTTTTATTGAAGGTTCGAACTCAGCTTTAAAAATTAACCCTGACTTCCTTTTACAGAATGAGTCCTCCATGTCGTGATTATCTTGGGTAAGAACATGATGTGATCACCCCTAAACACTCTTTAACACGGGCCCTTTGAGCAGTATTCCAGGAGCAGGCACACTGAGAACAGATAATGTGTGCAAGGCAACACATTAATCACACAAACATCGACCCTGCATATACCTAGTACACAAATATACCAACTCAAACCAAATGGGTATTAATTTTTGTTCCTCTTTTCCTTTTTCCATTTACACAGCTGATCATTTCTCCTCACTCCACCACAGACGTACCTGTTCTCTTTTATCCTTCTGCACTTGGAAGAGCTGATCATCAAGCTTGCATCAACTTCTACTGTACTCAGGTAAGATAGAGTATTCTTGGACCAAGCCACGTTAATTAAATTTTAAATCAATATATAAATAAATAGAATTCATCATTCATTCAATTATCATATTTTACAAGTAAAACAAGTTAATTATAAGTTAGTTGAATGATTTTTGTAAAATACAGTATGCATTGTATATATGCAGACATCTGAAGAAGGTTATTTTTAAATACATAGATCAGTGGAATGAAGAGAAATATATACTCAGATTTAAAACACAGATATTTTAATGTACATGTCAAATCACTGGCATTTATGTTAATTTTCTGACTTGAGTTTTACTACTCAACTTTCCATAAACTTAAATACAAAATATAGAGTGCAACTTGTAAATATTTGTTATTTTTTTCCACTGCATTTCATCTGAACAGTGTTCCAAAGTATTAATTTTTAAAAACAATAGTTTATCCCTTTTTGACAATCTCTAAATGTATCCCATGTCATTCTAAGAATTATCCCAGTTCATTCTCACCATAGTCCTATAATGGAAGTACTGTTATCAATCCTATTTTATGCATCAGGAATCTGAGACACAGAGAAATTCAAATCAGGCAACTAGTAAAAGGTTAAGGTGTGACCTGAATCCAGGATAATCTGGTTTCAGCTCATCTTCATATCTACTTGTCACAGCTACTTAGTTAGCCAAGTGATTATGTAAAATTTTACATTTATATTATTTTTATTTCCTCAAATGTTCATGGGGAGGAATGCAAATGGAGGAAAGTACTTTATATCTTAGAAGACATCAAGGAGCTTACAGAACCCTGATATCTGAGGGGCAGTGGAATCAAATATAATACAGGGGTCTCCATGTCAGTACAGGGCCTATGGGTAACTGAAGTATCTTCGTTTCCAAACAATTTTTGATTTATTTTTAGAAAATGTGTTTTGAGGCTGTTAAATTGTCTAAATATTGTAATGACCAGCTAACACATGACCTGAGACAAATACTATAGAAATATGCTTCTTTTTCAAAAATATTAAAGGAGACAAACAGTAATCCTTCTCACACAGAAGAAATGTATAATGGAGATTATTTTCTTTCAGATGAGTAATTTTAATGAGGCTGTTCTTTTAAGCTATTGCTACATAGCAGGATTAGAACCCCTTCATCATAATTACTGGAGACAATTTTTTTGCTTGCATTTCTAGTGGAAAGCATATCTATTCAAGGACAGTCTTAGAACTCAGCAGGGAGATAATCAGTTCTGTATCTTAATAGCTTTAAAAAATCCTAGCCTAGAAGTTGAATGCTAAATTCTTCATCAAACACAAAAAGGCTCAAACAAGAAAATAATCAATTCAAACCTTCTATGAGTTAGTTGAACACTGATGGTTAGTTTCAGTCACTCTGAATATCTCCTTCCAACTTGTAGCAAATCTATAAGGATTCAGCTATGATTAGATTTCAATCAATAATTCATGCTTTCAGCTACCAGGTCTAGACCTCCTCAACCTTTTCAATACATTGCTGTAACCTTGATGATTTTTCTTGTCCTATTTATCATTGAATCACTTACATCTTCCTCTTTTATTTAATTCATCCAGTTGACATCTTTTGCAAGAAAAACTAGTTCATCATAAAGTATTAATTGAATGAACTTTTGAAAATGTGGTATGCATATGTATGAACAGGCGTCTAAAGAATATATTTTTTAAAAATAAACTTTAGAGTTTATTTTTCTGAGTTTGGAATAACTTTTTACCATTAGAGAAATAGCCATATAGATTTCCATCCCTCTCTTGATTTAACTGATTAAATCTAGCTAAACTGACACACGCAGCTGATTTGCTGATTAATCTAAAGCCAACTAATGGCTGTTCTTATAGGGTAAGCTTTATTTCTGATGGTACTTCTTTGCTAGATTGAGGGAAATGGCTATGGTTCATTATCTGCTTCATCTGTTTCTGGTTTCAATTCATGTGAAAAGCTCTGCATTGTAAAAACTCTAACCATTCAGTTATGGTTAGGGTTTGGGTTAAGTTCAAATTGTTTGTGCAGATTTTGAATCCTGTGATTAATTTGGTCAGGGCATCACAGCTGCAAATATCGTGAACTTATATTTTATGCAACCAGAGTCTCTAAATTAAATTACATTACTACATAACAGAATAAGAGGAGCAGTAGTAAGCAACAAATGTGGTAAATTGTAACTTCTCTTTGGTTTCAAAGATTATGTTCTGAGATTTTCTTTGTTAATTTTCAGATGCTTCCTTTTTATTTTCAAATAGGTGCCTTGTATATTTCATTCATACTTGATTGTATGATTTGTTTCATCTAAAGGTCAGAATAGTAAACATTAAGGAAGAAGTTATAAAATCAGAGTGGTTTTACAATCCAGCATGAGTCTGTGATCTTTGTAGCCTGTGCCTATGGAAAGTTCGGATTATTCTTGACACGTTTTAATTTGCTGGAGCTCATTGTGCAAACTAGATTTTGTAAATCCTTTTGTATCCTTTATATCCACTTGTTTTCTCTTTCAGAAATATCAAAATTTTATCTTTAAAAGTTTTAAAGTCTCTCCTTTAGAAGAAGATTGAGATAAATATGGGCTGAATATATTAATTGTTGAATGCATATGTTTGCTGGGTTACTTTTTAATTTGCTACTCTGAACCCAAGTGAATAACTTAATCAGTGCTAGGAAAAGTGTTGGATGTCAGTGTTCAATAATCATGGGATGTGGTTTAACATAGAAACTCCAGTACTCTAAGCCACTTCAGAAAACATGAAACCATGACCTTCTTTTTGTCACTTGGCTCATTCCCAAAGGTTTAAAGTAACACGAGTTCTGCCATGTAAGATTTCTTTTGTAAAATATCCAAATAGTAAATAATTTACTTAAGCCACTTTTTAATTTAATTGAACGCTGATGCTTGACTTTAGTCAATTTTGTGAAATCAAGTTAGGACGTTATTATTGAAAACACAGTGAATTTACATTATGCTAGTCAAATCTGTGACTAATAGTAATATAGTCATTTGAAGAAAATATCCAGATGAAATTTTCCTTTAATTCTCTCTACTAAGGAGGCAGGATTTTATGAGTTTGCTTTCACTACTTCTCCTTATTTGAAGTAATCTTAAAGCAAGCTTCCCTCTTTTTATTGGAATTTAAGCTTGGAAACATCTATATAGTTTGAGATATTATAAAGTAGGACATTGTTTGTGATCCTTTTATTCATCTGCAACATTAACAAAGTGTTTGTTGCAGAAGTTTAAGAGACCCTAGAACTGAGTCACAGTCTACTGTACTTTGAAGGGACTTTTATCCTAAACTACAAAGAGATTTTCAAATGGAGCTTTATGTGCTTATGAAACTTAGAAAAAATAATAACCACATTCAGTCTCCTTCACATAATTTTGTATTCATTTATCCATATCATGCAATAACAGATAAGGCACTGGACTCGATGATGGGGATAAATAATATGGCATGCAATTGTATGTAATTCCTTTTATTGGAGCTTCAATCTGTGCCTCATCTTCTTTGCCTTAATGTGGTAGCTATCTGAATTTCATTTGAAATTCACCCAAAGAGTTTGGAAACTACATGCAGTGTTTGGTACCAAGTTTGTTAAAAAAAAAAAAAAAAAAACTTGAACAGAAGTGCCAGGTTTTCCACTGAACTTTCTCTTTTATGTTGCTATAATAACTTTACATGCATTGAAATATTTTGATATTTGAATATTGCACTTTTGCCCTCTTCTGCCTCAAAGTAAAAATACATAGAATTATTTTTCCATAAAATTAAAAGGAATTTGGAAAAGAAAGGAAAAATAAAGCAATGCTTTTTAGCAACAAAACTTATCTGTCCAGATTTTTATATGCATTATACTTATTAAGTATTGCAAATAAAGTATATGCAGTTAGGACACATATGTTATAAATAATTATCTTCAAACAGTTTACAGAATGGAAATTCTACTTATCTGGAGTAGGACTGTTTCCCCAGCCTCTAGACACGAAAAGAATAACCACATGCATTGGTCTTCAGTCATCTATTGTTATACCTTTCAAAAATCCCACAACGGAAGATGTCCTCATTGATATCAAACTGACAAGTAAGTTGTTTGTCTGATATTTTACATGTTATTGTATAGGTATTTATCAGACTTATTTTATCATAGAATCAAAACATTTTAGAACAAATGAGTACTCTAGAAATCTGTAGAGCCAATTATCTTATAAAAGAGAAAACAAGATTTGAGAGATGCAGTATTTTGGCTGAAATCACAGCTCATAATGGTACAGAATCAGAATTAGATATCTATATAACAAATCAAGTTCTTCCAATTTAATCTGTAAACCCAAATATGTAAATTAGTAGATCTGAAAGATTCTTATGATATTATTCAAATATACCAATGCTTATTCCTCAAAACTTTATAGAAATTCTGATATTGTGATTTTGTTTCATTTTTGCATTTTCTTAATAAAGAGACAACACATTTGGAGTAAATTTTGGCTTCAACCAGCCTTGTCCTTTTTTTATGCCATATTGAGGGTGCGTGTTTTTAATTAGATTATTTGAAGAGTTTGATCGCTTTATATTAAATAAATAATGTGAGTCTGAATTGAAAATTAACTCAGCATGAATTTTTTGAAACACATTTTCAATCTAATATCAAGCATTACCAATTTATATTTTCAACTATTATTACTACTTCTACTCAAAATATTATTAGTGCAATTATTGGGTTAAAGTTATATATTTTGTGGTTTTTTATATGCATGACCAACTTACTCTCCAGAATGTTTATACCTTTGCAATTCATGCTGCAATTAGGAGTATAATATAGACATTACCTATTTTCCAGAACTGTGTAAGCCCTGAGTAATAACATTGTCTTTAATCTCCATCAATCTGATTGAAAGAACATTATATTTTATCATCATTGCAAATTTTTGATTAATGTTGAAGCTGAACATGTCATTTAACTGTTGCACTTTGGTGCTTTTCCATCATTTCTTCATCTTCTTGGATTGAAATAATTTTAAATATTAAGAAAGTAATTTCATCTCATGTAAAATTCCCTTATAAGAATTTTGGCTGCGATCAGGAGAGGCATGTGGTGTTTAATAAATGTTGACTGCAAGCTCAAGGAAATTAGTATTTTAAGATGGAAAAGACTTGAGCATATGTATAAGCAGAAGGGAGAAGCCAGGGTGGAGCAGGAGTTAAAGATATAAATGAGGTAAGGTTTAACTGATAGGCTAAGGGTCTAGGAGGGTTGGAATCAGAACAGAGGTAAAGAAAGAACTGAACAGGAGAGGATTTCTTCCTTGGGTGGGGGTAAAATAAAACAAATATGGATGTCAATAAATTGGTAGGTAGTGGAAGGGCTTTGGAATTAGGAGCAGTCATATATTTACATTTTTATCTGCTGAGGAAAAGAGACATAGTAGAGAATTTGAAGAGTGGGGTGGTAGTTTGAAATAACCGTTGGAGAAAAAGAAACATGGAGCTGACAAAATTAAATATAAAAGTGATTGTGTTTGGCTGGGATTTAAATCATAAATTTAGATATGCACCAAAAAATATGTCTTTGTGATATTTATACCAATTGTAGGGCACAGAATTTCTAGAATGTGAGCACACAAGGCATATCAATGGATCTTTCCAGGGAATAGAATTATTCAGGATAGGTGCAGCCAAATTATAACTATGAGCATGTTAATAAAAACAAATTTGGATTAAGATTTTAACATTAAAAATAAATTTTAAAATAATGTGACTTTCTAATTTTCTAACATTGCTATACATTTCTTTCTGCTATGTAACAATAAAACATAGTAAGCTTGACAATTAAAAATTGATCAGTCTTTTGCAGTTCAAAACAGTCTCTTTTAAGCAGACTCACTCTCTCTTGGGCAAATGTTCAGGCTTTGTTTCTCCCGCTTCTTCCTTAAACCTGAGGAGATGTGAGACAAAGGAAGATTCACAGACCTTTGATATCTGATTTCTCTGTCTCTGTCTCCCTATCCTATGTGAAAAAGAACGTCTTTCCCCTTTGTTGGTGATGGCATCTCCCTTTCTGCTATATTCTTATCCTTCTCCCTTTTGTGGGTTTTTTTAATGCATTATCTACGTATCTACTTGTGCTTATAGTCGTTGGTGGCTAAGCCTCACAATTTGATCTACAGAAAAACAGGGTCTACAGAAAAACATGACTGATGAGAAGAATTAAAATATTTAATATATTTGCAAAATATACTCATTAAAAGTAGAGATTAATACTGTATTAGTTCATTTTTACAGTGCTATAAAGAAATACCCAAGACTTGGTAATTTATAAAGGAAAGAGGTTTAATTGACTCACAGTTCTTCATGCCTGGGGAGGCCTCAGGAAACTTACAATCATGATGGAAAAAAAAAACAGACATGTGTTAACATGGCGGCAGGGGAGAGAGATCAAGTGTGTAGGAGGAAATATCAAACACTTATAAAACCATCAGATCTCATACAAATTCATTCACTCTCATGAGAACAGCATGGGATAAACCACCCCATAATCCAATCAGTTCCCATAAGATTCCTCCCTTAACACCTGGGGGTTACAATTTAAGATGAAATTTGGGTGGTGGGGACACAAAGCTAAACCATATCAAATACCTTCCCATTTAAATATTTGTAAATGTCTTTAAATTATTTCATGATAGGAGTAGGCAATCTCATTTTGGCTTTTAAAAGAAGATGTAAATTTTCTTATCGATTCTACAGAATTAAAAAAAAATTATTAGGCAAGTTGATAACAAGAGTCATCTCACCAAATGGTTCCTTGCTGTTGTGAGGAACCTCACAGCATTTCAGATCCTGCATCCTGCATTCCTCTTTTCTCTCTCTCTCTCTCTCTCCATTAGCTGCAAATCCTGGAATGATTTCTTCACCTTATGGATAGCATGGCAACTTGTACATAGCTTGAGTTAAATATTTGTCACACTCATTGTAGCTAATATTTGTTAATCCCACAATATTTGTGAGATCTTTGCAGACATGATCTATTAGTAACTTGAGCAAATAAGATAGAGCAGGCTTTTGATGCTTGTCTGCTGAATGACTGGACCATAAATAAAATACCCAAATTTCTAAAACTTAGAGATAACACAGTAGAAACTAAGTACCAAAGATCTTTGGAATATCAAAAGGCATTATTTCTGGGAGAAGCAATAAAAATAGAAATAGCCAAGATATTAGCAGGAGAAAAGACAGAGAATTGGGCAACCCAGAAGTTTGATAGTCAGTTTGAAATTCTAAAAATGCTGCCTTCTTGGAAAAAGTAGTGGATTTGAAGATATTTATATATTTTATATATTTCTAACTCTGTCTTTGTAGTGATAGAAGAAAACTTTTAGCCGAATTAAGTTCAACAGAGTTTAATTGAGCAAATACTGATTCATGAATCAGGCAGCCTCCTAAGCCAGAGTAGGCCCAGAAACGAGCATAGCCACGTGGTATAAGATTTATGGACAGAAGAAAGAAAGTGACATACAGAAAACAGAAGGGAGGCACAAAAACAGCCGAGTTGGTTACAGCTCTGAGTTTGCCTTATTTGAACATGGTTTGAACAGTTGGCAACCTCTGATTGGCCAAACCTCAGTGATTGACACAAGAGTAGGCTTATAGTCTGTTTACAGTTCCGTATAGCTTATAGTTCTCTATGTACAGAGAAACCTTTAGGTTGAACTTAAAATATGTAAGGAGGCAGTTTTAGGTGAAACTCTTTAATGCTATCTATCTATCTGCCCATCTATCTATCTATCATCTTTCTATCTATCTATCATCTATCTACATATCTATCTGAGAGAGAGAGAGAGAGGCAAAAGAGAGAGGAGATATGTTAGGGTATTGAAAAAGTCTTAAATACTATCATAAGGAATCCAACTTTTATCCTCTAGATAATGAGAGTTTTCAAAAGATTAGCTGTACTTTATAGCCCGCATTTTGAATGCTGACTCTAGAATTATTTGTGGATGATGAATATGGATGGGTTGGGGGAAAACTGGAATTGAGAAGCAAAGCTCAGAAGATTTAAGCCAGTAACAGTGGAAAAGTCCATGACCACAGGTAGCAGAAAAGCTCACAATATATACCTAGAGTTTTCCCAAAAGCCTGAGAATCTGTTTCTTTGGCAAACATATTTAATGTTTCATGTGTCCAGACCACTTTTTCTTCAGACAGCTATACTATGTTGCCTAAAACTATGTTTCTAGAGGCTTACCTATATTCCTGATATTTTTAACACTCAAGATGAGTGTTTTGTTATATCCATCTTAAAATAGTCCGATGCTAAATGTTATTGTGGTTGTGCTATTTGGAGAAGACGTTGAGCACCTTGGGCGCACACTGGTCTGTGCATTACAACAAACTTACCATTATTTCCTAAGGAGAATTTTGGCACCATTCACAGGGAATTACTTAGTAGAGTGGCTTGCCCTTCACTCAAGCATAAATACTTGTTATGCTCCACAATTTGCACATGAGGGTGTGAACCCGACCTTCAACTTAACTTTCAGTTAAGGCATATGGTGCCCTTGTAATTTAACAGGTGATGCACAGTTGTGATTGAATCTGGGGATACATAACAGTTACCAGTTATAAAGACTATACTGAGCACTTCATGTGTGTGATTCTTTATGTTATCTCAGGACAAGAAATATGCAACTAGTATTTGTCTGGGCCATTGTCCAGCTACCAACACCAGTAACTCTTTTGGGTACTTCCTCTGGCTGCCCTAGTGCGTTAATTTTTCCTCAACCTATGGATGACAGGAAGTGGTGGAAAAATATAACAGTTCCCATTCCCCTGAGCAGTATACCTTTGAGATGTGTGTTCTGCACTGGCTCTCAGAGTTCCCTAGCTGCCTTGAACCTCATGTATCCACAGTAGTAACTTCCTTTATAATACACCATTCATTGTAGTCCTAATCTTTGCCTCACTTTTACACTTCCCTACTAGCATTTCCTGAGGTGACGTCCCAAATAACAGCTTCTGAGGAAACCCCAACTAAGACAGGAACCCTCTGAAATAGGCATTATGTCTGTTTCTAAGGAGGATAAAATTGATTAATGGAGAGGCTTAGCAACTTGTTCATGATCACAGAGCTATTAAGTGAAGGAAGTAAGATTAAAATCCCAACTCCGCAAAGCCAGGTTTCTGTATACCTTTGCACATGGCTTCTCAGTAAGCAGGCAGAACAATTTCTCACTAACTGTTCACCTAGTTATATATAAAACTGAAAAGCTCGAGTGGAGAGATAGTTAGTAAAGAATTACAGGAAAGACTTGCAATCTGTTTCTGTGAGTGGTCTGAAATCTACTTAACAGATTAAATAGAAGGAGCCAAAAGCCCAGTACTTGAAATCAACTACACCCTCTCCCAACCACATTAAGAATTGTGTTCAGTGAATTTCACTGTTTTGTGATGTCGTTTACCCATAACACCAGATTGCATAGAAATATTCTAAGGAGGTCATCATGATGTACTGGTGAAGATCAGTACATCAAATGCTTTCTTATTACATTGCAATCTTTTTAAATGAAATCTTTTTTAAGAATCAGCTGTTAGTATCAGGAAGAATAGTTGCCTCTTTTGAGCAATTGTCTGGTTTTTGTACTGTGGAACCTGATTATGTCACTACATTTTTCCTCAGTATATTGGTTTCTAAGAAAACATTTTGACTTGGAAAATTCCAAGTAAGTGACATGACCATACTGTGTCGCATCCTTGACTGCAGATGGTGTTCCTAATCTTGTTTCAACTTTCTAAAAAATCATTCTAATTCATCTTTTTTTGTATTTCATATTTTTGTGATATACCCAACTTAGGAATAGAACTCTTCACGCAAGGAGATGTGCAACCTGTAACAGGAACAGGGGGGAATTTTTTGTTTTGTTTTGAGACAGGGTCTCACTTGGTCACCTAGGCTAGAGTGCAGAGGCACAATCTCAGCTCACTGCAGCCTCCACCTCCCGGGCTCAGGTGATTCTCCCACTCCACCCTTCCCAGTAGCTGGGACCACAGGCATGTGCCACCATGTCCAGCTAATTTTTTTGTATGTTTTGTAGGGACGATGTTTTGCCATGTTGCCTAGGCTGGTCTGGAACTGCTGACCTCAAGTGATCCGCCTTCCTTGGCCTCCCAAATTGCTGGGCTTATGAGCCACTACACCCAGCCCGCAGAGTGAATGTTTGAAAGAGCTTTCAGTTGAACATTACCCAAGGCAAGGTGTAGAGAAGTTAATGTTTCAGACATCCGTACATATTTGAAGCCATGCCAGTTTCAAAAGATTAATAAGATAGGGTGGCAAGAGAGGAGGTACCTAAACAACCTGAGGATAGTAAAGATGTCTCTCAAGTAAACCATTAAAGAATCCCATGAGGAGCAGGATGCTACAGAATAGCTTTCAAATAGTCTGGGCAGCTAGGATTTATTAAGATCCCTTTATGTTACCACACTTGAGCTTTATCAACATGACTGTACCCAAACTCCACCCAAAATTCTGGAAGTCACTATTCCTGCCTTTCCAATGAGAAACCTCAGGCTGAAAAATTCCCCAAAGCCATACAGTGAGTAAGCGGTGGAACAACATGTTGAGCTCATTGTGTCTGACTGCCCTCTTTAGGACCACTCAAATTTTTTATCTGCTCAGAGATGGTAGTTTTAAAGCCAGTTACATGATCTAAAATATGGCACTTGCCCCTCTCTTTGACATCTCCCATTGGATCTTAGGGGAACAGGCCTCCCTCCATTCCATCCAAAGTCCCCAAGAAATGCCCCTACTGCCACTCATTTCACATTTTCTCAGCTGTCTCTCCTCTTTTTCACTCTGCCATCCAACACTGGCTTTGCCTGATACATACATGCTTTGGCTTCCTCTTGGGTACATATATGCTTTGTACACATACATATGTCCCGTGTGTACATACACCCTGTACATACATCCTGTCATGTACATACATCCTGTCGTGTACATACATGCTTTGGCTTCCTGGACATGTACCCTCGCTTAGTGACTGGTGTCCATGGACACAATTCTCACAGTATTTTCTCATCCGTAATTATGTCCCCTACCCAAGACCGCATCTCTCAAGTTTCGACCCTGCTCAGATGGGAATAAAGGCAGAGAAAGAAAGGGTAGCCATGAATGAAAGTAAGCAACTGAGATGAAACATTAGAAATTAGGGGCTGATTTATACATATTACACATTTAAGGACACGTCTTCATTCAATGTTCTAAACCTTTGTTAGCAGTCTTTTAATATTCGGTCATTGAGCATCTATTTCATGCTGGAAACTGTTGTATGTGCATTCCAAAACTATCCCCCATGTGGAGAAAACATATGTATATATATCTGCAAACTTACACCCACATAAATACATTCATTGTTTTTGATTTTGTATGGAACTCTATATGTATAATCTCAGCATGGACTATATACTTAAAAGTTGTGTAAATGAGTGAATCAGTAATTAATGAATACAAAACTCTTTTGATTACTTTTCTATTAAAATAGCTATAGTCTGGAAATTATTCACTTTCTATTTAATCCAAATTTAAATGCAATATTAGTGATCTGATTCAAATATTTAAATAAAAATGAATTCTGTTTTATATATCGGTAGTTTATTGGTGCAAAACAAAATAGCACTGAATAAAACTGTGCTTACTAATTAACATATTAGTTTTACAGATATCAACTTTCATATGAGAATTAGTCAATGAAAACAAAGTACAGTGATGCATTCTTTTTGGCTTTGGGTTAATTATGGCCATGATGTTCACCAGCAGTAAAGTAATAAAGTGCACAATGTCACGTAATTATAGGTTAATCACACTTACATGATATGGAGAAGAAATAACAGTGCATTTCATTTCACATGGTAGAATTAGTTATGAAAATCCCTGGAGGTCCTCCGAGTCTTATCTAAAGTAGATCCAGAGTTGAACAAATATTTATGTAATATATGTAGTAATCATTGCAAATTGCCAGTCAGGATGAGCATGGTTTTATACTTAAGAAGAAAGATAAATTGGTGTAAGAAAAACTCCTGGAACCTAAACATCCCTCCCAAATTCAGACATGCAACTTTTAAAACATTTGAATTAATAAATAAATAGTATTGAGAAATTTGAGACTTTTTGGCGGGGAAGTTGGGGTATCAAATATATTAAGTCTTTATAACTCAGTTTAATTGGATTATTTGTCTTAGTTTATTTTGCTCATAAGAAATAGTTAATGTTATTGTACTAATAAAAAGTAAATGTAGAATAATTATAACCATTTTTGAAGTGAGTAATCTGAGACTCTACTTGCTTACAATTATTTTACTTTTAGATGATGATAAGTTATGTTAACATTTGAAACTTGTTTTATTTGATTCTTGATTAATAACACTCCAAATTCAGTAAACAATATTTGAGAGCTTATCAAAATTCATATTCCCAGGTCCACATTCATTTATTCTGATTCATAAGGGCTGGGGTGAGGCACTGCCATCACAAGCTATTCCAATGCAGATTGTCAGAAGACTCCACTTTTAGAAACACTGATCTATATACAATGATCTCAAAACATGTTTCCCTTTTATCATATACCACTGTTAGTAAACATCTTTTGGCATTTCCTTCAACATATATATATTTACATTTGAAATGTAACCACTTAGTACCATCAACTCATATTTTTAATGTAATTAGAGCTTATCTTTTAAATAGAGAATTAATAAACGTATTTTTGTATTTATTGGTTTAAACTTATTGTTAACATTGGATAAATGTTGTCTATTTGTGCATATTTATATATAGGCCATCCTTCTGTGTCCATAGTGGATAGATTTCAGAACCTCCAAGGATATCACAATCTGTGGATCCCCATGTCCCTGATACAAAATGGCAGAGCGTGTGCATGTAACCTACACATATACTCTCATATACTTTAAATCATCTCTAGATTACTTAGAATACCTAATACAATGTAAATGCTATATAAATAGTTGTCATAGTGTATGATGTAGGGAATAAAGACCAGGAAAAAAAAGTCTGTACGTATTCAATGTACATGAAACCATCCATTGTTTTTTGAAGATTTTCAATCTGCCTTTGGTTGAATCCATGGATGTGGAAACCATGGATACAGAAGGCCAGCTGTATTCATCAGTACAATCTATTTTTAAATAGCAGGCTCAAATAGACTCTTAATATCTGCTTGTTGAGTAGTTCACTCTTAGTATCTGCTTGATGAGTAGTTCAAATTAAAATTCGAAGATTTTTAAAATATAGAGATATGGTCTTGCTATGTTGCCCAGACTGGCCTTGAACTCTTGGCCTCAAGCAGTCTTCCTGCCTCAGACTCCCCAGTAGCTGGAATTATGGGCACATGCCACTGTGTCCACCTGAAAGTTCCAAGAATTTATGAGTTTATTTTTTTAAACATCATAGATAAAGCCATTTATATTATTAAATATGTTCTTCAAAAATGCAATTTAAATCTCATTTTAAAATATACTTTGAAAGATATTCATCTTAAAAGTTTCCTATTAGAGGATAATTTTTATTCTATTTCCATCTCCACTGCTGTTTTTCTTCTTGAATATGACATTGAAGTGTAATATCTCTTTATTTTTTAATTAGGTGTGGAATATCCCAGGAATCTTGTCATTGATCAGTCCTGGAATAGCTTCATCTATGAGAGTCCTGCCTTCACATTTAGTTCTGTGAGTGAAATACAAGGTACAGGATTTCTACCTTACATTCTATCATTCTGTTTGTTGTTGCATTTCAGAGATAATGAAATGTATGTCTATTGCCTTAGTAAATATTTAACACAAATTAAAAATATAATTTTAAAATTTTGGAACAAATTTTAGTAAGCTGACAGAAAAACATGGAAGGATGGCAAAACCTTCATATATATATATTCATTACATTTGTATTATTTTTAATTGCTCAGAACATAAGTAAGATTTACCAAATATTTTAACTTTGAAATTTTCCATGGTTGAATAGCATACCACTTAACACATGGTTATATGAGTCAAGAAAGGTTTCAGAAAATTATAAATAGTGTGTTAAAACTACTGATACTAATAAAAAGTAGTATACTGATACTAATAAAAAGTAGTATCAGTAGTTTTAATACTAATAAAAAGTATCAGTAGTTTTAACTACTGTTTTACTGTGAATTTATTGCAGGGTGTGAATTTTTGTTGTTGTTTTGTTTTGTTTTTGAGACTATTTTTGTTGCTGTTGCTTTGTTTTGTTTTGTTTTGAGATGGAGACTCACTCTGTCACCCAGGCTGGAGTACGGTGGCGCAATCTCGGCTCACTGCAACCTCTGCCTCCCGGGTTTGAGCAATTCACCTGTCTCAGCCTCCCGAGTAGCTGGGACTACAGGCACACAGCATCCCGCATGGCTAATTTTTATATTTATAGTAGAGATTGGGTTTCACCATACTGGTCAAGCTAGTCTCGAACTACTGACCTCAGGAGATCCACGTGACTTGGCCTCCCAAAGTGCTGGAATTACAGGCATGAGCCACCATGCCCAGCCTATATCTATTTCTTCTATATATTAACCACCCCACCTGTGTATTGATGAGTAGGAAAAATTCTAAGAACTAACAAAGTTTCTTAAAAATCTAAAGCTAAAAAAGTATGAATTTGCTTAACAATGATAATGCTTTAAAAATACAAAACATAATTGTTTTGGTAAATATGATATATGAATTATCTTAACATAATTAATACAAAAATACTAAATGAAATAAATAACCACTACTAACATTTCAATAAGAATGGGTTAATTTCTCTTACATTTTCTGTAGCCATTTATAAAAACATCGTAAATGTCATTAATTCAATTCATTTGCTACAACTTCAAGGGACAGGTGGGTGTTATTATTATTCTCACTGAATTATGGAGAGTGCAATTCAGAAAAATTAACTTACAAAGAATCAAAATCATTGCTTAATGGCATACCTGAATCTTTTTGTGTTTCAAAGTTTTTGCTTTCTATTTCTTTGCAATGCATTAAAAGGAATATGAACAACAGTTCACAAAAGCAAAAGTACAAATGGGCAAAAAATGGTTTAAAATATATTCAATGTCATTAATAATCAGATAGTGATTTTTAAAAATGACCGTCTAGATTTGTTTCCCTTTTTTTAAGTTTGTTTTTGTCTTTTAATGGAACTACAATCGCTAATGTTTCTATAGTGAAGCTGGAATAATCAAATAGTACTTGTGGGAATACAAATTACTACATAGTTTTTGGAAAGCACTCTTTGTAATGTATTAAAAGAAACTTTGCAACTGTAATTCTTTTGACCTAGTAATGCCAGTTCTGTTGGTTGGAATGTAAAGTAGTACAACTACTGTGAAGATCAGTTTGGAGGTTCCCCAGAAAACTGAAACTAGAACTACCATATGATCCAGCAATCCCACTGCTGGGTATATACCCTAAAGAAAGGAAATCAGTATATTGAAGAGATATCTGTACTTCCATGTTTATTGCAGCACTATTCACAATAGCCCAGATTTGGAAGTAACCTAAGTGTCCATGAACAGACGAATGGATAAAGAAAATATGGTACATATACACAATGTAGTACTATTCAGCCATGAAAGAGAGGGAGAGATACTGCCATTTGCAACAACATGGATAAAACTGGAGGTCATTATGTTAAGTGAAAGATAGACTTCTCATGTTCTCACTTATTTGTGGGATCTAAAAATAAAACAATCGAACTCATGGAGATAGAGAGTAGAATGATGGTTACCAGAGACTGGGAAGAGTAATGGGTGGGGGTGGGGCCATGAGGAGAAGAGGGGAGGGTTAATGGGTACCAAAAAATAGAAAGAATGAATAAGTTCTAGTATTTCCTAACACAACAAAGTGACTATAGTAAAAAATAATTTAATTGTATATTTAAAAATAACTGAAAGGGTATAATTGGACTATTTGTAACACAAAGCATACATGCTTGAAGTGATGGATATCCCACTTACCCTGATGTGATTATCACACATTCTTTGCCTGTATCAAAATATGCCATATACCCCATGGATATATATACCTACCAGATACCAGCAAAAATTAAAAATTAAAACAAAGATATATTCAAAGTATGGTTAATGTATGAATAAATACACTTGATACTGCATTTTTTATAATAGCAAAAAATTGAAAACTGCCTTCATGTCAAATAATATTGTTATATTTGTGGCAACTATTTATACATCTGCTTATACTTAATTTTACTGATTCGTTAAATACTTGAACCATTTTCTGTTTTTAACATTTCTTCCATTGATTCCACACTTTCAATGTTGTTCCACATTGTGAAATCAATTGAAAATTTACCTACATTTTCTTTTTCTTCTCCTTTGCTTTTAATGAGGAAATGGTTACAGGTAGGTGGGCAACTTTTCTCCTTCAGTTCATCTATATTGTGCTGTTTTGCTATGTAATGAAAACCTAATTTGAATGCCCCTCAATTGGCCACTTTTCCATTTTTTTCTTGAATAATAATAATTATTTTGTTGCTATTTATGGTTGCAATGTGACTTATCTGATATTCAGGTCATATATATACTTTTCCATGCATCTGTATTTCAGATCTAATGCCAGTGCCATACAGTTTAAACCCCATGGTTTTGTTTTCTTATTTTCTTTCTTTCTAGTGTCTTTTAAATGGTTTATTTTCTCTTACCTACTTATTCTTCTAGTAAAAATTATAATACATTTTTATCAAGCCCCTCCCAAATCCCAATAATTACTTAATGGCAATTACATTTGGGGACAACTACATCTTTATAGTATTTAAACTTCTTTTTCAGGGACATTCATTTCCTCATTATTTTGAAACACAGTATTTATGACTGTCAATAAAATCTATATTTACAAAACAAAAATATAAGCCTTCTAATAACTACTTTTATTTTAAATACCACATTTAGTAGTTATATATAATGCAATTTTTATGCAACATAGAGACCAACATTTATGTTCCAATTTTAAGAATTTTAGCCTGAAAAATATTAATTAAATGTAGTTTATTATAATTTCTGCTTTTCTTATTGTCATAAAATAGTTTTTCAAATTTAAACCAGTTTCTTGGTGAATTCCTTATTGTTTTCTCTAGTTTCTGCCATGACTTGCTTTCTAAGATAAACAATGCACACCAGCCTATGTCGTGTGTTTGACAGTTCATAATGTGCTCCCTGCTGCTCTATATAATAAGATCTCCAAAGGGGTTTGTTTATTTTATAGAAAGTTTTTGCTTGCTCCGATATTTGTACATGCTATAATACTAGTTGTAGGAGTTTTTCCTACTTATTTGAGGAACATAAAACATTAAGAGTACAACAGAAATGGGAGCTTAGCTTCTTATATCACTATTGGTATAAGACATTGGGCACTATCGGTATTACAAAAATTACCTCTAGGGATACTATCATGTAACAGACAAAGCATTTATACCCTTAAAACTAAATGTTTCTACATTAACATAGAACTTTTTTTGGTGAATATTTGAGAACTGAAAAGATTACTTTATCCTTGACCAGTGTTTACCTAAGTATGTTGCAAAAACAAGAACACAAAGAAACAGAAACAACTAAGTTATATACACCTACTATATAGCTACAAAAATATAATTAAAAACAAATAAAAACCCTAAGTTCTATGCTTAAATGAATTTGAGAAATACTTGGCTAAACAAAGTTTCTTTATGGTAGGGTTTCCTAGGCCTTTTTTTTTTCTCTCTCTCTCTCTCTCTCTCTCTAATGCTGTGTGTATTTTTAGATAGAGAAAGTGATATGTATTTCAAACATGTATTTGGCCAAGAGATACACTTTTATAAATGTTATTTTCTCATGAACTGATTCAGCAGGGAAGTTCTAAACTTGCACCTTCTAATTTGCCATATGATGTGACAATGCATTCTATTCAATTCTGTTCAATATTAGGCAGTAAGGGAGAACGAGTGACAGCTGTTACAACTAACATATGTTCCTCAAGTGTGAATGCTACTGCTCCATTTCATAATAGCAGCCACTCTATTCATCATCCCAGTCAATCTGACTTTACAAAAATTTTAGTCACTATATTACAAAAGGACATGAATAAAAATAATTTCTGTAAATATTTCTCATATTACCTTCTTTCAGAAATTTTATAATTCCTTGTGCTTATAAAGTTGTTTAGTAAAATTAGATCTAGATGTAGTTATATGTTGACCTAGATTGGAGCTCTAACCATTGACACTATATTTTTCCCATTGGAAAAAGGGTTCATGGCCCTTTTATTCCTTTAAGCAAATATGTTTCTAGAAACTATTTCCTTGGAATGAGTTTTATAATATACTATAGATAGCAAAGTACTTCATTTTGTTTTTAGAAAGTTCACTGTTCCTTTCATTATCATTCAAAACTGGTGACAAGAACTAGACAGGAAGAAGAAAAGGGTATTTCTGTCAGTGAAGAATCTTAACTTGCCAGGTTTTCACTTTGAAATGTTATCTTGTCTACAGATTTAATTAGGTCAAATAACCAAAAACGAGACAAGAGTGTAGGTGAATTGTGATTTCAAAGGACATCCTTCTACAAAGCTAATAAAGTTATAGGACTTGCAATATTCTTTGTTCTCTTTTAATAGGAAAGAATCAAATGTTACTGAAACAAGATTAAACTTGTGGAAATACATTAGCTGTAACATCGTACTGGATCCTCTGACTAACATTTAAAAAAAGTTGGAGGTTTAGCATTATTACATCTCTAGTGTTACATACTGTAGCACTAGAGAATAAAGTGCTACTTTACAAATCTACACATAGACGTAAAATTAGATCTAGAACCTTAGGAAGGTAGCCAAGGTGCGGGGACTGAGCATTATGGTCAAATAATCTATGTTCTTCTTTTGACTGTAACATGGATAAGCTGTATTAGCTTGGGCTAGTTTCTATCCTGTATGAACCCTATTTTGAACAACATAAAAAAATCAGTTTTACCTAATAAGACTTTTTGATAAACATACACAATTGTGTACGTGAAGACATTTCTAAACACTAAAACTATGTACAAATATATGTTATTGGGATTATTTGTATAGATAAAAATAGGTTAACTTTAAAATGGACTCCTACTTTTCCTCAGTTTTATAAGAAACAAGATCTCTCACCTGCTGTTACATGCCAGGAAATACATTACTGGAAAAGAAAGAAATAGTCATTTTTCTTATGAAATCCATTTTTTTCTAGATAAAACAATTCCTAAACAAATAGTTTTAATTTTATAAACTAAAATTACTAATTGATTAAATAATTTTGGTATCTTGGTGAATACCAGTTTTCTAAAAGATAACTTCTTATGGAACAGTTGATATCTATATCTACAGTTACATCTGTATCTAGATTTAAATAGATATAAAATAATTATCCAGCCTTATTCCTTTTGACATTCCTAACCCTTCATGTATTTTACTCTTCTTCAACATTTCTGTTAGAAAAGACTCTCCATATTTCAGTTATTCACATATTACCTTCACAATTTTTGGCATATCTTTGTATCACCTATATAATAATTTAATTAAAGGCATTCTAATGGAAAACGGTGTCATTTACCATGAACAATAGTGATATACAATGTGCCAGGAGCTATTTTAAGCACTTTGCAAATATTAATTGATTTAGTCCTTACAATGCTGTAAGATAAATTCCATTAATATTCCTATGTTAGAGATGAGTATGCTGAGATATATAGGAGTTATGCCCAGGAACTCACAGACAGTACATGCTGGAACTCAGGTTTGAGTTTGGGGCTTGGACTCTCACCCTCTACACAGTACTTCTATAAAACACCAATAAATAACTTAAAAAAATGTAAACATATAGATCCAAGTATCACTTGAAAGTATCTTAAACATCACTGTTACAGAATAGTTTTCCTGGGAAGAAGACTCTGAAAAGGAAGGTAGTGGGTAGGAAGTGTATTAGGGAGTGCTCTGAGGATCAACACCACTGAGGGAAGAGGATGAAGCAGGATTGAGTAGGGGGAGAAGGTGGGGACAAAGGTGTCAACTCACACAGTGGCTAGCACTGAAGCTAGGATAGCTCCTCAGAGTTGCCCCAATTTGGGATGAAGATACCAGGATTTTGCACATCCCTCCCTCACCTTCCACATCAATTATTCATTGAATGCAGTCTGCTCTTAGGAAAGGAGTTTTACCTTGGTCAGGTGACTCTCTTCAGCTGAAATTTAGGTACTATATACTGGCTATAATCTCAACAATCTGGGGCATAAAAAAGTCATAAAGATATATTTGTCTTTTACCTAGAAGCTTTGTTGTTTACTTTTCATGATACATATCTCGATAATTTCAAGTATGGTAAGATATAGGACTCGAAGTTCCATTTAGTCATTATGTATACCAAATTTTCCTAGCAGCATTTATGGGTAAAGTCATACTTTTTTTCATTGGTTTTTTGTGCTATTTTTCTCCAAAATCTGGTGACAGTATATAAATGAGCCTGTTTCTAGATTTTATTTAGTTCAAATATTCTTTTCATCTATCCTTGCACTAATACCATACTGTCCACTACTATAGCTGTATAGTAAGTCTTGATATTTCATAACATCAATACTTCAAACTTTTTCTCTTGTTCAGGATTTTTATAGTTATTTTAGATCCTTTGTATTTACATAATAATTTTGGAATCAACTACACACACACACACACACACAAATGTGCTAGGATTTTGATTTGAATTGTGCTATAAAGATACCCAAAAATGTAGAAGTGACTTTGAAACTGGGTAATAGGTAGAGGCTTGAACAGTTTTGGGGACTTAGAAGACAGGAAGGTATGGGAAAGTTTGGAACTTCCCAGAAACTTGTTGAATGGCTTTGACCAAAATGCTGATAGTGATATGGACAACGCAGTCCAGGCGGAGGTGGTCTCAGATAGAGATGAGGAACTTGTTGGGAACTGGAATAAAGGTGATTCTTGTTATGCTTTAGCAAAGAGACTGGTGACATTTTGCCCCTGTTCTAGAGATCTGTGGAACTTTGAACTTAAGAGAGATGATTTAGCATACCTGGCAGAAGAAATTTCTAAGCAGCAAAGTGTTCAAGATGTGACCTAGGTGTTCTTAAGAGTGTTCAGTTTTAGGAATTCACAAAGAGATGGTTTGGAATTGGAACTTGTATTTAAAAGGGAAGCAGAGCATAAAACTTGGGAAATTTTTCAGCCTGACAATACAACTGGGGGAAGGACACCCTCTTCTATCAATGGTGTTGGGATAAATGGCTAGCCATATACAGAAGTATGAAACTGGACCCCTCCCTTTCACCATATACAAAAATTAACTCAGGATATATTAAAGATGTATATGTAAGACCTCAAACAATAAAAATCCTACAAGAAAATCTAGAGAATATCTTTCTCTACGTTGGCCTTGGTAAAGAATTTTCAGCTAAATCACCAAAATCCATTGCAACAAAGCAAAAATTGACAAGTGGGACCTAATTAAACTAAAATTTTCTGCACAGAGACAAACAGACCAATAAACATACAAAAACCTGTAAACACAGTAAACACATTGGGAGAAAATATTCACAAACTTTACATCTGACAAAGGTCAGTATCCAGAATCTATCAGGAACTTCAACAAATCAACAGGCCAAAAACAAACAATCTCATTAAAAATGGACAAAGGACATGAAAAACACTTTTCACAAGAAGATGTAAAAGCAGCCAACAAACATGAAAAAAATGCTCAACATCACTAATCATTAGAGAAATGCAAATCAAAACCACAAGGCAGTACCATCTCATGCTAGTCAGAATGGCTATCATTAAAAAATCAAATAATACCTGATGCTGGCGTGGTTGTGGAGAAAACCAAACTTCTACACTGTTGGTGGGAATGTAAATTAGTTCAACTTCTGTGGAAAGCCATTTGGAGATTTCTCAAAGAACTTAAAACAGAGCTTCCATTTGACCCAGCAATTCCATTACTGGGTATATACTCAAAAGAAAATAAATCATTCTAACAAAAAAGACTCAAGCATACATATGTTCATCATAACATTATTCACAATAGCAAAGATATGGAATCAATCTAGGTGCCCATCACCCGTGGACTGAATAAAGAAAATGTGGTACATATAGATCATGCAGCAGTAAAAAACAATGACATCCTTTCCTCTGCAGCAACGTGGATGCAGCTGAAGGCAATAATCCTAAGTAAGTTAATGCAGGAACAGAAAACGAAATACCATATGCTGTCACTTATAAGTGGTAGAGAAACATTGAGTATACATGGACATAATTATGGGAAACAATAAACACTGTGAGGGTGAGAGGGAAGGGGGATTGAGTTGAAAAACGACTTATTACGTACCATGCTCACTACCTGCATGACGGGATTCATACCCCAAACCTCAGCATCATGCAATATACTCATGTAACAAACCCACACATGTTCCCTCTGTAGAGAATATAAAAGGTGAAATTATTTTTTAAAAGTCTCCTTATGTTGAATATACAAAAATCAATCCCATTTGATTATACTGGTAATAGATAATTGAAATTTGACATGAAAAATGTCATTTAGAAATACAACAAAAATCCTGCAATTGTTAAATAAAAATTTAACAAAGCACATGCAAGATCTATATACTAAATACTACAAAACACTGATGAACAAAATCCAGTAAGCCCAAATAAACAGGAAGTGTATTATGTTTATTGATTGGAAGACCTAATATTGTTAAAATGGCAATGTTCTTTAACTTGATATATAGATCAAATGAATTTCCAATCTATGTCCCAATATACTTTTTTGTAGATATTGACAAGCTTGTTCTAAAATGCATATGAAAAGACAAAAGAACAGTAATGTCCAAAAAATTTTTATAAAAGAAGAGCAAAATTGGAAGATGTACACTAACAGAGTTAAGGATAAACTTAAAACCTACCTAAATTTGTATTGGCTAAAGATAGACATACGAATCAAATGAGCACAAGGGAGAGCCCAGTTTTAGACACACAAATATAATCAACTGAGGTTTTGTGCTCTCAAGAAATACAAAATATATAATTCATACAAGCAAGATCCACTTATGGATGATCAAATTAGATGGTGAAAGCTCAAAGACAAAGAGAATATTTGCATCCACTCAGTGTATTTCTGTGAAATATTTATTAAATACAAACAAAAAATACTAGTATTACAGTGATGAAACCTGCAGGATACCACCTTAATCCTATGATAAAGATTATCATCACTGGTAATAAAATATATCAACATCATGTATCCCATGATAAAGAGACACTGAAAAGGAGAAATAGTCTCTCTGATATTATTCCCCAAAATATATATTCTCAATCTTATCATAAAATAATCAGGCAAACTCAAATTGAAGTACATTCTATAAAATAATTGACTGTACTCTTCAAAGGTGACAAAGTCGTGAAAGACAAAGAAAGGCTAAGGATTTGTCACAGATTGAAAGAGACTAAGAGATAATGGCAGCATCTAAATGCAATGTGAAATCTTGGATTGTATTCTGTGAAATGAAAGAACAGTGGAATAATTGACAAATTTGAATACAATATATAATTTAATTATCTTGTTCCAATGTTAATTTCCTCATTCTGATAAGTGTACATTTTCAGTAATAAGTTATAAAAAATTAGTCAGTTGAAAAATGTCATTTCTGGCATTATTCCAGACGTCATTTGTTTTTGTGTTTTGTTATTAAAAATCTATTGCATAGGATGTAATTTCTATAAGATCATGGGAGTGTTTTTTTTATTTAAGGTAAATTTGGGTAAGTAATTTGATGAGTTTTGGTTGCTACTTTACAAAAAGCAGAACAAGTAGGATATCAAAACTAGACAGTTAGCTTATGTTAATTCCTAGAAAAATCATTGATGTATCATTAGAATAATGTAAAATGCTTAAAATAAAAGCAAACATGACAAGTAGCAATAGCACAGGTAATTAAGAGCAAGTTCTGACATGATAATCTAATTTTATTTTGCTAAATTCTTAGATCTTTGAAAATGTGTAATATATTCTTTATTTTCAACAAAGCATTGGATAAATCTATCATATCTTTTTTGTACAAGTATGTGTATTTTAGTACATTGAACATTTATATCCCAAACTTCTGATAAATGATCTTTACAGATTTTCAATAATTACAGTCTCTCGCTTCCTTATGCTTTCAATTTTATTGTCTATCTTCCAGCTTCTATTAATATTCACTAGGCAAAACCAGAACTGTGATGAATTAGTCAGTGATTGTTGCACTGATACTGAGTAGCAAATAACCCTGTAATCTCAGTGTCTTACAACCGAAACATTTATTTTATTTATTTTTTTGTTCATGGATCTGCTTATCAGCTGGGCATTTTAGATTTTTGCATCAGATTAAGGACTGCTCTATATACACATTCTGAGACATGGCTAGAACATGTTCTTCTCATTGTGGTTAGAAGATGCACAAGAGGGCAAGTGGAAATCCAATATACCTCTTAAGTTCTCAACTTGTATATTATCACCTAAATTCACATTCCGTTGGCCAAATTAAGTCACATGGTTATACTCATTATCAGTGGAGATGGGAAATATACTCTGCCTACCTTAACATGGGATGCATCAATGTCAAATCAAAATCAAAGCAAGGGCCATGATTACCTAATAATAAAGAGGAGTGAAATATGTGGAACAGTGACCCAGTCTACTACATCAGGCACAAGCCAACTCTCTGCCCTTTCTACACTTGCACACAAATAGCTGAACATGGCTGGAGGACAAAGAAAGCAAAAAAGAAAGCTCTGACTTTACTTCCATTACTAAGACTAAATTGTCTGTGCCACCATCTAAAGCCAACCCCTCTACTTGAACCCTAGATTCTACCTATTCTAGTTTTTCAATGATCATACCCCTCAGTTATCCCTCATGTCACCTATATCTACCTATATCAATGTTTCCCTCTTTTAGATTATTCCTACAGTATATACCAGCATGTTACAATATCAATATATATAAATAAACACTTTGATCCCATCGTCCAAACAGTTACTTCTCTTATGAATCAAAATTCCTAGAAAGAGTTGTCTGTATTCACAGTCTGTACTTCTTTACCACCAATTTTCTAACTTACTTCATTGAATGCTTAATCCAGTCAACTTTACTGAAATTGCTTTTGTTAAAAAAAATCAGGGCTTCCATGCTGCAAAATGTAAAGGTTAATTTCTTTATCTTACATTCTCTCTCAATAGCATTTAATATAATTGACTTTTCTCTCCTTCTTGAAATGTTATATTCACTTGACTTTTTTTTTTTTCTAATCTGTCATTGTTCACTCTTCCTAAGTCTTCTTTTCTGCTCTTACATGCTATCATAACTCTAAATTTTGGCTGGATTGTAGACTCACTCCTGCCTCTTCTTTAATTATATTATCTTCGTGGTTATTTATTGCAGTCTTATGGATACCATCTATACATTGTGGCTTCCTTATTCATATTTTCAACTACAAACTCTCTCCTGAGTTATAACTGCACATTTTCTTCTTCACATGGTTTTCCAGTACAATTCGCAAACTAAATATTATTCTTGATATATTTACCCCTTCATCCTCTTCCTAATTTACTCCCCAAAGATTTTTCCATATCAGTTAATGGCACCATTATTTATCTAGTTTTATCTTGCCAAAAACTTAGGAGTTGTACTTAATTTATTTTTGTCTCACTGCAAATTTCCAGCACATCAGTGAATACTGATAGTAAAGCCATCAAGATGTATCACATTTCTGACCACTTCTTACTACCTCCACCACTTATACCCTCGTCTACACCACCTGAGCTGCTGCAACAGCTTCCTTTATTTTAGTCTTGCACCATGCAGTCTATTCACACAGAACCCAGAGTGATATTTTGTAACAAAAAATAAATTGGGTCATATCAGCATGTTGTTTAAAACCTCCTTGTAATGTGACTTTGTAGGCTTAGAATTTTTGTTTTAATTCTCAGACTCTGATAAGCTAAAATATGTTCTAAGCCATGCATTAGGAGCTGTGTGGTACACTTTAAATATGAAAAGTTCTGTTTTATGATAAACACATATTAAGTTGCTTATTATATTTACTTTTTATTGGAAAAATATTTCAAATTCTAATTCCAAGTAGATATTATATTCAACCAGTAAGTTTAATTAAAATATTTGATTATTTCAAATCTTTAATTTAAAGTAAAATTTCTGGAAATAACAAAATATGTTGGATAAGAAGAGTTTAAAATGAAAATCAATCCATCAAATGCAGTCGGAGCTCTATCTGATATGTCAAAAATTTAATTACAACTGAATTAAAATTATCTTTTTTTTCTTTTAGCTAACATTCCTATGTATATTTAAGTCTAAATGTAATATTAAATGGATAGAAGTTATCATGTCTCCATGAGTAGGAAATAAGTACACAAATGAAACTCTCTACTGTCATCAGCTTTGTGGGCATGTCAAAATTAATTCTTACAGAAAGGATTAGATTTATGTTTTTTCAGTTATCTCATAAAAGGAAAATGATGAATGCATTCTATGAAAACATTCATTTTAGAGTTTTCCTATTTTGACTGGGCACAGCCACACATTACTTTTTGTCACTGTTAATTCTTCCTGACTTCTGGTAGCTATAATGGGTATCCTTTCTGAAGCACTGGGCATATGCTGGAATCCCTGCCCCTGTCAAGGAGAGGAAGAAGCCATCGTTGACTATTGTTCATTTTATTATTGCATATAAATGGTGCTGTGATATTTGTCACAACTTTTATCAGGAAGAAAACTAGTAGGAGTAAAATGGCAAATGATGAGACAATTATTTTGCAACCGAGTACTCAATTCCTGGGTACATTAGCAAACTCTCCACATATGACATTAGTGTGTTATTAGTGAGGGCTAAATTTTGGGACTGCTAAGCCCATATACAGCAGAGTATATACATAGGTTTAGGTAATTAGAGTGTGTTGAATAATTAGTGGATTATTTTCAGGCCATCAGCAAATCTTTATATGTAATGTTTATTTTCAAAGCTATCAATTCTGTCCCATCTCCAATGTCACATCTCCAAAAGGTAGTTGGGGGTGTGAGATTTTCCTACCACTATCTATCTTACTTCCATGTGGAAGCATCTTATTATACATTTATCTCTCTTTATTCTGTGACCATGTGAATACCAGTTCTTTTGGGTCATCCTTCATCCTTTGCATTCATATCTATCCCAAAGTACAGCATACATCTACATTTTTTTTACTATAATTCTCACTCCTTTCCTAATCCTAAAACTTCACCATACCATTAATTCAAACTCATATTCTATCGTCAGAAAAATACTGCCTATTCTCTACATCAACTTATCTGAACTTTCTCTGTACTTTCTTGGAAGCTGACTCTTCTCTGAGAAGATACTTCTTCCCCTACAGCCTTTCTAAGCTGTGGCTTTTTCCCACACACTGACAATCCTCGGTATGGAGGTAGGGTAGATGTCCTCTTTCTTCTACATTTCTGCTTCTAGACCATTCTCCCTCTCTCCTAAAAATCTCTAGTTTTGATTTTTCAGCCATCAAAGAAAACGTCTCTAGCTCCAACACTATATTTCTTAAAATCCTGTTTGACTTGAATATCCACATAGTTGATCTCTTCTATAACTGTTGTACTTTCCCTCAGTTACCCTCTCTTTACCCAACTTGGCTATGCCTATGTTCAGACTCTGTACTCTCATTCCCAACAACTTCAGTCCTTCCATAATCTCCATTTCAAGTGTCTCATTCTCTTACTCCCACCTCCTCTCTTTCCAGTTCATTCCCTCTAGTACTGCAATTCTGGAACATGCTCACAACTTGCCCTTTCTCATACCTTCACTTCACCAAATCAATTTCATGGTCCATAGGTATAATAAATCTCTTGCATATAGTCTCATCTTCCTTGATTCCTCAGCATCCCTTTCCCCTACCTTATGTAATAGTTGTAATTGTGAATGGCGAGCTCATCTATGTCTGTCTCTGTTCAGATAAATGTAGCTGAATAAAAATATACAAATGTGCTGAAAGGGATCACATTAAATCCATGACCACTAAATACAAATTGTTCCCTAAGGAATTCTTGCAATCATACTATATTTCCTGAGCCCTCTCACTCTTGACAATTTCATCCACCTAACTCCTTCCTCATACCTCCAAAATCTCCTACATTCTCAGTTTTAACTAATGACCTAGAGTACTAATTCATTGAGAAAAATACAGGCTACAGGCAGTCAAATGAGAACCTCCAAAAGTTTCCACAATCTCAATGAAACAGACGACTGTACTTGTCACCATATGGTCTGCCTTCCCTCCTGTTACAGTGGATGAATTCGTGTTACCCTTTTCTTTAAGTCCGTATGTAATTGTACACTGATTCCATCTGTGATGACTCCAGATATCCTTTTTTATCAGTAGCTTCATAAATTTTTTCTCTTCTAAATTACTCTAATTTCTATATAAAGTTATACAATTTTACTTGTATTAAAAATTAATGCTTATCCTCACATCATCTCCAAGATATCACCCGATTTTGTGTCTTTCCTTTATATTAAAGCTCCTAAAAATTGATGACACCTGAAGAGTTAAGTACTCCGATTCCAAACCTCCCACTTTTTTTTTTCTTGAGCCAGTTCAATCTGGCTATTTCTTAACACTGTATCAAAGCAACACTTGTCAAGGTTTATATGATCTCTGTGTTGCCAAATTCAACTATGAACTCATTCTCCTAATCTTACCTCACCTCAACCTCTGCAGCCTGAAAATAGTTTTTCAGTTGCCTTCTAGGATATCACCCTATCCTAGCTGTTTTCCTACCTCACATCCTGCAAAGTGTTGCTTTCTTTTGCTTGTGGCTTTGATCTCAAATACTCTAAATGTTGGAGTATTACAGAACATGGTGTTTAGTTCTTTTACAGCAATCTATGATGAATTTTATGGATCTCTATCTGTGCTCATACCATAGGTGATTTCATCCAGGCTCATGGTTTTAGATGCCATGTGTCTGTTAGTCATTCTCAAGTTTTTAATTTTTTTCCAACCCACAAACATTTTAAAATCTGGGCTTAAAAATTCAATGGCCCACATATTATCTATATTTACATATCTAATAGAAATCTCTAAATTTTACATGTCCCAAAACAAAATAAATCTCTCCAAAATACTTTGTCCTTCAGTTTTACTTGTCTCATTAATTGCAACTCTGCCATGATAGATACTAAGACAAGATATCATGGTGTCATCCTTGCTCTCACCTTTCTCTCACATCACCCAACCAACCTGTCAACAAGTGGTACCAACATTTTTAAAAAATGCATCCTGAATATTCCTCTTCTTAACATGACATCTACCTCTACCAAACTACTTTAAATTATCATCTTATCTGTCACCTAGTTTGATAAGCTAAACAGATCCCCCCCGCCTCAAAAATATATCAACTTTCTAATCCCAAGAAACTATGAATATTACCTTATATGGCAAAAATCACCCTATATAACAAAAGGGATGATTAAATTAATGATTTTAATAGGAGAGGTTTATGCTGGATTATCTAGGAGGGCCCTAAATAGAATCACATGTATCCTTATAAAAGAAAGGCAGAGGGTGTTTGGACAGACACAAAGGAGAAGGCAATATGAAGACAGACTAAAGAAAGGTACAGTCACAAGCCAATGAATACCAACAGCCACCAAAATTCTGAAGAGACAAGAAACAAACATTCCCCTTGAGCCTTTAGAAAGAACACAGCCCTACCAACAATCTGATTTCTAACTTCTGGCCTACAGAACTCTGAGAGAATAAATTTATTTTTCTTTAAGCCACCCATTGTGTGGTGATTTGTTATAGCAGTCACAGGAAACTAATACAGCCTCAAGATTCCAGGTCACATCTCCTGGAACCTGTGAATGTTATGAAATATCACTCTTATGTTTTTGTTATTTATTATTTATTGTATTCATCTGCTTTGTGTTCCTATAAAGAAATTCCAGAGACTGGGTAATTTATAAAGAAAAATGGTTCATTTGGCTCATGGTTCTGTAGGCTGTGCAAGAAGCATGATACCAACATCTGCTTCTGGTGAGAGCCTCAGGCTGCTTCCACACACGGATGAAGGTGAAGGGGAGCCAGAGTGTGCAGATCACATGGTGAGAGAGGAAGCAAGAGAGAGGGGGAGAGGTACCAGTCTCTTTTAATAACCAGCTTTCATGGGAACCAATAGAGTGGAAACTCACTACACCCTCCAAAAGAGGGCATTAATCTATGTATGAGGGATCTTCTTCCATAATCCAAACACTTCCCGTTAGGCCCCACCGCCAACACTGGGGATCAAGTTTCAACATAATATTTGGCCAGGACAAGCAAACCATATCCAAATTACAGCAGTGTTGCGGCACAGTTGACCTTAAAAAGGGAGATTATACAGGTGGGCCTAATCTAATCACATGAACCTGTGAAAGTAGAGAACTTTCTCCCATGCTGGTGGCAGAGGAGGAAGACAGAAGAATTCGAAGAGATTTGAAGTATGAGAATGATTCTACACACCATTTGTACCTTTGAAAGTTGAGAGAATCAAGAGCTAAGTAATAGAGATCTAGATGCTAAGAATGATCAGAGGATGTGTGACAAACAGCAAGGAAAAGGGGAGCTTGGATCTACAACAACATAGAACTTAATTTTCCCACATTCTAATTTCTAGAACCTGTGAATGCTAACTAATATTGTAAAGATTTTTCAGATGTGATTAAGCCAAGGATTTTTGAGATGTAGAGATTACACTGAATTATTCAAGTGGACCCTAAATTCAGTCATATGTATCCTTATGAGAGCAGAGGGTATTCTGAGACACACATAGCAGAAGATCATGTGATGGTGGGGCAGAGATTGGACAGATGCAGCCAAGAAATATTGGCAGCCACCAGGAGCTGGAAGAGGCAAGATGCATGTTCTCCTTCAGAAAATACAGAGTGAGTACAGCCCTGCCAACATCTTAGTTTTGGCCCGGTGATACTGATGTCAGACTTCTGGCCTCCAGATCAGTAAGACTAAAAATTCCTGTTGTATTAAGTCATCCAGTTTGTGGTAATTTGTTACAGCAGCCACAGGAAATAAATACATCTAGCTATTCACAATAGCATCCTAACAGTTCTCACTGCTATCTCAGGTAATTACCATAGTGTGTTCTATGAACAGAAACAGTCAACAGAAAATGAAGTCAGATCATGACTCTACTGTAATGATGCTGAAGGTTTCCTGTGGTTAGAAAAATCCCTATTGCCACTTATAAATACACTTTGTTATTGTTATTGATAGTGGCATTAAGTATCCACAATAATTTACTTGTATTGAGTTTTACATTTTAATTTTAGCAACACTTTCATTAGCTCAAAGTATAGAACTAAGAAAATAATAATATATGGAAAAAGATGTATTGTGAATTGCTTATAAATATTGCAATGGAAAAAAATCATATTTGACAAAATATTTTAAAAGTATTTTTATTCATCAGACTTATGGTTTGGCCAAGATAGCACGTCCCAATTCCTTCCAAGTTCTCCCACTTACAGCTAAAAACCCTTGGCATAATACAACAAACAAGCATAGGAAGGCAGAAAGGTAGAAAAAAGGTAAATGACATGTAGACCTCAGAATCTACAGAAGGCTGAGGCACGTGGATCACCTGAGGTCAGGAGTTCCAGATCAGCCTGGCCAAGATGATGAAACCCTGTCTCTACTAAAAATACAAAAAATTAACTGCGCGTGGTGGTGGTAATCCCAGCTACTAGGGAGGCCGAAGGAAGAGAATCACTTGAACCCAGGAGGCGGAGGTTGCAGTGAGCCGAGATTGCACCAAAGCACTACTCCAGCCTGGACAACAAGAGTGAACTCTGTCTCAAAAAAATAAATAAATAAATAAAAGAAGAAGAAGAATGACACACACAGTGAGTTCCCTGAATTTTCTTATCACGTCTCGTATATCTTAGACAAGGTACTCCAGAAGGCTCCCATCCAGAACTACCAACAAGTAAAGACAAAAAAGTTCCCCCTAAAACCTATTCCCCCTAGCCAAAGGACCTGGAAAAAGGTGGCCTAACAACAGAAAACCTTTCTGACATCACCCACCCTACTCCATCAAAGCATCCGTGGTAAAACCACATGTCACTCACTCCAGTAGTTATAGTGGGGACAAGCAGGCCGTTGATTTTCCACCCCACCCCTGAGCACTTTCATGCCTTAGAAGCAGCACACTGTGATTCCCTTCCCCTTGTATTGTCTGTGGTGCTGATGGGACTGAGTAAGGAAGTAATCTGCCATTCCCCCAGCAGAAGCACACAGTGCTGTGATTCTCTTGCCAGAATGGTGTTGGTAGAGGTGTGAAGGGAGCTATTTTCTGTTTTCTTCCTGATAGAAACAGATGTATCTCCAAACTTACCAGGGTAGTACCAACAGGGTTAAGTCACAAGTTGAGATTCCATTTCCACTCAGGAACAATGAAATTTAAAGATCTGGTGCCTGGAGGGAATAGCCACCAATATCTGCACTAGTTGTCAATAAGACTGAGAAAAGTGGCACAAGTTGGTTAGTAAGCAATCAATTTTTCTTTCCATACCTGTGTTGGCAAGATCCACTAGGGTATAAAGCAAGGCCATGCCCCACCTCAACCCTTTGGATTGAGTGGAGCCCTGTGGGGACCACAGCCTATACCCCATCAAGCATCAGCAAGAAAGAATGAAGGAATTTGAGGCAGGGTAGCTGGCATTGTTTTCTTTCTTCCCATATGTGAGCAAAGACCATTGGAAACTGAGCCTTTATTCCCACTTGGTATGAAGGAGGTGGAATGAAGTGGTGAGAAGTGAGCTAGTTGGTGTTCTACTTCCTCCCATCTCATATCTTGGTGTCAGTGGGGCACAGCAGGAAACAAAACTTTCCCTCCCCATCTTCAATGAGGCAGCATGAGTCTCTACAAATTTTGCTTCAAGAAGCACTTTTTGAATTCTTATGAAACATGAAAAAGTAGAGAATCTCAGGAAAAAAATGTTGAATAAAGAACCAAATAGAAATTATGGAGCTGATTAAATATAATACGTTAAATATGTATCTTGCCAGATGGGCTCAAGAGTAGAATGGAGATGATCAAGTATAGAATCAGTGAAAGTGAGGAGAGATCAATATAATTTACATGGTCCGAACAACAGAGAGAACATAGAATTTTACGAAAATGAACAGAGTACCAGGGACCTGTAGGAAAATAACAAAAGAGCTAAAATGTATGTCATCAGAGCTCCAGAGGGAGAGGAGAGAGTGGGAATGAAAAATTATTCAAAGAAACAATGTCTGAAAACTTGCTGAATTTGATGAAGCACCTAACCCTACAGATTCAAGAGACTGAGTAAACTCCAATCAGTGTAAAGCAAAAGAAATTCAAGGCAAGGCAAATCATCATTAACCTTCTGAAAACTACAGACACATACACACAAAACAACCTTGAAAGTAACCAGAGAGATACAGTGAGTTACTTATAGGGAAACACCAATTCAAATGACAGTAGGTTGCTCATCCCAAACCATGAAGGTCAGAAGGAAGCAGTATACATTATTCAAATACTGAAAGGAAGTAACTGTAAACTGTGAATTCCATATTCAGAAAATATATTCTTTATACATGAAGATAAAATGTAGATATTCTCATATAAAGGGAAAGAAAGTGAATTTATTTTAAGCAAACCAGTCCTTAAAAATAGCTAAAGAATGTTCTCTAAACAGATAAGAAATAATTTTTTTAAAAAAGACTTAAAAAGAAAGAATATCAGTATGGATAAAAATAATAATATAATAGACTGCCCTGCTT
The DNA here is from genome assembly GCF_002776525.5 of Piliocolobus tephrosceles. Lineage (NCBI taxonomy): Eukaryota > Metazoa > Chordata > Mammalia > Primates > Cercopithecidae > Piliocolobus > Piliocolobus tephrosceles. The sequence goes on along the minus strand of NC_045445.1, from coordinate 111,764,206 downwards.
CTCTTCATCTCTTTAATCATATTTGATGATTGAAGCAAAAATTATACTGCCTTATACATGTTACATATATACATAGAGAGAGAGAGAAACAGAGAGAGAGAGACAGAGAAAGGAATGTCTTAAGACATTGATATTATAAAATGTAGGAAGTCTAAGGTTGTCTAAATGGAATTAAGGTATACTGACTATATTTTCTTATTTTCTGTATTCTTTATGCTTTGATATCTGAGGTCTTGCTGACTGGGGAGGAACTGCCCCTCTCAGGGTTAGCTAATTTCTAGAGACAGTAAAGAAATCATCTGTGAGAGGATCTATAAGTGCAAAGTAACCAATCCAGAGCCCATATTCCCGCACACCTCTTCTGTCAGGCTCTTACACTCCACACCAATATTCCTCTACTCTAATCATCCCAAGGCCAGGGATTAGTCAACACGAGATAGCCCTTACAAGCCAGAGCCCAATGAAATTATTCAAAGTAACCAGTCCTGCACTTGCTTTGTCTGCTTGTGACATACTATGCTTTGTGCTTTTAGGGATCTGTGAGTATAAAATAGTTTTTCATGGCAGTCATTGCTATGTCTATGTGTCTTCATATATCTGACTGAAACAAGTCTCAAGTACATTTTAAAACATAAGGTTTGCTTGCTTTGCTTAAAGTAGTAAAACATTGATACCAGTAGACAGTGATAAGTTGCCTATGTATATTAAATTCCTATTTAAAACCACTAAGAAAATTATATGAAGTGATATGCTAAAATCATAAGTTGGAATCCCAAAAGATATTCATGCAACCCATAACAATATCACTACAGATAACATCAGACATTAAAGAAATAAAGCAGTACTATGAACAACTCTATACACATAATTCTAACAACTTTAATGAAATGTATCCATATTTAGGAAATAAAAAAACTACCAAAATTTACCAAAGATGAAATAGACAATCGGAATAGTCATATACTATTATTTAATAAATTGAATTCATAGTTTAAAACCTTCCTAAAAGAAATCTTCAGGCCTAGATAGCTTCACTGGTAAATTATCCCAAACATTTACAGAAGAATTAACACCAATCCTTTGCAAACTCTTCCGGAAAAGAGAAGATGAAAGAAAACTTCCAGACTCATTCTATGAAGCCAGCATTACTCTGATACAAAAATCAAAAACATGTAACAAGAAAGTAAAAATACATTCTAATGTTATTCATGAAATTAGTCACAAAATATCAACAAATTAAATCAATCAGTATATAGCAAAAAGTATACACCATAATCAGAGAGTTTATTCCAGAAATAAAGGCTGATTTAATATTTGAAATTCCATTAAGGTAATCTTATCTGTTAAAAGATGAAGGCAGAAAAATTACATTATTATGTCCATTGGTACAGGATAGAGTTAGAAACAAACCAATATCCATTCTTTATTTAAAACAAATACTCTTCGCAACCTAGGAGAATCGATAACTTCCTCAACCTGATAAAAGCGCTTACATAGTAAACCTATAGCTAACATCATGTTCAGTGATGAACATTGTATACTTTCCCCCTAAAATAGGTAGTAACATAAGAATCCCCACTCTCCCCACTCTTATTTAACATACTAGTGAAAGTCCTAGGCAGTACAATAAGGTAAGCAAAAGAAACAAAATATATACAAAATGTAAAGGAAGAAATAAACTGTCCCTATTTTCAGACCAGGTTTGTCTACTAGAAAATTCCAAGAGACCTACCAAAAAAAAGCATGTGTAAGCAAGTTAATTCACCAAGTCACAGTATAGAAGAACAACACAAAAAATCAATTGTATTTATATATACTAGCAACAAAATGTAGAAGCTGAAATTTAAAACTCAATACAATTGATAATCTTCCAAAATAATGAAAAACTAAAATAAAAATCTAACAAAACCTATTTAGGATGTATATGCAGAAAATAACAAAATTAAATGATTTATAAATAAATAAAGACATATGCCATTTTCATTGACTGGAAGACTCAATATAGTAAGGATGTCAGCTCTATCTAAATTGATCTATAGATTTCCTGCAATTCCTGTCAAGGTACTCACACCTTACACAAAAATTAACGTAGTACTCAACAGACATTTCTTAGATTTCTCCAATAGCAAGCTCCATAAGGGGAAAAATTAATAAATAAGACATCCTCAAAACTAAAACTTTTCCCTATGATAGCCAATGAGAAGATGGTGAAACTGAAAGCTATAAACTGGGAGAAAATAGATCCAAATCACATATCTGACAAATGGTTTGTTTCTAGAATATGTAAAGAATGACAAAAACTTGATAATAAAACAAAATCCAACTAGAAAATGGGCGAAAACAAATGAAGGGACATTTCACCCAAGAGATTATACCGATGGTTAATAAACACGTTTTGAAAGGTGTTCAACATCATTAATCTTTAGGGCAATGTAAAATCAAACAGCAGTGGGATTTCACTACAAGCCTATCAGAATAGCTAAAATAAAGGACAATGACAACAACAAATGTTGGCAAGGATGTAGAGAAACTGGATCACTCATACATTGCTGGTCAGAATATAAAAGGGTACAGCCAGTCTGGAAAACTCTTTTTATAAAGTTACAAGTGCAACTAATACACTATCCAACCATTGAACTATGGGAAATTTATCCCAGAAAATTGAAAATATATATTACCCCAGAACATGTGACTGAATATTCTTAGCACATTTATTCATAATAGTAGAAATCTGTGAACAACCCAGGTGACTTTCAATGCATGACTGGTTAAACAAATCCTGGTTTATCCATACTATGGAGTACACTTAGAAATAGAAAAGAATGAAGCACTGATAAACACAGCAACTTGATTGAATGTCCAGGGAAATATACTGAGAGAAAAAGCCAACTGCAAAAGGTTGCATACAGTATGATTTCATTTATGCAACATTCTTGATGTGACAAAATTATAGAAATGGAAAACAGATTAGTGGTTGTAGTAATTCCGGAATGGAATGAGGTAGGAGTTGGTCGTGGCTATAAAAAGCCAACCTGAGAGATTCCTGTGGTGGTGGAACTTTCCTATATCTTGACTGTATTAATATAAGTATTCTGATTTTTCTTCACTATAATATTACAAGATGTCATCATTGGAGATAATTGGGTAAAGAATACATGGAATCTTTCATTTCTTACAACTGTATGTGAATCTATATCTCAAATATTTTTGTATTAGAAAAAGATATCATAATATGAGAAAACAGTGTAAAGGATGAAGACATACATTATACTTGGCATTTGTAATACCTTATCACAAATTTGTTTAATATAGTCGCTGACTTGGCATCCATTTTTGGGCCTGACGTAAGTTATTTGAAACCCAGTCATGCAGGTGGCCTAGTTAAGACTTCGCCTCCCCTTGTGTTTTTTTGCTATTATAACCCACTTGTTTCTCATCTCCACTGGCCCAAAACCCAAACCCAACATATTCTCTCTCTGTCTGTCTCTCTGTCTCTCTCTCTCTCTGTCACAGACACACACACACATGCACACACACTCTCACATTCTCCACCAGCTGGTTGAACTCCAAGGAACTTCCCATTGGTCCTCTGCCTTCATGCCTGACTTCTCTGGGACCTGTGAATAATAGATTTCTTCTGTTTCTTGCATTTGGTTTCACCTCCTCATTGTGTCTCACCCAACACACACACCTGAATCTAACTCATCACCTGTCAGGGCTCTCCTAGACTGTGACTATTTTGGCTAATGTCCGCTATCAATAGATCTCAAGACCAAATTTGAAAGAGCCATAACAATAAAAATTATATCTAATTTTTAAAGGATAAAATATTCATCATTTATATTTATATGATTGCTAATAACCAGAGCTCAACTGTCAGAGTTCTAGCATCAGCATTTAGAAAAGAAACATTTATATTTTCTTTCCTTGGGAGATGTAATTGCTGTGACTCATGTCATGTTGATTTTAGTTGACATGTATAATTTAGTTTGACAATAAATAAGAAAAATATTATTTGAAAAATAATATGTTTTTGAAATAAAAGGCTACTATTTATAAATTGGAAAAGGTCTTCAAGAACCCAGTGTTTAGTGACATATGATGATGTTTACTGATGCTTTATATAAAGCATGCCAGGATCTCCAGATAATTGTCGTGAAAGTTTATCAAATTACATTGGCAGCTAAGCATGGTTTCACATTTTAAAATAAACCTTCTTCCCTACTATGTCAAATATTCAATTTTCCACCCAACTTAGCTCAGGTTTCAATTATATAGATTTGTAATTATGATTTATAGCATAAAGCATGTGGGTTTCCTAGCTAGTCAGTGAAGCTGCTGATTTCGTTGAAAAACACAGGGTTGGAACTCTCATTATGCAAAGATGCCTGGGAGCGTGCACTTAAAAAAAAAAAAGTCTATAACCTGAAATTTAGACCTATTTATACCACCAGACTATTTCTATGAAGAGAGCAGAAAGTGAATCTATTAAAATCACTTGCAAGTGTCCGGTTTTATTAAATGGAACACAAAGCACAGTGTCATTTCTCTTTTCTGTCATTTTATGCATTTTCCTTCAATTCAGAAATACAGGTAAATATTATAACAAAAAGAGGACTAATACCTGCTTAGGAGTTATGAATACCAGGCCTTTACAAGAGATAGATTAGTAGGTAGATATATGTAGATAGTAGAGAGAAAGGGAGGTAGATAAATAGGTAAAATGTGTGTGAGTGATGAACTTGTGATGGGACGTCATTTTCCTTTATTGAAATTTGCTATAGTAAAATTTCCTACAGTTAATTGAAACCTGAAGACTGCTAGTGACATGTAACGCTTTTGCCCCTTTTCTCACTGATACTCCTCCTATTTTATTAAGAGTATAGATGCAAAACAGAGGCAAATTGTCTGTTTCTGTCATTACACATTAATAGATCAGCTTAATTTTATGTGCATCCATGTGCCTTGCCTTCCCTCACATTACATCAAAAAAGGACTCTGTGCTCTTATTGGCTAGTCTTCCACCAGTTTACTGAATCTGGTACCTACTCAATCATGTAAAGCTGTCCAATTTTCTCCTCTGTTTTCCATAATACATTTTTTTCTTTTTTTCTTTTTTCTTTTTTTTTTTTTTGAGACGGAGTCTCGCTCTGTCACCCAGGCTGGAGTGCAGTGGCACAATCTCGGCTCACTGCAAGGTCCACCTCCCGGGTTCAGGCCATTCTCCTGCCTCAGCCTCCCCAGCAGCTGGGACTACAGGCACACGCCACCACGCCCGGCTAATTTTTTTGTATTTTTAGTAGAGACGGGGTTTCACCATGTTAGCCAGGATGGTCTCTATCTCCTGAACGATCCACCCGCATCAGCCTCCCAAAATGCTGGGATTACAGGCGTGAGCCACTGCTCATAACCCGACCTTCCATAATACATTTTTAATGGATTTTTCTTATCAGAATACGCATGTTACAATAGCTCTCAGTTTAAAAGTCATACTGCTCTTTATCCCCTGACCCTATCACTGTCATCCCATTTCTCTGATCCTCCTTGATAGCAAAACTATTTGAAAGCCTGACTGTATTTACTGCCCTCACTTCTTATATCATTATCTCACCCAAGCTAATCCAGTTTTATTCACCATCATTCTCTTTTACTCTCTAATACTGCTCTTTTAATTAACTAGTAACCTAACATGCCATAATTATCCGTCATATGCAGTCCTCATCTTGCTCAATCCATGAGCACTACTTGACACACTTGATCTCTCACTGTTTTGGAAGCAGTTGATCTCCAGGAATCAATTCTCCCTTTATTCTTCTTCTATTTCTTTAGTGAGCCCTGCTCATTCTCCTTTGCTGTTCCTGCCCCCCTAATTTCCTAGAAGCTATCTTCTCTTTTTATTTCTATCCACATTCATTTCTGATGGGATCTCATTTATTCACACATGAACTATCAACCTCTAAATTGATAGCCCTAGTCTCAACCTCTCCTTTAAATCCAGACTCATATATCCACCAGCTATCTCAGTATTCCCCCTACAGATATCTGTGAGGCTTCTCAAACTTCTTTAGGTGCTCTGCTCAAGTGACGTCTTATCACAGAGACCTTTCTGGAACACTCTGTATTAATGTTGATTTCACTCTCTAACCTTTAACTGTTTTGTGAAACACCATAAGTATTATACATTTTATTTATTTGTTAATGTCTATTCTCACTTGCCAACACATTCTGGAATCTCTGACTCAAGAAAACAGGAGATGTGTTTTCTTTAATATTTTATCCTCAGTGTTTATTTTAATGCACAACACATAAGTATTTTCTAAATGATTAAACAGAAGAATAAAGTAATGTAGAATAAAAACCATATTGCACAAAATGGAATTATCTAGACAGGCCTGGGGTTGTACCCTTGCCATAACAAAACCTTGATGTGCATATTATATGAGCTTCCTTTTTTATATGAAGAAAATCTCACTTATAAATATAAATAACTTTCCTAATTTCCCAGAAATAGTGAGTAATTGAGCACAGAATTAAACTTCTCTTAGTACAGTGCAGAGGAAGAGGAAGACATGATGATTGATCAATAAGATATATTAGTTATAGTAGTAATCATAGGAGACATTATTTTATCTTAAAATTATCTGTGGGTAATTAAATTAAAATTAAAACCAGCTAGTTTCCTAGAAAAATATACAGTTTCTTAATAATTTTTTAAATCTTAGTTGTTTTTTCAACATATAAAGAAAAATGTTATCATAGAGTTATAGGGATAGAAGAAGCATTAAGATATTCTATTCTAAACACACGTGTAAAGCCAGAAACCCTTCCCTATTATAAATGTCAGTGGTTATACAACGTGTGCTTGACAGTCCTCAATGTCAGGAAACTTTCTCCTTCATTGTGCCTCCTATCAACAGTCTCCGATAATGGATTGTTCATTCATTTTGAGCCAGTAGTGAAGTGTTCACAGTAAAAGCAATTTTTGCTTTAAGTGTAATTTTGTGATTTGTGCTAATGTATTCTTAAAAAGAAAACATAAAACTTTAACTCACAGGTACTTAGCCCATGTTGTAATGTTTACCTTAGCAATCATATTTGCACTGAATAACCCCAAAACCTACTTAAAAAGCATTATGTCATGTCTCAAACTGAAAATTTTTCTAAGAAGCATGGATTTGTGTTTCTTCCCCAGTTGCATGTATGAGTAATGTGACCTTCTACTTATGCTTCCTTTTTTCTATACTATTTCCTTTGACAGTGTCTACTTTGAATAACCTTCTATTAAATCAGACATTAGCTAGCTCTATGAAAGGTTAACAGGGTAAAACAGCAACAGTCTCTAATTCTTTCGGAGAAAAATGTAATCCCTTAAATTCCATTGGGTCAAGGGGGTATAGGTAGGAAAGGGAGAATGGTTCATCCCTAGCTTTTCCATCATCATAGCAACCAAATGGCAGTCAGATGATGTTTTCCTATCTGCCCTATGTTTTGAGTGCAAGAAGTTAGAATCTCTGTAAGTAAATTTAATGACATCCATGCCAGAGACTCTGGGATAATATATAAAAAGAAAAGATAATCTCATGAATTAGTTTGCTAGGGCTGCCATAACAAAATGCTGCAGACTGAGTGACTTAAATGAAATTTTCTTTCTCACAGTTCTAGAGGCTACAAGTCCAATGTCAAGGTGTCAGCAGGTTTGATTTCTTCTGAGGCCTCTTTCCTGGGCAAGCTGTGTCTTCATGTGGTCTTTTATCAGTGCATTTGCCCCCAGTGTCTCTCTGTGTTCAAATTGTATCTTCTTATAAGGTCACCAGTAATATTGGATTAGAGCCCACACTAATAACCTAATTTTCACTTAATCAACTCTTTAAAGGCCTAACTTCCAAATACAATTACATTAAGAAGTACTGGGGATAAGGTTTCAACATATGAATTTTATGTTGGGGGCACAATTCAGCCCCTAACATCTCAGAAGAACCAGTTACAGGATGGGACTCTCCTTCAAACCACCAATAGAGTAATTATGTTCTATTTTTATTAAAAAAAAAAAATTAGCTACTGGAAATACGAAGTACTCATATGGAAAAATACATCGATTTTATGTTTGAAAATGGTTAATGAAAAGTCACGTTCTTGATCACTTTATGTTTCAAAAATAAAAATAAGTATTCTTAATTAAAAATAAAAAACTTGAATTCTTATTTAAAATAAACCACTATAACAAAAATAATAATACTACTTATGGTGCGAGTATATTTCTCTTTTTTATTTTTTATTTTTTTATTTTTTGAGATGGAGTCTTCTCCTGTCGCCAGGCTAGAGTGCAGTGATGCGATCTCGGCTCACTGCAGCCTCTGCCTCCCAGGTTCAAGCGATTCTCCTGCCTCAGCTTCCTGAGTAGCTGGGACTACAGGCGTGCATGGCCACACCCAGATAGTTTTTTTTTTATTTTTAGTAGAGACAGGGTTTGACCATGCTGGCCAGGATGGTCTTGATATCCTGACCTTGTGATCCGCCCTCCTCGGCCTCCCAAAGAGCTGGGATTACAGGCGTGAGCCACTGCGCCTGGCTGGTGCTAGGATATTTCTTAGTGTCTCTTGAATTATCTGACATGGGCCATTTCTAATGCCACAGTAATTATTAGAAATTGTCCACAGTTTATTAAAAAACAGGAACAGAAATGTAATACAACTAAAGTAATGAAAAATGAATTGCCCAAGATGAAACAATTTTATTACTAAAATTAGGGTTATGTTCACTTTACTGTCTTGAAAAAAAATTCTTGAAAGACAGAAAACCTGCCTGGCGCAGTGGCTCACGCCTGTAATCACAGCACTTTGGGAGGCCGAGGCGGGTGGATTACGAGGTCAAGTGATGGAGACCATCCTGGCTAACATGGTGAAACCCTGTCTCTACGAAAAATACTAAAAATTAGCTGGGCGTGCTGGTGGGCGCCTGTAGTCCCAGCTACGCCAGAGGCTGAGGCAAGAGAATGGAGTGAATCCGGAAGGCGGAGCTTGCAGTGAGCGGAGATTGCACCACTGCACACCAGCCTAGGAGACACCAAGACTCCGTGTCAAAAAAAAAAAAAAGACAGAAAACCTCATTTCCATATTTCAAATAGGAGTTCAAAGGGTAAAAATTTCTAACACCTTTAATGAAAAGAACAATCAAAATAGCAGTTTTAAATATACATGAAATAAAATTTGAATGCTAATTGTAATCGGGCTATAGTAGATTTTACAAGCAAAGCACAAATATTAATAATAATAATGTCATTATTTTTAGTATTCCTGAGATACTAAACATGATTTATTATCAGGGTTTCTGAAATTCTAAAAATAATGTATAACTCTTTTAAAATATGTATACATGTGTAAAATAAATTATGTAAATTAAATATGCATATTTTCCCCAGATGCTTAGTACCGTTGAACTTTAAGAATGATGACTGTAACGGAAAATAATAAATCTATCTGTAGTTAAATTATGTAGTTACCGTATGGAAATGGATAAAAAAAGAAAGAAAAAAGCTCAAACATTTTGAGTTTATAATATGTTTTATTAGATTACTTAATCTAATAAATATAATCATTATACTAGCTAGATTTCCCAGTCAGAAGATACATACAACTGATGTAATTATTTCCAGCTTCCTGGTAAACACATATGAAGATGTGTTTAACTTCTAGTAGCACTGAAAACTAAGACTAGCTGAAAACCTATTCCAAGAACCTAGAAACACTTTATGCAATAAGGTTGGAACTCAAACAGTATGTTTTTCTTCTTGGGTAGGTATGGATGGACAAAAATTTTCAATATCCCTAAACTGATGTATAAATGTAGGGTGATGGCATTAAAAATACCACTTGTTCCCCCACCCCAGTCTGCTCCCTGGAGCTAACCGTTCATTGCAAATTTTAAATGTTATTTTAAAAAATGAGCTGGGAAAGAAGGCAGTTAGTCTTACTAGAAAATAGAGCATCTATAATTCACACAATGTGACACTTACACATGAAGTGACAGAAAGACCAAAGCAAACTTCTTGGAAATCCTGAAATAAACCCAAATATGTATGGAAATGCTATGAAGCTAGCATTTCAAATTCGTACTCTTTTAAATAAGTGTGTTTTTTGATAATTAGTTCCATGTTCAAAAATCAATAACATTAGATAAATTCTTCATTTCAGACATATGTAAATTACAAATGGATCAAATATTTAACTATAAAAATGAAAATATGCAAGTATTAGAAGAAAACATGGGTAGATTTTTTGTTGTTGATATGTAATTCATGGTATTTCTTTTTTTAAATTTAAGTTCTGGGATACATGTGCTGAACATGCAGGTTCGTTACATAGGTATACATGTGCCGTGATGTGGTTGTTTGCTGCACCTATCAGCTGTCATCTAGGTTTTAAGCCCCACATGCATTAGATATTTGTCCTAATGATCTCCCTCCCCTTTTCCCCACCCCCTGCCGGGCCCTTGTGTGTGATGTTCTCCTCCCTGGGTCCATGTGTTCTCATTGTTCAACTCCCACTTATGAGGGAGAACATGCAGTGTTTGGCTTTCTGTTCCTGTGTTAGTTTGCTTAGAATAATGGTTTCCAGCTTCATCCATGTCCCTGCAAAAGACATGAACTCATTCTTTTTTGTGGCTGCATAATATTCCATGGTCAGTATTCCATCTGACAGTATTCCATCCTAATATCCAGAATCTATAAGGAACTTAAATAAATTTGCGAGAAAAAAACAGCTCCATCAAAAAGTGGGTGAAGGAGATGAACAGACACTTCTCAAAAGAAGACATTGATGCAGCCACCAAACATATTTTTAAAAAAAGCTCATCATCACTGGTCATTAGAGAAATACAAATCAATATCACAATGAGATACCATCTTATGCCAGTTAGAATGGCGATCATTAAAAAGTCAGGAAACAACAGATGCTGGCAAGGATGTGGAGGAATACGAACGCTTTTACACTGTTGGTGGGAGTGTAAATTAGTTCAACCATTGTGAAAGACAGTTGGGGATTCCTCAAGGATCTAGAACCAGAAATACCATTTGACCTAGCAATCCCATTACTGGATATATACCCGAATGATTATAAATCATTCTACTCTAAAGACATATGCTCACGTATGTTTATTGCAGCACTGTTTACAATAGCAAAGACTTGGAAGCAACCCAAATGCCTGTCAACGATAGATTTTTAATTAGAAGGAAGAACAGCTTTCCTGTCCATAGTCAAAGTATTAGTAGGGCAATGGGAAAACCATATAAAATAAAACTAATTTATGAGATGAAAAATGAACTTGATACAGTCTCAAAGTTCTTTTCAATGTTAATTTTCAGTGATTTCTTGGAAGTTAACAGCATTACAGAGTGGTTCTTATCCATCCAAGGGTATAATAATAGCCAAAGACACCTGTGGTGAATTCAATAATGAACTTCAGTTCTACTTGTAGGCTTGGTAAGAAAGTTACAACCGCAAATGGGGTACTAGATTTTTAATAAAATGGGCATGTTTGTCATGGCATCATCTTTCTATAGTTTCAATTTAAACGTGAAAAGAAATCATGGTGTAAGTAATGAGCTACTCTTTTTTTTATCTGTCTTGGCTTCTTGCACTATCTTCGCTGTCTAAAAGCCTAGATTTATTTTTAGTGGTAATATAATTTTTTTTGTACTACTGTAATCTTGCGTAAGGCTAAGTTATAATTTCTAAACTTTATCTCCTTGGGGATGCATGCATGGTTGATTTGAGTTAGCCTTTGCTGTTGTTATCCAAACATATTTTAAAATGAATTAATCCATAGTTTCCCTGAAATTAAACGTAATGAAATCTCCATAAGCTATACTCTTAATAACATTTGCACTTATGACCTGTGAAATATACAGTCATCTAGCTTACTCTTTCATTACCTTGAAGGGAGGTTTGTAGATTTAAAGTCACAATAGAAAATCTATGTTATTGTACTAAGAATAACTGAGAACCAGAATAAAAATACTAGTCAAAAACAAAAGAGTAGGTTGGGTTCAAATATATTTTACAAGTTCTTGCAAATATCTCTGTATGTACAAAATGTAATGACCTTCATAATGTATAACAGTTTTTTAGGAAGTGCGTTTATATTAATTAACTTTATCTATTTCATACAACGATTCATGAAAATATAGAACTCATAAAAACAAAATTGAAGATAATTGACTTTGTTTAGATCAGCAGTCCCCAAGCTCTGTGGCACCAGGGATCGGTTTCATGAAAGACAATTTTTCCACAGATGCAGACAGGGTCGGGGGAGATTTTCGGGATGAGACTGTTCTGCCTCAGATCATCAGCATTAGTCAGATTCTCATAAGCAGCCTGCAACCTAGATCCCACACATGTGCAGTTCACAACAGGGCTCACTCTCCTATGAGAATCTAACGCAGCCGCTGATCTAACAGGAGGCAGAGCTCAAGTGGTAATGCTCACCCACCTGCTGCTCACCTCCTGCTGTGCGACCCAGTTCCTAACAGGTCACAGACTCTTACTGGTCCACCGCCTGAGGGTTGGGGACCCCTGGTTTAGATATCTTAATAAACAACACAGTCTTTCAAGGGGACCTTGGGAGAGTTATTTAACTACATTGTGTCAATTTTTTCATGTCTAAAATGAGAAACGTAAAAGCACTTAATTTATGGTGGTTTTCTGAGAATTAAATAAATTGTATAAAAATGCTTAGCACAGAGCCTGAATATAGTCAATACTCAACAAATATTAACTATTAATTATATTAATTATTATTTATTAACAGTGTTACTAGGCCTTAGAATGTTTTAATTTCCTCAAGGAATAAAATTTAAAATTTGAAAATTTACAAGAATTTTCAGTTGGAAAGTTTTGCAAAGGGGCCATTTTTAATTTCCATTTGTGATGTTTTTAATAGTTTAATAAAATAATTTTCTTTGAGAAAAATGACTTTGATTATCATCAGTCTTACAACAGAATAAAAAATGAGTGTAGTCAATAATCCTCTATTATGTTGTAAAGCAGTGTTACTTTTCTAAATAAAAGTAGACATTTATAGGCTTGGAAACCCTCGCTGTTACAAATGGCCCGAAGCTTAACATTCTTCATACCTCTGGAAACTTGTCCAAGAGGTAACTTTTTTTTTTTTTTTTTTTTTTAAATGAGATCTCATGACCATCTGCCTTTGGATCCTATAAGGTGCTACTTAATCGTACAGCTTCCTGGGCCCTAGTTCAGCCTAAATAAATCAGAATCTCTAGGGATGAGGCTCTGCAGGTTCCATGTCTATCAAGTTTCTCATGTGATTCTTATGCATAGTAAAAGTTGAAAAATTCTAATCCATCAGACCACAAGAAAATGCTGTCAGTTTTTCTGTCTTCTGGTTTTCACAACTAGGAGCAGATGACCCTTTCCTTCACAGATAAGCTGTGGCTTTCCTCATGGATCAGCTAAATAAATTAATAGCTTTTAGTGGCAGCAATTTGGGGGCTCTTAGAAAAGACTTGCACCTATTATAGTCTAGAGAAACATATGAGAAAATAAAGGATCAAAACTTGCTGTACTTTATCCTCTGAAAAATGTGGTCAGATAGGAAAAGACTCATGGGTTTTCTGGTTCTTTTATCACTCTGGGAAACTTCAGCCATCACTTTCAACATTTCTTCAGTTCTTCTGGCATCTTCAGGAGAAACTTCTTACTTCAGGAAAATATGTCTTTTAAAAAGACTTAAACTTAAGACCTAGGACCATAAAAATCCTAGAAGAAAACCTGGGCAATGCCATTTAGGACATAGGCATGGTCAAAGGCTTCCTGCCTAAAATACCAAAAGCAATGGCAATAAAAGCCAAAATTGACAAATGGAATCTAATTAAACTGAAGAGTTTCTGCACATCAGAAGAAACTATCATCAGAGTGAACAGGCAACCTACATAATGGGAGAAAGTTTTTGCAATCTGTCCATCTGACAAAGGGCTAATATCCAGAATCTACAAAGAACTTAAATTTACGAGAAAAAAAAAACCACCGCATCAAAAAATGGGCAAAGGATATGAACAGACACTTCTCAAAAGAAGGCATTTATGCAGCCAACAGACATATGAAAAAATGCTCATCATCACTGGTCATTAGAGAAATGCAAATCAAAACCACAATGAGATATCATCTCATTCCAGTTAGAATGGCAATCATTAAAAAGTCAAGAAGCAACAGATGCTGGAGAGGTTGTGGAAAAATAGGAACACTTTTACACCGTTGGGAGTGTAAATTTGTTCAACCATTGTGGAAGATAGTGTGGCTATTCCTCAAGGATCTAGAAGTAGAAATATCATTTGATCCAAAGGATTATAAATCATTCTATGATAAAGACACATGCACATGTATGTTTATTGCAGCACTGTTCACAATAGCAAAGACTTGGAACCAACCCAAATGTCCATCAAGGATAGATTGGATTATGTGGCACATATACACCGTGGAATACTACACAGCTATAAAAAAGGATGAGTTCATGTCCTTTGCAGGGACATGGATGAAGCTGGAAACCATCATCCTCAGCAAACTATCACAAGATCAGAAAACCAAACACTGCATGTTCTCACTCGTAAGTGAGAGTTAACAATGAGAACACATGGACACAGGGAGGGCAGCATCACACACTGGGGTCTGTCAGGGGGTGAGGGGCTAGGGGAGGGATAACATTAGGAGAAATACCTAATGTAGGTGACGGGTTGATGGGTGCAGCAAACCACCATGGCATGTATATACCTATGTAACAAAACTGCACATTCTGCACATGTAACCCAGAACTTAAAGTATAATAATAATAAAAAAAAAAAGGTTGATGACATCTAAGGTAAAATAGTGAAGTGAACTTATAATTTTGTATAATGTGTTTTTTGTTAGAAGCCGTTTTTAAAAATTGATAATCAGTAATCAAATTAGGTGATTACTTTCTCCTGTTAAAATTATCGTCTGTTAATATTTACCCCATTAAAAATTATTTTTTGTGTGTTTTACAGGAACTACACTGCCTCCTAAAGGAAATGTAGATATCTCATTGTTATTTATACCCAAAATTATGAAATTACACAAAACAATGGTTATTATTGAGATGACAAAAGCAAATGGAAAATATTGGCCTGTTGACAATTTTGATGAGTTGGATGTAGAATTTAAAAGGTAACATTTAAATAAAGACATTGAAGGAAAGTAATTTTATTTTGACAGCCACTGACATGCTAGGGTTCTTTTACATGTTATACATATATAATATCAAGCTCATGATTTTATATTCTCTGAACTGTTGAAATTCATATGTTCAGAGGAGGAAAATATATTTGTTATATGGATATATATAATGTATAGAAAATAATATATTTATATACATATATATCTAACGGTTGATTTGAAGCTCAGATGATGAACAAGTTTAATCTTAAGTATCATTATCAGTGATTCAAAGTCAGAGACATGCAAAGGGACTCCTTTCTGACATGGAAAATAGTGACTGCTAACATAATAAGTAATCAGTATACGGAGGACAACCTAAAACAGCTTGTCTGAGTGAAGTGAATTCATGATACTGGAATTCACACTGTGCCAGGTGGATATGACATCCATCATGTGAAACTTCCATGACTAGAGGTATTCTGCCATTGCCAGAATGCCAGTTACTTGTATCTTTCTTGCTTAGCTGGAAATTAAGCAAAATTCAATAATGGTGCAAAATCTAAATGTGTTATCTGTTCTTATAGCTTAATTAAATGATAGTCTGGAAATCTTAGTTAAAAATAAATTTTTACTTCATCCTACGTGTGCGTATTTCTTTCCTTCATTTTTTGCCAGTTCTTTACTGTGGACCCATTACTATCCATTCTACCATGCATTGTCACCACTCTTACAGTCAAGATTGGCTACATAAATTGTAAGTCTCAGTGAAAAATGAGAATGAGCAAACTTAATAGTTTGTTCAAAAACTATTGAGAATTTCAAAACAGTTATAGGAATGCATTAAACAAGCTTGAAGGCCTTCTAAGGATGGGATATTATTCTTTTGCATAAGCCCCACACTCAACCTGTCTTGCCTGCAATGTCTTGCATTTCATTTTAATGAAAAAAATCCCAACTTCAAAACTGATCATAAATTTTAATTAATTAATTAATTAGTTTTCTGAGATGAAGTCACACTCTGTTGCCCAGGCTGGAGTGCAGTGGTGTGATCTTGACTCACTGCAATGTTCGCCTCCCAGGTTCAAGCAATTCTCCTGCCTCAGCCTCCCAAGTAACCAAGATTACAGGTGTGTGCCATCACGCCCGCCTAATTTTTGCATTTTCAGTAGAGGTGGGTTTTCACCATGTTTGCCATGCTGGCCTTGAACTCCTGAACTCAAGTGATCCACTTGCCTCAACCTTCCAAAGTGCTAGGATTACAGGCATGAGCCACCATACCCAGCCTATAAACATTTTCTAATATTGCTATGCTCCTAGTGGTGTATGATGCACCTAAAATATTTGGACAAATAACCCTTTTTCTTTTAAGTAGTATCCTCCAAAAGTAAATGCCTCACAAAATTCTGAAGTACTGTACTTCATGGCAGTTTTTGTTTTGTGCTTTGCCCATCCAATACAGAATAGACCCCAAGAGGGCTGTAGTACCTCTCATTAAAGTAGGGAAAAAAGCTCTTCAATTTTTACTTATATTTCATGATGGTTTCATTACAGTTTGCTTTGTGATGATTTCCCAGGGTTTGCTTTGAAATGTTTGTAAAATCGATATTTGCAGAAAATGTTCTTTCTTTCATTAGTTTCTCTCTACTAAAGTCTAAATTTACAAGCTTTACTAAAATACCATAAAGTTAATAAATAATAAGCTTTTTGTTAATATGGATTTTCTCCTTTTGTTCCCTTTTAATATTTTAATTTCTAATTAGTATTATGGGAATCAACAGCAAAGAAATCCAAGCAATACACTGGAGATACCCTATTGTTGGACTCCCACTAGCACCACCTCCTAAATCTCCTCCAAGTAGGTATACATTAGAGTCAGAGAATGCCAGAATTCTTAGAGAACTTAGATATTCTTTATTCCCATATCTTCTTTGTTTGAAGTCCAGAGAAATGTGAACAGTCCTACTGGTGGGAATTCTATGACATAAACACGCTCTCCCAATGTGTCCAATGAGTTTTCCACAAAACCACACTATTTCTTGTTGCCTTCCTGTTGGTGAAATGCAGATATGAGCTAAAATGAAAATGAAATTAACTTCAGACTCCTTTATTCCACAGAGCTCTGCACTAGATTTGTAAGATTCTAGGGTATACTTGCTCTCAAGTCACTTTTAGGCATCCTATTTCGGCTTCTGTGTAACTCTGAATCTCATCTAAGAACTATGCTGTGGAGATGCGGATCCCTTTATTATTGTCTCAAGCATAAAACTTTATGGTGTTCCCCCAAACCAGTCAGAATGTACTGAAGTTTTCAGGAAGGTTTATTTTGCCACAATAAACACAATATAAAATCTCTGCCCTTAAATGCCTTTCTTTTTCTCATTGACCTTTGGTTTTTTTTTTTTTTTTTTTTTTGGCCTGAACATACCCTAGACTTCTCTAAAGTTTCAGTGTGTTCTCTTTCCTCAATACTCTTCTCACTTCTTTTGCATTCCTTGATTTTCCCATTTCCTTCCCAGGATCAGCCTAAGAAACAAAATTTCTCTTAGGTAACTAGTGATATTTAGTATCCAAACCTCTTACCAGGCTCTAGATGGCATTCTGCATCACTAAGATGCACTGAATTGCTCTGCAAAGCAAAGGGATATTTATTTTGGATCTCCCCCTTTAGCAACACAGATGAGTTAAAATAAGTCTTGAAATTTTGTTTTATCTTTCTCCCTCCGATACCAATCTTTGTAAATGAAAAAGAGTTAGATTTCCACTGATGTAATTACATCACCACACTTAGAAAGAAGAGACACTAGTAAGTTTTGCTTGTAAGTAAGTAAAGCATTTCCCCGGGTACACTGGTTATAAGGGAAGATCAAGACTATATGTTTCCTTATGTAGTTTAATTTGAACCGGAGTAAAAATCCACAAATATAGTAATACCTTTGACCACAAATGTCATTTATTTTACTTGAAGCATTTTTATTCTTGACTTTTAAAAATCAACACATAGATCAATATTTTAAATATTCTAAATTATCTTCAGAATGTTTCACAAACATGTCATAAAATTTCTTTTATTTCCTTCCAGAAGGTAGTTAATTGTATACTTTCCATAGAGCTGAACTGCTTAAAATTTATAATACACAGTCATCTGATCAAAGTGATATAATAAGCCCTAGACAGTTCTCTGTTGGAATGCTAATAATACTGTGCTCATGTCTACTGCAGACAGATTCATTTTATCCAGATTAAAGGTTTAAAGCCAAATTTTTAGTCAAAAACCATGCTTATGAGGACACAAAAACATAGATGTCTTGCAAATTTTTCTTCAAAGATGGTCTAGAGCATTTTTCTTTGAGTCATTTTTCTTGGTAATTACTTGATTTTTTAATTAAATGTGAGTTCTGTAAATAGCTTGTGTTAGATTAGCCCAACCTGTAGTAGCATTAGTGTTCAGAAATAGAATGTGTATTAGTTATTAAATCATTTTCCCCAAAATCTAAAATCTATGCTGGTGATTATTTTTATCTACACATGCCCTCAAAAGGCAAGTGGGTATAATTTTATAAATACATATCATTCACTTTCTGTGTAGTCCATTTTTTGTTCTTAGTAATATCAGATATAACCTACTGCTTTCCCTGCTCACCTATATCATTATCAAAGTTTATTATTTCTTTTCTTTTTTATGTATCTGTCACTCAAGTTATTTTCAAACCCAGGATACTTTTTTGTTCTTTGAGCCACATTTTCTCTTTATGCATTCTTATCTTCTACTGTCTATTGGGCCAGATAATTGGAAAAACGCTCTGCTACCTGTCACACTGTAAAGACAATGAAATGAGAATTCATTGTGATTGAGTGATCCATACATTGCCAGAGCACTAATTTCCTAAGGACCTCTAGGACACAACCAGTGACATGATACTAATTGTAACTTTCATAACATTAATTTCTGATTTAATGCTTTGATACTGAATATAGTTATAACCAGGAAAGCTTGTACAGTTTTTCCTAGCCATTTTAATTTTTATATATTGGAATTTAATGCATATAAAATATATTTATATATACATATTTAATTCTGTACATTAAATTAATATGTAATCACATTTAACTTGAACTTTGAATCATTATAATTTTACTTTTATGTGATTAAAAGGTGACTTTTATAAACTTAAAAGTAAGTCAAAAATAATTTTAAATATTTGAATATGAATTTCAGGGTACATGTAAAAACATAATGAATCTAATAGGAAATATTTTTTAAATATTGCAAAATAAGGGTTACAGAACTTATTTTTAAAAATTATTTGAAGACATTTTCTATAGTATTGTTATAAAAGTAAAGTTTAGTATTATCACAATGAACATATATTTCAAAAGGGAAAAAATTCATGCATTTACAATTGCCCCTTGAGTTATGGATCTAACTACATCAGTTCCTGAATCAAATTTCTATATCCTAATATAGTGTTTTATAATCTAGTATATATCTTACAGATTTATTTTCCTGTGCTATTTTTACATAGTCTTTAATATTCATATTTTCTTCCCAAATGTTAATGAATGTAGATATTGCATGAATGTGTGTGTGTCTGTGTGTATATGGCCAGATACAATGACAAGTCAAAGTATATCAAAGGAAGTTTTATTTTTATGACATAGTTCATTTTCTTCTATCTCAAGAATGATCATATCACCTACAAGTCAAATTAACTGGAAATATTTCTCTTCTGTAGTTGTCATACAATGTCAGTCGAGGAAGCGGGTAGAAGAGAAGGTGGAAATCATACTGAATGCTAGTTTTTTCGGACTTAGTCCTACTCCAGAACTGACAGAAGTTTTAGTGATTCCAAGAAGAACTTCACATTCTTTTTGTGAGGATCCCAATGGTAAGAGAACTACAGTGATAGAAAAAAAAAAAAAGAAAAGAAACACTTAGTTTCCATGAATTGTAGGTTGCTGATTGTGCAATTACATTAAGATCCATGTCCATTTACTTTTCATTTCACTGCTTATTCACATAGTGCTTAAGGTGTGTTCAGTTGTTATGTGTGTTGTTTTCATGTAGCTCAAAAATAACAACAGTTACAGTTATCACTAGATTTATAAGATGTAGATTGTGATTCCATCAATAGTGAGGAGAGAGAAAATTGTAGCAACTATAGTTTCCACTTCCCCTCAATGACTCTTTCTTTCTGATTTAAGGAATATGATAATGCCATAAAATGCAGCTTTAAATTTAGAAACAAAACCTTGAGTAAATTATTTTCTTATTTAAAGAAATAGAAAATGAACATAAATTAGATATAATATCCAAATAAAGTTTGTGTAATAATAGTAATGCTCCATGTATTTACTGTATATTCCAGATTTGTATATAAGAAT
Organism: Piliocolobus tephrosceles; assembly: GCF_002776525.5. Classification (NCBI taxonomy): domain Eukaryota; kingdom Metazoa; phylum Chordata; class Mammalia; order Primates; family Cercopithecidae; genus Piliocolobus; species Piliocolobus tephrosceles. Next base: position 111,743,636 of record NC_045445.1, on the reverse strand, counting down.
TTACTCTCTTGGGCCAGGCGTGGTGGCTCACGCCTGTAATCCCAGCACTTTGGGAGGCTAAGGCGGGAGGATCATGAGGTCAGGAGTTCAAGACCAGCCTTACCAACCATAGACCAGCTATACCAACCATAGACCAGCTATACCAATATAAAAAATTAGCCAGGTGTGTTGGCAGGTACCTGTAATCTCAGCTACTTGGGAGGCTGAGGCAGGAGAATTGCTTGAACCTGGGAGGCAGAGGTTGCAGTGAGCCGAGATCGCGCCACGGCACTCCAGCCTGGGCAACAGTGAGAGACTCCATCTCAAAATAAAATAAAATAAAATATCTCAATTTAAAAAATCAAAACAATTTAAAACCGGTTATCTAATTCTTCAAATATGTGGTGTTTTACTTGAAATAAATATATGAAACTGAGTGATATCAGCAACAAGGGAAAGTAGAGAGTTCTGGACCCTCCAAACACCCACAAACACACCAATTCAGCAATAATTCCCTTCGTAAGACAACAGAAACTAATTGAAAGTTTCTTGCACTTCAGGAGGAACCAGACTTACCAAAGCCTTTAGGGAGATTTAGGGCACTCTCTTGCCAAAGACCCTGTGCTTGGCAAAGGGTCTTCTCATGACACATTGGTCTTGGCAATGATTTCATGGATATAACGTCAAACGCACAGACAAAAAATAAAATAAAATAAGTAGGACTACATTAAATTTAAAAGCTTCCTCACAGCAAAGGAAACAATCAACAGGGTAAAAAGATAACATGTGGAATGGTAGAAAATATTTGCAACCCATATATCTGATAAGTGGTTAATCTTAAGGAGCTCCTACAACTCACTTTAAAAAAAAAAAAAACTAATAATCTGATTCTTAAAATAAGCAAAAGACTTGAATAGACATTTCTCTAGAAGAGACATATGAATGGTGAAAACTGTATGAAAAAATGTTCAATATCACTAATTAGGAAAATACAAATCAAAACAACAATGAGATATCACCTCACACCTGTCACCATGGCTAATGTCAAAAAATAAAAAAGCATTGTTAAAGATGTGGAGAAATTTGAACCCTTAAATATTGTTGGTAGGAATGCAAAATGGTTCATCTGCTATGGAAAACAGTCTAACAGTATGAAAGATCCTCAAAAAATTAAAAAGAGAATTATCTATTATCTAGCAATTGCTCTTCTGGGCATTTATTAAAAAAAAAAATTGAAATTGGGAGTTCCAAGAGAGGTCTGTATTCCAGTGTTCATTGTAACATTATCAACAATAACCAAGATATAGAAACAACCTAAATTTATGTCCACAGATGAATAGATAAAGAAAATGTAGCATATACCATCTTGAAATAATATTCAGCCTTAAAAAGGAGGAAATTCTACAATATACAGTATCATGGATGGACCAAAGTGAAATAAGCCAGTCACAGAAAGACAAAACTACATGATACCACTTAATATGACAAATTTAAAATACTCAATCTCATAGAAGCAGAATAATAGTTGCTAAGATCTGGAAGGGAGAAGAAATGGGGAGTTGAACATTGGGTATAAAGTTTCCATTGTACTAAATGCATAAGTTCTAGGAATCTGTTGTAAAACATAGTGCTTAGAGTTAACAATATTGTGTGGTGCACTTAAAATGCACTTAAAAAATATTAAGAGGGCAGAACTCATGTTACAGTAACTGTAAAGGAATGTAAATAAATGTTTATACATATAAACCATTTTAACATGTTCTTGCTACTTTAAATTGCTTAAGTTGTACTCTTGTCAGGTTGTAAACTAAAGAAATTGCAATTCTGATCGTATACATTGATTATACTTATTACCTAAAAAATCCACTTAACTCCTAGATAATCAGGGTCTTGTAAGAAGGTACCAACATTGTTTTGGGAAATTTGAAAATCATATTACGAGAGCAATCTCTCTCAAAATAGCTCTTGAAAATATACCTTTTGATATGGCTCTTCTTTTACTGCCTCCTTATTTTCCATGATGAAAAACAATATTTACTATTGAAAATAACTGTAGGGAAGTTTTGCAGTCTTATCTCCATTCATCATTCTCTCTAAAACAGCTTTTGTTTTCTCTGCTCAACACCACCAAACTCAACAAGCTCATTCATATTTTGGCTAACTACATTTTAATTTGTGAATCTTTTTTGTTCTCCTGATGTATGTCCTACTATATAGAAGAATAGACCAGTCTTCTCAACTTTAACATATTTCTTTCTCTATAGTGCCTAAATATTTAAAGAAAGTAATCGACCTCATTGTCTCCTTAAAGACATATGCTAATAACTTGGTTCCTTTCCCCTGCCCTTATTCCAAAGGTGTAACCAACTCTCTACACAATCTGTAATTCTCTCTGCTTGACCCTCCTTTGATGCCTTTTTCTTTATGAAAGGATAAATCTTACCAGAAAGTCTGAATACTACTTTAGTCTTTAGTATATGCAAAAGGAGACTAGCTCCTTTCCCACTCCTGTGCAATTTAATCACAGTTTATTCAGCACATTAAGAATAGGAGTCATGTTGGCCATGCAGTCTTGTACTTCCTGTTGTCTCTTAAGTCCCTCCTAGTGGAAGGTAAAGCACTACACTGAGTGGCATGCACTCTGACAGGATTTTAAGGGTGATAATTAATTACACACTTGTCTTCTCTCATCTGAGTTTGAAACTAACTGAGAGGCAAATATAAAAATAAAGCAGATGGAAATCAAAGTGTTAGCTTTGTTAATTATACAAATGAATTGGAAAATGACTTGGAACTATGGAGAAATTTGGGCTTTTTAATACCTTCCACCAAAATTGAGTACATTCATGCCATACTGGCCAGTTGTGAACTCCTTGCAGGAACAAACAACTTACACATGAGCAAGTACAAGAAAGTGTGAATCCTGGAATCAAGACATTGGGGAAGAAAGAGAAGGGTACGCTCACCTGCTCATGTTCCATTCCTTCACTCAAATTCACTCATCAGATATGTTCCTTTTCCACCCGTGGCAAGTCATCATGAAGGAGGCAGATTGAGGCTGAGATATTTTTCTCCTGTACTTTTTCCCTTCTTGAGAATGAATAGACCTCTTTATGTAAACCTGATAAGTAGGAGATAAGAATTCCCAAAACTCCCTTCCCATTACCTTCATCATAGAATTTCTCTGAGTCACATAAAACTATCAAGCTTCATTTAATGAAAATACAAAGACCACTGTGCTCTCTTCATCCTTACTCATCACACATACCTTTAAGTAAACTGGGATTGATTGCTTTCATATCTTTATCATTCAGCAACAATCCAGCAAGCATCTTTTCTGCCAGATAGTATATTCAGCTCCAGAGATACCAAAAGTAGCAAAACACATACTCTGTTGTCAAGGTTTTCAAAAATATTTATTCAAGATGATAAATCTATGCACCTGTACTATTTAAATCAATTGGTATTGTCCTATTGAAATATTACTATTCTTGGATTTTTAGACTGTGTTTTGCAATGTCACTTCTATAAGATTACAAATTGTGAGCAAGATTTCTCCTATAAGTGTATTTCTTCTTTTTTTTTTTTTTTTAATGGAGACGAGGTTTCACTGTGTTAGCCAGGATGGTCTCAATCTCCTGATCTCGTGATCCACCCGTCTTGGCCTCCCAGAGTGCTGGGATTACAGGCTTGAGCCACCGCACCCGGCCTCTTCTTCTTAAGTACCTCCTGGTCCATGCATTCTTTGTAATTCTCTGTGGATTAGTTCAGTGACTTTCTTTTTTCTTTTCTTTTCTTTTTTTTTTTTTTTTTTTTTTTGAGACGGAGTCTTGCGTCTTGCTCTGTGGCCTGGGCTGGAGTGCAGTGGCCGGATCTCAGCTCACTGCAAGCTCCGCCTCCCGGGTTTACGCCATTCTCCTGCCTCAGCCTCCCGAGTAGCTGGGACTACAGGCGCCCGCCACCTTGCCCGGCTAGTTTTTTGTATTTTTTAGTAGAGACGGGGTTTCACCATATTAGCCAGGATGGTCTCGATCTCCTGACCTCGTGATCCGCCCGTCTCGGTCTCCCAAAGTGCTGGGATTACAGGCTTGAGCCACCACGCCCGGCCAGTTCAGTGACTTTCTTGGGGCTTTCTGTCTGAAAGTAGTTTTAGTCATGCCCCTTCGTTTTATTTCCCAATTGTTCTGTAGCTCAAGACTGTTTTTCTTTGATTCATCTGTTGTCTTTTTCGTGTGTGATGTTCTGATTTATGTCTCATATGTGTCTCATTTCATCCCAGGCCAGTCATCTTCCTGTATCGTATTTGCCTGTTGTTCGTAAACTCCCATGTCAGGTTTGGTTTGGCCTGTAATCACAAACAGCTTCTGAGAAACCTGTCATTGTTCCTCCTGTGACCTCATACTGACCTCCTGTCCTTGATTCTTTGCTCTGTTTCTCTTCACTTCTTTTTTTCTGATCAACTTACTTCATTCAGTCTTCTGTCCTGCTTACTGTAACAGGATTGCTCTTGAAAAGACTGCCAACCTTATCCAGTGTGTCTAATACAGCAGTCATATTTATATTCCACATGTCACCTGCATTTACCAGTTGACCAAGTTGAAGTACTTTCTGCTCTTGACTTTCATGACTAACCTTATTAATTTATTATCACACTGGTTGCCACTTCTTGATTTCTGTTGTTTTCTTTTCTGACCTAACTTTTTGAGTGCCCTAGGGCTCTGCTCTGAGAGCCACCACATTCCTATGCACAAATTATGTCCTGCACACTTCCAGACAGTGATGCTAATGGTGCTAATGTGCTTCTTCAGCGATTGTGCCTTATGACAAGCCTGCTATGCTGAGTTGTAAAGTCTTAAGTCAGACTGCTTGGGTTCTTTTATTTAGTATTAATCTTGAATAGAGTCTGAAACTCGATGCTAATCACTAGTAGTCTAGTTGTTTCCTGTTATTCTTAGAAGTCCCACATCTTCACCACACCCTGCATTGTCTCCCTCTTTTCTACTTTTCCTACTTCATTGCTTGATAAACTCTCACCCTCTCTGCTCTGCCCTCATAAGTTCTTTCTCAAATGGGCCCAGCTGGTTTTCCCCATGAACAATTCCTGCAGTCTGAATAATTCCTGCAGGCTGCTTTGATGAGTAGAAGGAATTTCCCCCTCTCTACATCCAGCTAACCTTGACTCATCCTTCAGTTTGGTGTGTTGGTCTCTTCCTCTGGAGTCCTTAGCAGTGGTGTTCCCACGACCTATGCTCTCATGGGATCCTCTACTTCTCCATGGTAGCAGTTATCACAGTAGTAATTTAAAAACTAATTGTAGCATTAGCAATTATTGTCAGTTTCTTCCTCTTGACCATCAGCTCCATGAGGACAAAAGTTGGATGTCTCATGTCAATGAAAACCTTTCGTTAATATTTGCTGAATGAATAAGGAAATGAAAATAGAAATAATGATAAGAAAAACATTATGTTTTTAATGTATGTTTAGGTGTTGGCTGTGGAAACAAAATTATTTGCCCCTTTTTCATAAGTTTAGCCATAGCTAGAAAGTTTCCCTGAGGTAAAAATTTATAGGTCTTCATCAGCAGTTCATGAAAATATATACAGAAGGGGAGATAACTGACAATAGAGGTGCTTTGAGAAGGCAAGCATTATAACTATTTTATATCATAATATAGAAAAGTCTATTTTCAGCTGATAAGAACTTCAATCACATACAAAAACACTTTTACTCCCCCTAAACACACTTTATATTATGGATATGAAAAGCCATTTTTTATTGTATATTCATTAACTAATTTTTTGTGGCTATAGTTATTCTAAATACTTTTCTTTTAACATTTATACTAGGGTTAAAAGTTATTTGTGCACCACTACTACAGTATTACATTATTCTGCATTCGTATATATATTTACCTTTGCCAGTAAGATTTATACTTTTGTATATTTTTATGTTACTTTTGAACACCCTTTCATTTCAGCTTGAAAAACTCCCTATTAGTACATTTTATAAGTCAGGTCTAGTAAAATGACAAACTCCTTCAGCTTTTGTTCATCTGAGGGTTTTTATCTCTTTTTATTATTATTTTTATTTTTTGAGACAGAGTCTCGCTCTGTCGCCCAGGCTGGAGTGCAGTCACATGATCTCGGCTCACTGCAAACTCCGCCTCCCGGGTTCAAGCCATTCTCCTGCCTCAACCTCTGGAGTAGCTGGAACTACAGGTGCCTGTGACCATGCCCAGCTTTTTTTTTTTTTTTTTTTTTTTTTTTTTTGTATTTTCAGTAGAGACAGGGTTTCACTATGTGAACCAGGATAGTCTTGATCTCCTGCCCTTGTGATCTGCCCTCCTTGGCCTCCCAATATCTCTTTGTTTTAAAGGACAGATTTGTCAAGTGTAGTATTCTTGGTTGGCCTTTTTTTTCTTTTAGCACTTTGAATGTGTCGTTTCACTGTTTCCTGTCCTGCAATGTTTCTGTTGAGAAATCCAGTGATAGTGTAATAATAGTTCCCTTGTATATGATGAGTCAGTTTTCTCCTGCTGTTTTCAAAGTTCTATTTTTGTCTTTGACCCTTTTTGACTGCTCCACAGACAGAGAAGGGGTATCCCATAAGCAGAGTGGCCCAGAGTAGCCTGTCTTTCACTTTCAACAATTTAATTATAATGTGTATTGGTGTAGGCCTAGTGCCTGGGTCTGTAGGCAGATCTGGGGCCATTACTGGGGACACATCTGGTGCCTGTGTCTACAAGGACAGGCCTTGAACCAGGGTCCATGAGGGCAGGCCTAGTGCAAGGATATATGACAGAGTTGGCTTCTCCCTTTACTATTCCCTTCCCCTGTTTAAGAACTCCTGGGCTAAGGGGATGTCTCATCACTGGGCCGAGAGGGTTGGATTCTGGATTAGCACAGCTGTAGATCTGGTCAATTCATGATTCTCTGACCTCTCTTCCAAGTTCCATATGCAACAAACTTTTTGATTTGTGAGTTGGGCTCCTTACACATAAGGAGAGTAAGTTTAATACATGTTTGTACCTCTCATCTACATGCTAGTTCTGGATTTAAGATATTTTTCATGTGCAGTGTTCAAAAAACTACCATTACTTTTCTTTGGTAATCTACTCATTAAGAAAATATTTGTTCATCATATTGTCTGTATACTCCAACACTGAAACATGAGAAACAGTTTTTGTTAATCAAAATATACCAGAAATTGAAAATTCTGCTCTAACAGTTTGAAATGCTGTTTCAATATTGTTTAAACTTAATTCAAAGCAAATTTTAAACCACTTTTTCATAAGTTTTAAGTCTGTAGGTTTTTAATACATTTATTAGATAGAGTAAATGTCATTATTTTCATTAGATAGTTAATGATTATTAATTTCCATGTGGCCTTTTTTGTTTTATAGACCGGAATTATAAAGATTTAAGAGTGGTGAGAATTGTCTTCTGTGTTTATTTTTATATGCATTCATTTATTTATTAACTTATTAACAAAAATATCCTGAGTATCATTATATGCCTGATAATTCATTAGACTTTATAGACACTAAGCTAAATAATATATACCCCCTCCGTTTCTCTAAATACCTGTGCATTGTTAGTCTATGCATATTTAATTAAATTGAAATATATTTTAATCTTGACTTTCCTAGAAACTCCTAAAATACATGAATTTGAGTATGAAATTCAATTTGAATCTGAAGCTATGAAGTCTAAGTTGGAATCCTGTGTAGCTGTATATTTGATTGATAAATCTTATGATGTTACGGCTGAAAGGATAACATTTATCTTCAATCTGGTATTCACACCAAAGAAACCATTAAGGTAAATCTACTTTCCTCTTTTTTATTTAAACAATATTATTACCCTTTTAAATGTATTAATGTTGATTTCTCTTTTTATTTCTCAATATTTGAATTGCATTACTTATTTGATATTATTGAGAGAAATATTTTGAGTTAGATTACATCTAGCTACAAAAAATATTCTCATGAGAAGAATGTAGTCTAAATGGTTGAAAATCTAAGATATCCCTCAAGAATTATGACTTCCCTAAGGTCATTAGTGTATCACATTAATGAAAGAATAGTCGTTTTGTAAAATCTTTTTTTAAAAAAAGCTGACTTAGCGTTGTGCAATAGCAACATGGTATTTCTTGATGTTGCTTATCAGAACCAGTTCGAATGATGCAAATGCCTAAGCTATATTTTACATTGCAACTGCTTTCATTACATTTTACTACTCAATACATAACATTACATATTCCTTAGTAAGATATAAGTGAATCTGTGCGAAGGGTGGCCTTTAGATGTCTGTCCTCTGGGAAACTTCATCCAGTGTCATTATATTTGCTTTTTGGACACCTGTTATGCAGCATCTGCAAACACTATATGATATTTCACTATGAAATAAGTCTTTATTTGTGTCTAAATGCAGAGATACTGATGAGTACCATGATATACACAAAGTACAGCTGGGCAATGAAAAAACAATTGAAAATGTTGTTTTTAATGATTTCTTTTTTCTTCTCGCAACTTTTGTTTTAGATGCAGGAAGTACATGTATAGGTTTTCTACATGGGTATTTGCACTCAGGCAGTGGGCATAGTACCTAATAGGTAGCTTTTTAACCTATCCCCTTTCCAACTAGTAGTTTGCAGTGTCTGTTGTTCCCATGTTTATGTCCACAGGTGCTCAATGTTTAGCTCTTTCTTATAAGTGAGAACATACAGTATTTGGTTTCTCATTCCTGCCTTAATTCCCTTAGGGTTATGGCTTCCAGCCCCCTCCATGGAAGGAGGACATGGATGCATGCAAAGGACATGGTTTCATTCTTTTTTATGGCTGCATATTATTCCACAGTGTATGCATGTCATATTTTATTTATTCAATCCACCATTGATGGCCACCTAGGTTGATTCCATGTCTTTGCTATTGTGAATAATGTGACAATGACCATATGAGTCCATGTGGCTTTTTGATATAATGATCTATCTTTCTTTGGGTATATACCCAGTAATGGGATTGCTGAGTCAATTTCTAAAGTTCAACCTTGTATTTGATGTAGTCATACATCTAAAGTGGCTATGAATATGTAGGTTGATAACTAAAAGATACCAGGGTCATCTTCAGGAAGCAGCAATAAAATCAAGCTACAAGAAGAAAGTATACCATATATATTGACATTTTCTATGTTTGTATTTTCTTTCATTTTTCACAGTTTTCTATGTTTGTTTTTGCACATTTTGCTTCATATGTATTAATATAATGACATGGAAATTACAGCAACACTAGAAAGAGAACAATGTTATTATTTGTGAAAATGGGCAGAGCCAATGTGAATTTATACTCATGAAAATATTGTGGATTTAGAATATCTTGGTGAATATTTGAGAAACTAATTTAGGGCAAAATTTTTTGATGATTGATAAATTTCTGTGAGTGTTGTGTGATGTTCCGATATAGCAATTCTATTTTGTGCATATATGCATATATTCATTTACTATGATTTCTTCTTTTGTACGTACAGTCATGCATCACTTAACAGCAAAGATATGTTCTGAGAAATGTATCCTTAGGTGATTCCATCATTGTAGAGTGCATTTACACAAACCTAAATAGTATAGCCTACTGCACACCTAGGCTATATGGTATAACCTATTGCTTCTGGGCTACAAACCTGCACAGGATGTTACTATACTGAATAATGAAGGCAACTGTAACACATTGGTAAATATTTGTGTACCTAAACACGGAAAAGGTACAGTAAATATACAGTATTATAATCATATGGAACAACCATTGTATGTACAGTTCATCATTGACCAAAATGTCAATGCAAGAGAAACAAATAAGAAAAATCAAAATTATACCAATAGCATTGAGCTATGAAAAATAACAGGAAAATAATTATACCATGCTTTACCTAGATTAATAAATGAGTACTAAATTCAATTCTGCTCTTTTTTGTGGGCAAAGTTAAAAAGAACATTTCTGTGTTTTGATAAAAAGAAAATATACCATGTTTCACAACAGTGAATACTAGGTAATTTTGACATTCATCTTTTTGCAGAATACAGTGTTGTGCATAACAAAAATAATAATCAATATGCTAAATGATGGTTTTACAAAAGAAATGCAGGAAAGTTATTTCTATGGGCCTTTTTCCAATAAAAATCAAGGGTCCAATACAAAAATGTATGAGAATAATGGTTAAGACTGTAATGAATCAGTCTGAAGATCCTAATTTAACAGGTCGAAACACTTTTTAAAATAATGAAATAATAGATATCATTTGTCTTATTGTATCTTCAGAAATACTAATTACCTTAGCTTGACATTTTCCTAGAACTTTTTACCTGCTCAAGAGCTGAACAGAATGAGAAACAAAGTTCTATTTGAGAGTTTGTGGGTGGCAACTTAAAATAAGAAATATCACACATATGCATTGTTATGAATCTACAGTATTGATCATAAAATGGTTCACTGTGTCATCCACGACATTGTGTGGTCTTCTCCTGAAGGGTCCCACGTTTTGACTCAGCAACTTCTCATTAACTCAAAGAAGTCATTTGCAGAATAGGATTATTCAGCATTGTTCATTTGAATCTGTACATTAATTTATCAAAAATCATTTAACATCTACAAAAGAGAAAAAAATCCCTGCACTTTAGGAGTGTATCATCTAGTGACAGTGACAGATGACAGAAATAAATGAATAAGCAAGAAAGCAAATTTCAGATTATCCAAATAAATAAATAAATAAGGAGAGAAAGAGAACTTTACAGGATGCACATCAGATAAAGTGGATAGTTAGGCTTCCATGAAATAATGTCTAAGCCAAGACCTTACAGACAAAAAAAAGTTGGAAAGAGCACTTGAGCCAGAGAAAATAACAAGTGCAGATGTTGTAAGACAGGAAGTATTTAGCACAAACAATGAGTAGTAAGAAGGCCAATCTTTCTCTAATGGAGTGAGCAAAGGAGGAAATAAGTTTGGGGAATTTTACTGGGATTTGTTCACATAAGGATCATGACAATATGCATTGGTCTTTTATATTAGAAACAATAGAAAATTATTGAAGAATAAATATTTGGGGAACTAGTTTAGGACAACTTGTGTACATGATTCATCAAAATTTTTAAGTGTTAAGTGATACCCGATGTAACTTAACAATTATATTTTGTGCATATATATACATATTCATTTACTTCTGCCATTCCTTCTTCCAAATTAATTTGGAATGGTTTACCGGAAGATACAGAGTTCAATGAGAAAAAACAAAACAAAACAATAGCTCTAAATTGTAGAAATCTTCTTGTAAGATGGTAACAGTAGAAGTGGAGACACCAGTTCTTGAAATAATGGTCTTGAAATAGTGGGAAGAGAGGAATATAATTTCATTTACAAAGACAGGAGAATGTGAAAGAGGTACAGGTTTAAAATGTATATTTGGATGTGTTAAGTTTAAGACTACGTATTAATCATCATTGACTAAATTATGCTGCATCGTATTCCATTGTTTCTATGCAACACACTTCATTTTAGCACCACCCTATTGAAAGAACATTTTAAAATTTTACTCCCATTTTTTTGACAGTATAAACAATGCAGTAATGAATATCCTTACATACATCACTTCTTGAAATCTTAGAGGCATTTCTCCAGAGGAAAGTACCAATAGTGGAACTCCTAATTTATTGAGTGAAGCTTTCTTTTCTTTTTTAAAACCTTTTATTTTAGGTTCAGGGGTACATGTGCAGGTTTGTTATATAGGGAAACTCATGTCATGGGGGTTTGTTGTACAGATTATTTCTTCACCTATGTATGAAGACTAGTACCCAATAGTTATTTTTTCTGCTTCTCTTTCTCCTTCCAACCTCCACCCTCAGGTAGGCCCCAGTGTCTATTGTTCCCTTCTTTGTGTCCATGTGTTCTCATCATTTAGCTCCCACTTACAAGCAAGAACATGTGGTATTTGGTTTTCTGGTTTTCTGTTCCTATGTTAGTTTGCTAAGGATAATGGCCTCCAGCTACATCCATGTGTCTGAAAAAGACATGATTTCTTTTTTTAAAAGGATGCATAGTATTTCACGGTGTATATGCACCACATTTTCTTTATCCAGTCTTCCTTTGATAGGCATTTAAGTTGATTCCATGTCTTTGCTACTGTGAATAGTGCTGCAATGAACACACGAGTACACATGTTTTTATGATAGAATGATTTATATTCCCTTTGGTTTATACCAGTAATGGGATTGCTGGGTCCAATGGTAGCTCTGTTTTTAGCTCTTTGAGAAATTGCCACACTGCTTTACACAAATTTGGTAAGATACTATCCAGTTGCTCACAAAATGGTTGAGTAATTATATAGTCCTACCTAAGAAGAATAAGAGTTCCCGGAACTGTTCTTTCTGTCACTTTTAAGTAAGAAGTGTGAGATTCCTTTTCTAATCCTGACCTATGATATTGAAACCACACTGTTACATATTTGAGTCATTTCTACCCTAAACAAGCAAACAGATAACCATTCATCAACTCTGGATACTGCCCTATCTCTCCACTCTTTGTCATAGTCAAATGCTTTGAAAGTCTAAAGTCTATCTCTACTAACTTTCTCCCTTAATTCAGCTGCCACTCAATATTATCTTATTCTGCAAAGTGTATGTGGTCTTTACCAATTGCAATTTAATTTTTTTAAACTGCCACTTAAGTCCATTATATGGGCTTTGCATGTTTTCACAGAAAACGTATTTTTTCTTTGTGAAACAAGAGTTGAAAATACTTTCTCATAATGTTTCATTTTTGAAAAAAAATCCCCGAATGGAGTATCTATTAGTATAAAACATGGGTCCATTTTGCCAAATCCACCCTTACCTTCTTATGCACTATGATATTCTATGCTGGTTACAGAAAATTTGTGGAGTTCATTCTGCATATGTTATTGGTTCTTAGAAAATAACTAGAGGGTAGATAAGATGCCCTAAAAATAATTACTTCAAAGGGAGAATGATAATATAATCTATGACCTAAAAATTATTTATGAAATGTAATTAAAAGTCATTTACATTATTTTTAAGAATTAAATGTACTAGTGTTTTCACTGAAACCAGAGTTTACTTACATTTTTGCCTTAGCTTAGTTTGCTATATTTATGCTCTGTTTTCATGTAGTATCATTTAAAATCTCCTTTTATATTCAAGGTCTCACATAACACTGAAAATACAGTGCATAACAGAAGGGATCTGGAAGTTTCCCATGATGCTGATTGCTACTGAGCCTGATACGGATGCTGTCATTGACATTGAAGGAGTTGGTTTATTTAAGGAATCTGTTTTTGAATTAAGGCTGAAAAGTCAGACAAGGTAATATATTAAACAAAAGTTTGTAGCTGTTTTAGTGAATATGCTGAACTTTGGAATGAAATTTAAGATGGAAAATTCTATAGTTCATCTTTTGCTGGTTAAGCCAGTGCAACATTGGGTCTCTGACTCAAAGCTTCGTATACTACATAAATTTTTATTTAACAATTGGAAAATAGGGTATACAAAGTGAAGACCAGAAAGAAAAACAAAAGTAAATAATTAAAAATTGAAATATAGGATGCTATTAATATTCCCATTTGTTTTCAAAGGATGTTTCAGTGTTTTTCTGCAAATGTCAATTGTGTTAGCATATCAAATGGTTTAACTAGGCAGAAATAATTGGGTAAACCCATGTTGATTCCATGTTATGTTTTATTTTCTTTCTATCATAACTATCTTTGTTATATTTGTGCTAACATAGGCAATATGACAATACTTTTACCTAAAATCTCACATGTTAAAGTATACTTTTATAGCTTTTTGAGGTACAACATACATAAAATTCATTCATTGTAAATGTACATTTTAATAATTTTTAATTATAGGATTTGCAGTCATAACCACATTCCAGATATAGAACTTTTCCATTTCCCTCCACATTTCCCTCAAACCCTTTTGCAGTCAGCTCCCATACTCATTACCAGTCTCAGTCAACCACTGATTTGCTTTGTCTCTATAGTTTTGCCCTTTCTGATATTTCAAATAAATGAAATTACATAATATGTTGTCTTTTGCATGTGACTTTTTACACTATCCTTATCTAAAGTTCAGTGGTTTTCATGAATAAGCACCTATTAGCTTTGTATATATTTGGTCCATTTCTCCAGGGCTGAAATGGTTGTTTGTAACCATTGTCCAGCTTTATGGTCAAAAGGAGTGGTGAACGGTTAAATGTATAATCACTTGTGCCAGGTGTTCCAAGTCTTTATAGATAGGATAACCACAAAATTCACTGTCCAAACTTGAACCTTTTGAGAATGAAAGAGGATAATTAATAATTAGGCTTGGCAACAAGGTAGACTGGGACAGATCTGAGCAAACCAGCACCTAACAGTTACTGTTCTTATAGGCTATGGCACGATGTTTGCTGTTTATCCAAAGAAGACTAAAAAGTCATTAAATCAGCAGAGTGATATATTTGAAAAAGAACATTTAGCTGAAATGTGTAGAAAACAAATGCAAAAAGGGTAAGAGTGAATGGAGGTAGATTAGTTAGTTGGCTAATGCTGTTGTCTGAAGGTTACTTGAGCGTTTTGCAGGGTGAGTGGAGAGGGAAAGTAGACAGGTTGGAGAGACTTTAAGGAGATAAAGTCAGTTAAATTTAGCGATAGTTTTGGGGATCAGAATGTTCCACTTTGCTGGAGAGTGTTAAATGTTAAGTCAGAGAAGTACCTGTAATGTAGAAGAAACTAATATCAGGTGGATATTGGACTATATGACCTGGAATTTCTTTTACAGTTTGAAAATATGACATTTTTGTGAAAGAATTGGTGTCATAGTCAAACAGAGTGAGAAATCATTTTTCGCTGAACTACTAAATACCTGTGGGACTTTCAGCTATATATTTTTGCTCCTCCGAGCTTCCATTTCCTCATTTGTAAAGTGGAGATAAAATACAACCTGTAATGTTGCCATGAGAACAAATAATGCAATGTATATAAATTACTCAACACAATGCCAAGAACTTTTAAATATTCAATAAATGATATTGTTATTACATATTTTTTCATATCGTTGATCAACCTGATCAGTTATCCAAAACCTAACATTGGGAGAGTAATTGTTTTTGATATTAAGTCTCCTATGTTTTAACACCCAGAGAAAAACCTCTGCTTGTGTATATCCCAAATGAGTGTTTTATAGAAATAAAACCCTTCTTAGTTCTAGGAAACTTGAGTCTGGCTAGCTTTGCATCTGTAAGTCCTCTGAACCTATTCTTAGTGTAATTGCTCAACTCTTAAGGTCCCATATGAGAAAATGAGCTGCTCTTAGCTTATTTAGTGTGAAAGAATGCTGTCCAGTGTATTTTGTGCTCTCTTGAAACGGGATTCAGAACAGGACAGCAACAAACCCCCTTTTTATACTAAATCATATCCTCCTTCAATCAATAGCTCATACATTTTATCTGCTAAGAAGAACATAGCATAAAATGTTTAGTATTGTAAGAAAATGCAAAACTATCCTCCAGAGTGACTTTACCCGTACATTCCCACCAGAAATGCATAAGTGATCCAATTTCTGTGCATCTTCACCAGCATTTATTATTATTATTATTATTATTATTATTATTTCATTTTAGCTATTTTAACAGGTGTATAGTAATATCACATTGTGGTTTTGATCTGCATTTCCCTAATGGCAGTCTATGTTGAACACTTTTTTATGTGCTTACTCACCATACATGTCTCCTCTTTGGTGAAATACCTACTCATTTATTTCGATCATCTTATAATGGGACAATTAAATTTTACTGCTAAATTTTTAAAGGTTCTTTGTATATTCTCTATATTTCACCCTCTAAACAGGATTTTTGTGGTGCAAGAGTTTTACGTCTTGATGAAGTGAAAGTTGTCTTTTTTCTTTTCTGTAACATGCTTCTATTGTCATGCCTAAAAACTTCTCTACCTAGCACTAAATCCCAAAGATTTTCTTCCATGTTCTCTTTTAAAAATTTTAGAGTTTTACATTTCAATCTTAAAGCCATTATATATTTTAAATTAACCGTTGCATATGGTGTGGGATTTAGGTCGGGAGTTCGTCATATTCCCTGATGATGTCCAACAAGATTTGTTTAAAAGACTATCTTTCCTCCATTGATTGATTTTGAAACGTTGTCAAAAATCAAGTTGGATATATTTGTGTCAGTCCAGTTTTGGGCTTTCTATTCTGTTCTCTTTATCCTTTGCTAATAACATCACACTCAGGTACAGTGATTCTTCTCACTTTATGATTTCCTTTTAAAATTATTTTAGCTTTTTTTTTTTTTTTTTTTTTTTTTTTTTTTTTTTTTTTTTTTTTTTGAGACAGAGTCTCACTCTCTCTCCCGGGCTGGAGTGCAGTGGCCGGATCTCAGCTCACTGCAAGCTCCGCCTCCCGGGTTTACGCCATTCTCCTGCCTCAGCCTCCCGAGTAGCTGGGACTACAGGCGCCCACCACCTCACCCGGCTAGTTTTTTGTATTTTTTTTAGTAGAGACGGGGTTTCACCGTGTTAGCCAGGATGGTCTCGATCTCCTGACCTCGTGATCCGCCCGTCTCGGCCTCCCAAAGTGCTGGGATTACAGGCTTGAGCCACCGCGCCCGGCCTATTATAGCTATTTTACTTCCATCACCTCTATATATAAATTATAGAATAAGCTTATCTATATCCATAAAATTCTTATTTTATTGTGAAAGAAATTTATTAAACTTATAGATCAACCTGCCAACATTTGACATTTTCACTATGTTATATACACTACTATATATTTTACCATACCATACCACATATGGTAGATCTCTCAATTTTCTTAGATTTTCTTTGATTTCTTTCATTGGTGTTTTATAATTTTCAGATTATAGATGCTGTACAAGTTTTGATACATTTTCACCTAGGCATTTCATTTTTAGAGTGATTATAAATGCTATTGTGTTTTCAATTTCAGTCTGCACATTTGTTGCTAGCATATAGAAGTGCTATTGATATCTGTGTGGTTATTTTGTATCTTCTGAATTTTCTGAACAGTTATTTATTCTATAAGCATTGCTTTTGGATTCTTTGGCATTTTCTACATAGACAATCATGTCTTCCACACAAAGGGATAGTTATATTTCTTCGTTTCAACTATTTTTTATAATTTTTTTTTCCTTTTATGCCTCATTGCACTGGCTAGGACTTCTAGTACTATATAGAATAGGACTGATAAGAGTAGGCATCATTGCCTTTTTTCCAAACAGGTAGAAAGCATTCAGCCTTTCACCATTACATGTGATGTTAGCTGTACGATTTTTTAAGGTAATTTTGATCAGGTGAAGAAAGTTGTTCCTCTCCGTATTAGTTTCCTAGGGCTGCTGTAACAAACTACCACAAACCAGGTGGCTTAAAATAACAAAAATGTATCCTCTCACAGTTTTGGAGACTAGAAATTAAAAAAATAAGGTGTCAGCAGAGTCACGCTTTCTCTCTAGGCTCTGGGGAAGAATCTGATCTATGCATTTCTCTTAGCTTCTGGTGTTGCCAGCAATCCTTAGGGTTCTTCGGCTTGTACATTTATCACTCCAATCCCTGCCTGCATCATCTCATGCCATTCCCCCGTGTGTCCCTGTCTGTATCTCTTTTCCTGTTCTTATAAAACCGGTTATATTTCATTAAGAATTCATAATGACCCCATCCTGGCTTGATTACATCTGATATGACTCTATATTAAAATAAAGTCATATTCATAGGCACTGAAGTTGGGACTTCAACATATATTTGGGGAAACGCAATTCCTACTTCCCCTATTTCTAATTTTTTGAAAGTCCTATCAAGAATGTGTGTTTAATTATGTCAAATGCTTCTTCTGCACCAATTGATAATATAATACCATTTTTCTTCTATAGCTTGTTCAAGTGGTGGGTTACACTGATTCAATTTAAAAATTATTTTAATTATTATTATTGCATTCTCTGTATCTGGTTTTCCCATTTGAGTAATGCTGTTCTCGAAAACATGAGTTAGAAATGTTCCCTCTTCTTTCTATTTCTGATAGATAATGTTTAGAATTGGTTATAATTATCTTTTAAATGTTTCATAGAATTGTTCAGTGAAGTCATCTGGTACTGAAGATTTCTTTTTCAGAAACTTTTTAAAATGATGCATTTAATTACTCTAAGTTATATGCCTAGTAAGATAATTTATTTCATACTGGATGAGTTTTGGTAGCCTGTGCTTTTCAAGTAATTGTATTATTTATTCTAAATTGTCAAATGTCTGTGTGTTGTGTTGTTCAGTATATTTCCTTAAGTATCTGTTGAGACTTGGAGAGTCTGTGTGATATCTCCTCTTTTATTTCTGAAATTGATCATTTGCAACTTTTCCCTTTAATCACTGCCAGCCGTTTTAGAAGTTTGTCAGTTTTGTTGAGATTTTTTTAAAGAACCAGCTTTTGTTTCATTGGTTTTCTCTAATTTTCTGTTTCGTTTTTAATTGATTTTTGCTCTCATTTTTGTTTTCTTTCTTTTGATTACTGTGGATTTATCTTAATTTTCTAGTTTTCTGAAGTGGGAGCTTAGATCGTTGATTTGAGGCCTTTTCTTTTTTTCTGTTGTAATTATTTAGTATTACAAATTTTATTTAGTCTCTTGTTTTTTCATATTTGTTTGGTATTTTTATTTCATTCGCTATTTCTTCTTTAACACAGGGATTATTTAGAAGAGTGTTGCTTAATTTACGAGTGTTTCAGGATTTTTGTTGTCTTTCTCTTATTGATTTTTAATTAGTTCATCATGGCCAGAAAAAATACTCTGCATAAATTCAGTCATTTGGGCTTCTAAGTAATTTGCTTGGGCAGGGGCCTAAGGATAAAAATATAAATCAACAAAATAGAGGTAGATGGAGTGTTCTACAAATATCTATTAGAGCATGTTGGTTGATGGTTTTATTTAAGGTTTTTTTATTTGTTTGTTTGTTTGTTTGTTTGTTTACTTTTTCCCCCTAATTTTCTGTTCAGTAATTCTAACATTTGATGAGAGAGAGGTGTCGATATCACTGTGTATAATTGTAGATTTGTCTTTTTTTTCAGGTTTGTTTTTGCTACACATGTTATTTATTGATTGACTCCTAACAATTGCACACCTTTATGGGGTACATATTATGATACACACACACAATGTGTAATGATAAAATCACGGTGTTTAAGATACCCATCACCTCAAATGTTTATCATTTCTTTGTATTGGGAACATTTGAAATCTTCTGTTCTAGCTATTTTGAAACAACAAGAAATTATGGTTAACTATAGTCACTCTACTGTTCTAGTTAACACTAGAACTTATTATTTCTATTTAACTGCATGTTTGTACTCATTAACTAACTTCTCTTCACCCAACCTCCTCATCCATCTCTATATCTGGTAACTATCATTGTACTATCTATCTCCATGGGGTCAACATTTTTAGCGCTCACCTATAAGTGAGAACATGATATTTGTCTTTCTGTGCCTGGTTTATTTCATTAACATGATGATCTCTGTTTTCATCCATGTTGCTGCAAATAAAAAGACAATGATTTTTATGGCTGAATAGTATCCCATTGTGTAAATATGCCTCATTTTCTTTACCCATGCATCTATTGATGGACACTTAAGTTGATTTCCTATCTTGGCTATTGTGAAAAGTTCTGCTGTAAATATGGGTGTGCAGGTCTCCATTTGATATACTGGTTTCCTTTCTGTTGGATAAATAACCAGTAGTAGGGTTACTGGATCATAAAGTAGTTATAGTTTTAGTTTTTCTGAGAAATCTCCATATCATTTTCCATAATGGTTGTACTAATTTACATTCCCACAAACAGTGTATGAGTTCCCTTTTCTCTGCATCCTTACCAGCATTTATTTTTTCTCTTTTTCCTAATTGCCATTCTAACTAGAGTGAGATGATAGCTTGTGGTTTTGATTTGCATTTCTCTGACGATTAATGATGTTGAGCATTTTTTAATACACCCATTGGCCATTTGTAAGTCTTATTTTGACAAGTGTCTATTCAGATCCTTTGCACACTTTTTAATGATGTCAGGGTCCCACTTGTTCCTTTGGGCTTAGGATCTGAGCAACTGGGTTACTGGTGCTGTAGGCACCCATATGAAATTAGTGGAATCAAAGTGTAGCCTCAGGGATGGATGAATTTCATGGCTACTGGCCCTCGGGACAGAATATAGTCCAGATGTGGGTCTGGTTTCAAGATGGCACCATGCCATAACAGTCTGTGTTGTGGGGCTGGGAGTGTCAAGAAAGTTCCTGCTCTGGGAGAATACAGCCGTGTTGGATCCTGGCAACTATCCACGCTGAACTTGGGGCCTTTGAGGACTGAGAGACTTCTCTATAAGGATGACTGCTGGTGTCTGTGGTGCTGATGGGGACGACCAAAGGTCTCCAGCTTACTTCTTCTCCGTTAGAAGAATCCATTCTGGCTCTGGTCTGATTCTGCTGTGGGAGACAGTGTGGCAGAGACAAGATGCCTTGCTCCCCTGTCTGTGGATATATCCTGGGTCTCTGTGCTCCACGGAGATTTTGCAGTACTCTTCAGTGCACTTCCTTGTTCACTTTAGTCAAAATACAGTTGTTTGTGGTTTTGGTCCCTTATTGTGGAGGATTGAGAGCCAGGCAACTCTAGTCAGCCATCTTGCTGATGTGGTACTGCAATCAGATTAGTCCAGACTTATTTTTAATTAATGTTACTAAGATTCTGTTAGGTGTTTGGTTTAAAATTGGAAGTAGTTTGTTTCTTCTATTCTGACGTATTTCTGCAAGCATTAAGTTCAAGGGCAGTTTCTACAGAAATATAAAATAGACTTAATTCATTAGATCGCAATAAACATTTTTCTGGTGGATAAATACAGTTGTCAGAAATTCTATGATATACAATTACGTATGAAAAACACATTCAAAATATCAAAAAAACCAAACCCTGACTCTTCTGTATTGAACCCTGATGGCCCTGTTATATTGAATGAACTACTTAGAATTAGGGATGAATCTGAAAATCTCAATAGTATAAAATCTCAATCTAAAGTATAGATTTTGAATTTGTTCTATTTTTGTTCTAAGGACATAATTATATACCCTTTATAATACTGATGCTGGAGAGTGATTTTTTAAAAGATTCAATAGCAAATAATTATCCCCCGTAAGTGCTTCTAACGTGCAGATTTGAGGTACATTTTAATAACATAGGGTCACTCCTGTGGTTGAAGTCATGTGTTGGCCATGTCTACAGTCATCTGAAGGTTTTACACAGCTGGATGATCAATTAGTTTACTTTTATAACTGGAGACGTTTATGTTGGATGTTGACTGATAGTGCCTCCATGTAGTCGTTCTTTAATGGATGCCCCGGATAGTTGAATTTGTACATGGTGATTGGTTTTCCATAGAGAGCATATTCCGAGAGAAGCAGTAGAAGATGCATGGCATTTTCTGACCTACACATACAAGTTCAACAACAATCACTCTAGTCACATTGTATTGGTTACCAAAGGGTCACTATATTGGCCTGGATTTAAGAAAGGAAACATAGATCCCACCTTTCTTTTTTTTCTTTTTTTTTTTTTTTTTGTTTGAGACGAAGTCTCGCTCTGCCACCCAGGCTGGAGTGCAGTGGTGGGATCTCAGCTCACTGCAAGCTCCGCCTCCCGGGTTTACGCCATTCTCCTGCCTCAGCCTCCCGAGCAGCTGGGACTACAGGCACCCTCCACTTCGCCCGGCTAGTTTTTTGTATTTTTAGTAGAGACGGGGTTTCACCGTGTTAGCCAGGATGGTCTCGATCTCCTGACCTCGTGATCCGCCCGTCTCGGCCTCCCAACGTGCTGAGATTACAGGCTTGAGCCACCATGCCCGGCCAATCCCACCTTTCTATGGGAAAATTGTTAAAGAATGTGTAGGCTTGCCACAGTGGAGTGTCCTAACTTGAGTGTTTTCAGCTTCTTCTAAGGCAAAAAATTTTCTCCAGATTCCTCCTGGGTATTGTCAACCAGCTGCAAGTCTTCGGGTGGCAAGGATCAGATCTTGATGGGTAACATAACCAAGCTACAGAAGAAGGTGAATTTAGTTTCTCTTCATGGGATTATTTTCCTTTTTTTAATTATACTTTAAGTTCTAGGGTACATGTGCACAGCATGCAGATTTGTTACATAGATGTACATGTGCCACGTTGGTTTGCTGCACCCGTCAACTCGTCATTTACATTAGGTATTTCTGCTAATGCTATCCATCCCCCAGTTCCCCACCCTCCAACAGGCCCCGGTGTGTGATGTTCCCCTCCCTGTATCCATGTGTTCTCATTGTTCACCTCCAACTTATGAGTGAGAACATGAGGTGTTCGGTTTTCTGTCCTTGTGATATTTTGCTAAGAATGATGGTTTCCAGCTGCATCCACGTTCCTGCAAAGGACATGGACTCATCCTTTTTTGTGGCTGTGTAGTATTCCATGGTGTATATGTGCCACATTTTCTTTATCCAGTCTATTGCTGATGGACATTTGGGTTGGTTCCAAGTCTTTGCATGGATTTATTTTCTACAGCAAATGGAAACTACCTGCTTCCTTACATTAAATCTGTTTAAAACTTTTTTTAGAGGATTCAGTGATGTAAATAAGTTACTGGATATTTCTAGCTTATTTACCAGCCCTCGGGAGGCTACACCTAGGTAGGTATTAGAAATTTCAAGTTATCTTGAAGATCTAGGGAACTGAAGGGACATATATAAAAAAAAAGGATAGGAAAACAGGCAGACCTAATTATATTCAGGATTTGACTGGTTCCTCATGAACCCAGTAATATTTCCTTTTTCTTTAGGGAATCAAGAGTAAAATAAGTTCTGAAAAGGAACGACCCCCTGTCCTAGTGACTATACATTTTTCTTGTGTGCTGGGCATACAGGGAGAGGAAAGAAGGACAAAGATGCATCACAGACCCTGTGGTGGTAGCTACTCTCTTTCCTAAATTAAATATGTAAAGCGTTAGTGTATCAAGGGATAATTTTAAACATAATAATACAAAGTATTCTGAAGGATCAGTATAAAAACATAACAGAGTTCAAAATATCAAAATAAGCTATCTATTCTTAAAATATTTTATGTGAATATAATTGATTAGCAATAAGTAAAACTTTTGAGAAATATGAATTCCTTATTTTTCTGAATATCCTAGTTTTTACTAATGTCTGCCCTTTGTGATAACATTTAAAAATTATTTTTATATAAATGAGCATTATGAAATACACCAAAAACTATAATGTACATCTTAGGAAATGAGAAATCCACCATCTCTTGGCCACTATCACTAAGTCCAGCTCAGTTCTGGTAGAGTATAGGAATTAGAAACAAATGGTTTTCTAGTAATATAAGCTAATCATATTTTGAAATAGTCACTTGGGATCTTGCTGCATAGAAATTATCTTGTTATAAAGTGAAAATCTTCTGTAGATGAGCATTTTCATTAAGAAAACTAATTTTAGGGCTGGTTGTGTGTGTATATAGGCGTGTATATAGGCATGTATATGTGTGTATATATATAAACACACACCTAAATACATATAATTTAAGAAGTCTTTAGTGAATCATGCTGCCCACATTGTTTAAACCCTCTCTAACTCATTAACACTTTTATACCACAGCTGAGTCTCCATTTATTTCTAACAACAACAGTAAAGCTACTGTCTTTAAAAAAAATGATGGCATATAAAGAAAACTTGATGTGACTTTATACTCATTAAAAATTTTGTGGATTTACAACATCTTGGTGAATATTTGGGAAACTAATTTAGGGCAACACTTTTTGATGACTCATAAATTTCTGTGAGTGTTGTGTGATATTCTGACATAGTATACCAATTCTATTTTATGCATATATGCATATATTCATTTACTATGATTCCTTCTTTTGTATGTACAGTCATGCGTCACTTAACGACAAAGATATGCTCTGAGAAATGCATCCTTAGGTGATTCCATCATTTTGCACACATCATAGAGTGCATTTACACAAACCTAGATGGTATAGCCTACTGCACACCTAGGCAGTGTGGCATTGCCCATTGCTTCTAGGCTACAAACCTGCACAGGATGTTACTTTACTGAATAACGAAGGCACCTACAACACAATAGTAAATATTTGTATACCTGAACACAGAAAAGGTACAGTAAACATACAGTATTAAAATCATATGGAACAACCATTGTATGTACAGTTCATCATTGACCAAAATATAGATGATAAAGGTCTAATTTTATTTATTTCAGTATAGATATTGAGGTTTCCCAACATCATTTATTGAAGCCACTAACCTTTTAAAATTGTGTGTTCTTGATGCCCTTGTCAAAAATTGCTTGACAGCATATGCTTAGGTTTATTTCTTGGCTCTCTATTCTGTTCTACTGGCCTATGTGTCTATTTTTATGACAGTAACATACTATTTTAATTATTGTAGGTTTGTAATATATTTTGATATCAGGTAGTGGGATGCTACCAGCTTTTCTTTTTGCTCAAAATTGCTCTGGATAGTTGAAGTGTTTGGAGGTTACTATTTATTTAAAATATAACACTAGAATTTTTCTAGATAGCATTAAATCGATAGATCACATTGGCTAGTATGGTCATTTTAGCAATGTTAATTATTCAATCTCATGAAAACAAGGTATTTTCCCATTTGTGTTTTTGTCAATATTTTAAATCAAATTTTACAGTTTTCAGTATGTAGATCTTTTATTTCCTTGGCTAAATTTATTTCTAAGAATTTTATTCTTTGTAATGCTATATAAATTGGATTACTTTCTTGATTTCTTCCTGGAAGAGTTTGTTATTAGCATATATAAATGCTACTGGGTTTTGTATGTTGATTTTTCATCCATCAATGTCAGTGTTACTGAGATTATGTATTAGTTCTAACAGGTTTTTGCGTGTGTGTGTGCGTGTGTAATCTTTACAGTTTTCTACATATAGGAACACACCCTCTGCAAACAGGGATAGATGATAGTATTTCTTCCTTTCTGATTTGGGTACCTTTTAGTTCTTTTACTTGCTTCATTGCTCTTGCTGATATTTCTAGTATGTTACATAGACATGCAAAGAGGGGGCATTTTCTTGTACCAGACCTTAGAGGAAAAGCTTTCAGTTTTTCTCCATTGATTATGAGTTAGCAGTAGGTTTTTCATAAATGGCCTTTATCATGGAGAGGAAATTTCCTCCTAAACTTAATTTGTTGAGAGTTTATC
Organism: Piliocolobus tephrosceles; assembly: GCF_002776525.5. NCBI lineage: Eukaryota > Metazoa > Chordata > Mammalia > Primates > Cercopithecidae > Piliocolobus > Piliocolobus tephrosceles. The sequence goes on along the minus strand of NC_045445.1, from coordinate 111,718,355 downwards.
ATGAAATGATGGAACTTTGCCAAATGCTTATTCAGCATCCATTGGGATGATCATGTAGCTTTAGCTTTCATTCTTTTAATGTGGTATATCACGATGATTGATTTGCATATGCTAAACAAAACATGCATCTCAAGCATAAGTCCCATTTGATTATGGTGAAGAGCCTTTTAATGTATTGACAGAAATGGTTTACTAGTACTGTATTGATGATTTTTGCTTCCATGTTCATCAGATATATTGGTCTGTAGTGTTTTTTTCTCCTGTTGTCTTTGTATGGCTTTGGTGTCAGGGTGATCCTGGTCTCATAAAATGAGATTTTATCTTTTGGAAGAGTTTAATAAGGACTGATATTAAATCTTCTTTGAATGTTTAGTAGAATTTAGCCATGAAGCCATCTGGTACTGGACTTTTCTTTGTTGGGATGCTTTTAATTACTGCTGCAATCTTTTTTAAAATTGGCCACTTTAAGCATTCTATTTCTTATTAGTTCGGTTTTGGTAGGTTGTATGTTTCTAGAAATATGTACATTTCCTTCTCAGTTTTCCAATTTGCTTACAGATAATTGTTCATAATAATCATTATATTCCTTTGTATTTCTGAGAAATCAATTGAAATGTCTCCTCCTTTATTTCTTATTTGATTTTTTGGAGTATTCTCTCTTTTTATCATGGTTTGTCAATTTAAAATTTATTTTTAAAACATTCTTTGTTTTGTGAAATTTCTATGACTTTTCTATTTTATTTATTTCTGCTCTTATTTTTTATTATGTTCTCCCTTCTGCTAACTTTGGGTTTAGTTTATCCTTTTGCTAGTTCATATGAGTATAATTTAAGTGGCTTATTTTGAGATCTTCCTTTTTTTAATGTAGATATTTATCATTATAAGATTTCCTCTTAATACTGCTTTTCCTGCATCCCATTAAGTTTTGTTTTGCTGTGTTTTCATTTCCATTTGTCTCAATACATTTTCTTTCTTTTCCATGAGACATTTTATTTGTAAATATGTATTACATCTCTAGAAAAAGAATCCCAGGATTTTCACTCCTGTGTGTTTTCATCTTGCTTCTTCATGGTCCATGATGCCAGCTGAGGTTGTCAGTATAATGAAACCAAACTGGCAGAATGGAATCAGATTATTCTGCCATTTTTCTAGACCTTTAAGTTGCACATCAAATCTGGGCTGACCACTCCACACTTGTTTAGCCTGCCTGTGAGGTTCACAATTTTCCCAGCTCTGTTATCATCAGTGATTTCAAATTTGCCAATGTAACCATACTTCATCATCACACTGAGAAGCCAGATGATGACTTTGGAGCACGGCCTAATAAGAACCTGGTGTTTGCCTCTCTTTTCAGCATGTTGATACTTTTGAGAGCATCAGCCAGGACATTCATGCACACCATTGTGGCAGTGCGGAAAGATGGCGGAAAGAGGACAGGAGGGGAGAGCGCATGCGGTTATGGGGACAAGATATTTTCTAATATTCCTTTTGATTCTTATTTGACCTGTTGGTTGTTCAGGTCCATGTTAATTTCCACGTATTTGTGAATTTTCCTAAATTTCTCCTGTTATTGATTCTCAGTTTCATACCACTGTGGTCAGAAAGGATACTTGATATAATTTCAATGTTCTAAAATTTGTTGACTTGTTTTGTTGCTTAACATATGATCCACCCTGAAAAATATTATGTTGCCCTTAAGAAGAGTATATTCTGCTGCTGCTGGATAGAATGTTCTGTATATAATTGTTACGTACATTTATCTAAAGTGTAGTTGAATTCCAATGTTTGTTTATTCACGTTTAATCTGGATGATCTATCCATTGTTGAAAGTGTAGTATTCTGTTTCTTTGATGGTGTAATATTTCCCTGATTCTTCGTGATCTTTCTAGCCTTGCTAAGAAGTTTGCTCATTTAAAGAAGTTATCTTTTCCAGACTTTATGAATTGACTTCAGTAAATAAAAACTTTCACCTTTAGGGGAACAGGGCACATCGGGGTGTATTGTGGCACTGGGTCTAGTTCTGTAGTGTTCTAAGTGTGGTGGCATGCAGTAGCTTCAGGCTGTGAGATATTAATATTGCTTTGGCTCAGGCAACTAGGGTCTGTAACATCAGCAACTGTATGATTCTTGGTTGCAAGAGATATGGGATGCCCATGGTGGCTGTGAAGACCCTCAAGATCCTTAGTGTTGACTCTGGGTCAAGAAGCAAAGGCCAGGGCAAGCAGCAATGAGGCTAGAGCCAGCAATGTACACACACTCAGTTTCAGGGACCAACTATAGACACTTCTGTGGAGGCAGACGCCAGCTGTGGGCTTGTTCGTGGTGTCAAGGGCTGGAGCCAGAAGCAGAGGTCAGGGCCAAACTCAGGTGCAGATGTAGTGGGGGCTGGCACCTGCCCTTGAACAATTGCACAGGCCAGCTATGGTATGGTGATAGGAGTCTAGAAGGGTGAATGTGCTTGGGCAGCCACATGCTAAAGGTGAAGGTATGCACACACTTGTAGCTACAGGAACCAGCTATTGGTTCAAGCACGCTGATGAGGGCAGGTCCCAGGGGTTAGGACACATGGAACTGCTTGTACACATGGAACTGCAGAGACCTGGGATGACAGTGTGCACCAGCCTAGATGTGGGAGTTAGCAGTTAACATGCCATGGTGGAAGCCAGGGCTATTTCTAAGCACAAGTGCTGGGTTGTGCTGGGTCCCTGAGCTAGAGCATCCATAGTAGCAGCAACTGGGCTCTGGGTTGGAGGGAGGGAGATGAGTGGTTGCTTAGATACCTGGAGATTGTGAAGGCAAAAATCTGCAGAGCCTTCAATGATGGAAGCTGCAAGGAGGTCTGTGAAGACTGTGCTGGCTCTTTGCCTCCTTAGCAGTGAAAGCTGCCGGGGTCCTCTGTGGAATAAGTCACAGAGCCCTTGACGACAAACACTGTGGGATCCTTGGCCATGAAACTTGTAGGGGTGTGCATAGCAGTTAAGAAGGCTTTTTAGGACCTCTATGGAGAATTTTGATGGAGTCCTGTGCAGAGCAGAACACTGAAGACCAGTGACTCCTGCCACATGACTGCTACTTATAGCTTCTGCTTGTTATTCATTCCCAGCTGTCTTCAGACATCTCAGCTATGGTAGTTTCCATAGTGATCTGGGCAGGGCTAAACTGAAACTGCTCCCCTGGGAAATGTGCCAAAACATTGAGGAAGATAGTTATTCACCCCACTCTAGTTTTTCCTGATAAGGGGGCTCACATGCCTGGGAGTTTCTTCTCTGTGCTTGCTCAGCAATACCTGCCTAGATGATGGGGTGATGCAGCAAATTAAATTGTAATTTCTACCTTCTTTGTATGGTTGTTCTCAGGGATGTTGGGCTCCTGAGCTCATTAAGTGTTATTTTGCATAACTGCCAAATTGTTGCTCTGTATGAGAGGAGGGAAGACTGGGATCTACTACTCCACCATTTTACTGGCATCACTTTTCCAAACGTTAGCTCTCTTGATTATGTCTTATAAATCCCATAAATTTTCTTTATTCCTTTTCATTTTCATTCTTTGTTTTCCCCTGACTGGATACTTTGGAATGACCTGTCTCCAAGTTCCCAGATTCTTTCTTTGGCTTGATCAAGTCTGCTGTTTCTCTATTGCAATTTTCTTTTCTTCATTCTTTTTTTCAACTCCAGAATTTCTATGTTTGGTTCTTTTCTAATGATTTCTATTTCTTTATTGAACTTCTTATTTTGCTCATGTATTGTTTTTCTGGTGCTGTTGTCTATCTGTTCTTTTGTAGTTTGCTGAATTGCCTGAAAACAATTATTTTGAATTATTTTTCAGGCAAATTATAGATCTCCCATTTCTTTTGGGCTAGTTAATGGAACATAATTGTGTTTTATTGGTGATGTTATGTTTCTTTGATTGCTAATGTTTCTTGTTGCCTTGTGCTGATGCTTGTGCATTTGATGGAGCAGTCACCTCTTTCAGACGTTAAGACTAGTTTTATTAGGAGAGAAGCCAGTCTCCAGAAACTGGAGACGTTAGGACTCACACCCACACAGGTGAAGGTGAAAGACCTTCACCTGTGTGGGTGTGAGTGCACCAGCTGGGTGGGATGTGGTAGTTCCAACCCTGGTAGTGGTATAACAGCATAGTCTCCATGAAGTCTGTCAGCAGAGGTCACCATTGGGAAAGTTTTCAAGGGTCCTTAGTGGCCAAGACAGAGTGTTTATAGTGTCAGTGACCTGTTTAGGTCCTTGGTAGCAAAATCTTCTAGAGTCCTCCTGATCTCTTTATCCCATGGAGAAATCTGTGGCTGAGTGTATCCCTCTTGATGTTGAGTCTGGCTCATGAGTATACTGTGGCAGTGGCGGCACCAGTGTTTTGTGCATGGTCCCTGTGGAGTGGCTTAAGAGAGGGATCTAAAGCGTGGGCATGCATAGAGGGACCATAACTTTGAGTCTGGGATGGCAGTGGCATTAGCGCCGAGGCACAGGTGTACACACATTAGCATTGTAATAATATGCAAGTCATGGATGTTTGTGCAGCAGCTGGGGAGCCACAGCAACTCTGAGATCTCAGGCATGGGTGTTTCCATTGCAGCAGTGGCTCTGATCTTCTAAGTGCAGGTGCTCATGGAGGGAATACGGATCCAGGATCTGGGGCACAGATATGTGCAAAGCAACCACAGTTCTAGGATTCAGGGTACAGACACCACCTGCTGCAGCAATAGTTCCAGTGTCAGTAGTGTAGACACATCCAGAGTGACTACAGAGTTGAGTTCTGGAGTGTAGGCATGCATAGATCAACAACAGCTCTAAGGTTCAGGGTGAGCACAGGGTTAGGGTGATGGTGGCCTCTGTTCTGGGACAGCACAACAGTGGCTCCTTCTTGGGGATTTGGGTGCAATGGCATCTCCCTCTCAAGGAGATTCCTGGTGGCAATGGCCACTGGTTACCTCAGTGACAAAACAGCCAATGTCCTCTCCACAGCAGGTTGCTGGAGTTGTCCTGATCAGCACTAAGGAGACCTCCACTCTAAAGCCACAGGCAGTCCATGTCTCTCACAGGGGCTGCTGAAATCCTCAGCAGCAAATGCTCCAGGGTCAGGGGTGCAAACACATCCAGAGTGAGCAGGTCACTGGGGACCATATTAGTATCCACCATGTGTCTGATGCTAATACCCTTGACCCTTTTTCTTTGTCCCTAGCTGTCTTCAGATGTTTCAGGTATGCCAATCTCCCTAGCAATCTTTTCTATGTAATTACTCTCTATTCGTTCGTTGCTCCACTGTGATGCTGTAGGTTCTTAGTTGGAATCTGGAGCCTTCTTAGGGCTATTTTTATTTGTGGATAGCAGTGTAATTCTTGTTTGTTGTAAGGGAACAAAGGCTTATATCTCCTATCCAGGCATCTTGCTGATATCACTTCTGTCTATGAATTTTAGCAATTTGATGATAATATATTTGGTCTGGACTTTTTTCAGGTCATCGTATTTGGGATTCATTGTGTTTCTTTAATGTGGATGCTTATTTCCTTTCTTAGATTTTGGAAGTTACGCCATTATTCCTTTAAATAAGTTTTCTTACTCTTTTTCTCTCTCTCTTCTCCTTCTGTGACTTTCATAATACTTGTTTTGCAGCTTGAAGGTACCCTAGAAGTCCTGTAGGCTTTCTTCCCTCTTTTCCATTATTTTTAAATGATCCTCTCACTGGATAATTTCAAATGACCTGTCTTTGAGTTCACTGATTCTTTCTTCTGCTTAAACATATGTGTTGTTCAATTCCTCTAGTAAATTTTTCAGTTCACTTACTGAATTCCTTAGCTTTAAAATTTCCATTTTGTTCTTTTCACATTTTCTATTTCTTTGTTGAAATTTTAATTTTGTTCATGCTTCGTATTTCTGAACTTGTTGGACATCATTAAGACAGTTATTTTAATGATTTGACAGGCAGTTTCATGTCTCTGTTTTTTAATGATCAGTTTCTAAAAATGTATTTTATTGTTTTGATTGGACCATTTTCTGCGTTTGTTCATGTTCCTTATAGCTCTGTGTTATTAGTGCATTAGAAGAAAAAAAAAAAAGCCTTCTCTCTCAGTCTTCACAGACTGGCTTTCTACTGGGAAAGATTTTCACCAATCAGCCTGGCTAGAGATTCTGGAGGCCTTGCAAACCTTTTATGTGGATGTGTCTTTTCTGGACTTGTTCATGTATATTTCTATTTAGAGAGATGTGTTGGTTTATTTCTTTTTTCAGGAAGTTATAGTCTCTTCTTTCTTCTGGTGTCTGTCTGCTGTACCATTAGTCCTCTGAAGCAGCAGCACACCACTCAGCCTTTTTTTGTTCTTAGTAGTCCTCAGAAATCTAGAGCATGCTAAGCTCCATCAGCATTCTGAGATAGCCAAATCAGAAACCAGTCCCTTGAGCAGCCTCACTCTCCTGTAAAGTCAGAACATTGGATGTCTGGTTCAGCCTTCTTTTTCCTTCCCTACAGAGAAGCCAGAAGCTGAGCATTTCTTCCCAATTATGTGGCACTGTGCCAGCAGGGGGGATAATGGCAAGAGGGTGCCAATAATTTTCCTACTGCCTTCAATATAGTTTGTTTTATGCTCTACTGTGCTACAAAAGCCTCTTAACTGGCTTCTGGAGTTCTCACAAAAGGGACTGTTGTTAAATTTGTGTCTTCATTTGTGGAAGGAAAGTCTGGGAGTTCCCATTCTGCGATTTTGTTGATGTAATTCCCTTAGGTGCCGTGTCTTATTCATTCTCATTTATTGTATCATTCATCATAGCCTGGCACTGGTAATAAAATATTTTAAAATAAGAACAACAGTAATAATGATGACTAAAGTATTATTGGCTAGTCCTTATAATGCACTTTTTGTGTATCAGGCACTAATCTAATGGCTTTGCAGTGACTATTAACAATTTAACAGATGTCAGCACTGAAGTAGGGAAAAGTTAAGTAAATTGTCTGAAGTCATCCATCTAAATAAAGCTATGATTCCGATCCACAGTCCATGTTCTCAAACCTTCTGTTATGATACTCAATACATATTTGCTGAATAGATCAGTGAGTTCCAGCCTGAGTCCTTTCTGCATCCTCTCCTATGTTTCCCTGTTGAATCTGCTTTTGGAGGCTGAACTTGGCCTTTTATGAGTATCACTCCTGTCAATTTGAGTTTTAAATTTCTCAAAACTTCCATGCAGTATTCTCCTCTTCTTCTGTATTCTACCAAGAAATTCTCCAACTTATTTTGCAGTCCTTATCTCAAGTATAGTCAGCCTTGACGTAAAGATAGTCACTTGAATCTTAAATGTCACTCAATTCACTTCAGATCATAGCAACTCATTTTCAGGCCCAATAATGTTTAATGAAATTATAAAGTGCTTTCATTTCACTCAGCAAGTGAAAAGCTAAAGGGAGGATGAGTAAATATCACCATGGAATAGAAACAGAAACGAAAGGTATTATGACTGCTTTGGTGGTCGGTCATTTTATATATAGATTAATTTACAAATGCCTGCATTTCCGTAAGGACATTGAATAGTTCCAATTTTTATAGATTCAACATTTTTTTGTGTGTGCATTATTATTATTATTTTGAGACGGAGTTTCGCTCTTGTTGCCCCAGCTGGAGTGTAATGGTGCTATCTCGGCTCACTGCAACTTCTGCCTCCCGGGTTCAAGTGATTCTCCTGTCTCAGCCTCCCGAGTAACTGGGATTACAGGTGCAAGCCACCATGTCCAGCTAATTTTTTGTACTTTTAGTAGAGATGAGGTTTCACCCTGTTGGCCAGGCTGGTCTGGAACTCCTGACCTCAGGTGAACCACCCGCCTCGGCCTCCCAAAGTGCTGGAATTACAGACGTGAGCCACGGCGCTGTGTCTTACTCTGTAGTCCAGTCTGGAGAGCGATGGTGTGATCTCGGCTCACTGCAACGTCCACCTCCCAGGTTCAAGCGATTCTCCTGCCTCAGCCTCCCGAGTAGCTGGGATTACAGGCACGCATCACCATGCCTGGCTAATTTTTGTATTTTTAGTAGAGATGGGGTTTCGCCATGTTGGCCAGGCTGGTCTCCAACTCCTGATCTCAGGTGATCCACCTGCCTCGGCCTCACAAAGTGCTGGGATTATAGGCGTGAGCCACCGCACCCAACCTCTTTGTGCATTATAAAAATAAGATGTGATTTTTAAAATCTTTCGAATTTCGTTATGTCACCCTGAGAAGAATGACTTCAGTAATTTTTTTTAAAATGCCTCCTCACTCTTATTTGGTAAGCATTCAGCATTAATGTTTACCCAGGACTATTGCAGCAGGATTCAAATTCTTCTCATCAAGTACTCGCAAAGAGAATGAGATAATGATCACATTTAGTAAGTTGAATTTTGTACTTTTGTTCCAGAAATCCTGAACCATTCACTGCACACTTCCTACCGGGCAGTGATCTGGAGTTTTTTGTAAAACCTCAGGCTGGAGAACTTCTTCCTTGTAACACAAACGGAACTCTCATCACTGTAGGATTTAAACCTAAAATGTACTGTAGGAAATATAAAGCAACATTAGTAATACAGGTGAGTTCTATAAAGACAATAGTCGAGGATGTTTGATGCAACTAAAGGCACTAAATAAACTAGCAAGAAAAGCTTTTACTAAATGGTCACAGATAAAGAATAACAATTTTGCTGTGCAAAAATCAACTTATCTCAACTGCTGAGTCTTGGTTTACTTTTATTTTATCCAAGAACAGAATTTTAAGGATGGTATATAACAAAAAAGTTGTCAACACTAGAGGAAAGTTAAAAAAAAGTACTTTCCTTCCGTATTAAGGAACTGTGGAAGAGACAAATACTGACTGTAAAGTGATTTATATAGTTATGTATTATTTTCTGTAACATACCTATTCAAGGACTTCATTAACTTTAGGTTATTTGAGATAGGGATTTTGGAGCCCTTAATTAAGGCAGAGTATTGGCAAGATGTTGAAGTCTAACATTAAAAAAATGGAATAAAAGATAACATTTTTATTTTGAATTGAAAAAGCATGATGTGAGCCAGTAATCATCTGTTAAAGCCATCATTTTATTAACAGTTAAGGTAAATACAATTTTGAACATGTATTCAGTAACCAAAGTTGATCTATAAAGTTTCACACAAATTTTATAGTAAGAGCTTTCAGGCTAAATACAACTTTCAAACTATTTCTAAAAAGGTATCTATCACCACTATCTACTTTCAGTAGCATTGGCACACATGCATGTTGTCGTATACACACAACTCCTGGTACAATAGCAATTTCTAGATTTCTCAATCAAGCAATAATTAGCCAGTGCCATAGGCAGAAAAAAATTATTGTTTTAATGAACAGAGACAAAATATTGAATATTGTTTGAGAAAGTTATTTCTATTTTTTCATCTTTCTAAGAGTCCTTACAATCCAGGTAGTAAGAAGGTAAAGCCTTTGTTGACATTTTGCGCATACCCTGTTGCCTACATTGATACATAATTTTTATTTTATTTTATTTTTTTGAGATGGTTTCACTCTGTCTCCCAGGCTAGAGTGCAGTGGTGCGACCTCGGCTCACTGCAAGCTCCACCTCCTGGGTTCACGCCATTCTCCTGCCTCAGCCTCCTGAGTAATTGGGACAACAGGCACTTCCACCACACCCGGCTACTTTCTTGTGTTTTTAGTAGAGACGGGGTTTCACCATGTTAGCCAGGGTGGTCTCGATCTCCTGACCTTGTGATACACCTGCCTCGGCCTCCCAAAGTCCTAGGATTACAGGCGTGAGCCACCGCGCCCAGCCTTGATACATAATTTAAAGTGATCATATTGTACTTGCTTCAGTTTGCTTTAAGGAGATTAAATGGCATCTTTAAAAATATTTTCAAATTAAAATTATGTTCATTTTATCTAGCATACAGTAGACAGTTCTACAATTAACAGAAGGCTTTATCAACAAAACCTGTGCCTGATTTCTCTGTGTTGATTTGACAAATTACTGGCAGTGCAATTAAAGATTTTATGTGAGGGAACAAGAAGAGCATATGCCATTTTTAGCCTGAAGTGGTACAATTTGATACAGTTTATGTAGGGAAAATTGAGTTTCAAACGTTTAAGAAATCATGATTTTCTTAATTCTACTTTTATTATTGAAAATTCCAAATATGTACAGAAATAGAGAGCATAATTAATCACCCTGCACTAATTATCCAGTATGAACATTTATCAACTTATAGCCAATTCTGCTTCACCTATATGCCCACTCTCTTCCCCACCTTCTGTATAAAGGGTTACCTTGTGCTAAGGATATCCAGCACTGTAACTCTTGCCCTACCCCTGACAACCACGAATATTGTAATTTCTAGAACATGATATAAATGGAACCATTAAATCATTAAAGCATTATCTAAATCAAAAATATTATTTGCATTATCATTATCTTTTTTAAATGAATGATTTTAAGCATTAAGTCAATGTTTGCAACTATATTATCTTCATTTTGCCTCACTTGAAAATAAAAATGATGATTTTAAAGAACATGTCAATTAAATATTAGCCCAAACAAACCTCAATAATCTTGTTCACAAGTTTCATAATTTCCCATTCCATTAAATGAAATTTAAAATTATTAAAAGTTGTCTTTTCCCACTAGTAAACAAGATATGTAGCACTAGCTTTGAGAGACTAAAGTTTACTTATTTAGTCTGTTTTACAAAAAGCGGTGCTACTCAAAGAGAGTAGTAAATCTACTTATATCCCTTGTAGATATGATAAATCTTGATTTATGAAAATGTGAGGATTATCAGAATTATCTAACATAAAATATATGATGTTTTATCTTTATACTTATATAAATTATTCATATGTTTTATACAGTAATATATATAAGATTATATATGATTGTGATTTCATTTACAATATATAAATAAGTATATAAGTATATAAGTAATACTTATAAAATATAGTATTCATATAAGTAATATTTATATACAGATATACCTGTTATAACTAGAGACATAACCAGACATTGATAATTTGTGTTTGCTTTTAAAGGAATAGATCATTAGCATGAAATTGTGGGAAATGGCATTGTAAATATCTTGGTTTGTATTTCCTCAGATGCAGATCTTGAAATAAGGATAGAAATCCGAGTAGCATATTTGCTATGTGATCTCAGTTAACAGATGTAGGGAAGACAGGATGTGAGATAGGGAAGGGAAAGAAATCAATAAAGGGTACTTTATCCAGGCATCTGCCACAGTGAGCAACTGGAAATGAATCCCGTGGAAGATCTCTGGGAAATGGCGTGGAACACGTACCTCAGAGTTTTCACACCTGAGAGGTTAAGAAAGTTTGGTTACTTATACAGTAACCGCCGCTATTGCAATCACTGATTGAAAAATGCTCTCAGGGATTGTTCAAACTCTGGTACCAGTAGAGAATACTTCTGGGGTTTCTGAACAATCTTGAGCCAAAGAGGGGCAAAATTGATCTATGAAGTTTCACACATATTTTATAGTAAGGACTTATAGGCTAATCTTACAATTGAAAGTTGAAGCAGGCAGTTATATGAAAACACCTGAGGGTTGTGAGTGGACACAGACCACATCTGCTAATGGATAATTATCAATTGTTTCCATTCATAGAACTGTGCCTTAAATATATAGCTTTCTTAATGGAAACTTGGGAAATAAAAATATATATACAGCTTTGGTTATTCATTCCATGAGATCATGGGCTTTGGGCGATCTCTTTTCAGAACACAGAGACACAGCCTAAATGTGGAAGTTTCATCTGTTTATTTTTTCAAATTTCTTTAAATAAATAGTTGAGAAGTATAATTGTCAATTTGGCATTCTTTTATAAAAACTCAATGTGGTTATTCTATGAGATGTTAGTAACGTAGAAGTATTAACGTATTCTTATATTATTTTATCTCCTGTTTTGTATTTATATTTTCAAAGGGAGATTGGGGATAGAAGATATAAAGTTAGATCTTTAAATTTTTTAAAAATATACATGGATAGTTGCTTTTATTTATGGTTAGACTGAAGAAATTTAGCTATATGTAAAACAACTATAATGTTCAATCTTTATTTCATAAAATAAGCCTATTAATGTTGTATAGCTTTTTGGAATGAAGAGTATGAACAGCTTCCATACACACACACAAGCACACACACGCTCAGCATCACTTATTGTAAAATTTAAATCTTAATTGAATTTCAATAAATATAATTGGGACTTTAAAATAATTTTTTTTAAAGTAATTGTTTCTAAAGTGTCTTGGTGAAGGTAAAGGTACAAGTCCCTACTTTTAGCTCTCATTTGTACCCACTAAGTGCTGAGTAAGGATATAGATCCCTTCATATAGCTTACTCATGTGTACCCACTAAATGATGGCCATGGGCGCAGGGCCCTTCAGTAACCCAGGCATGACTATCAAATGCCAGGCATGGTGTAGGTCTCTTCATTTAGCTCACTCATTTTCACCCATCAAGTGGGTCAATGTACTGGAAAATGTATGCATATGCACAATCGCTAAAATACAGCTTTGTTTTTCAAATTAAACATCCTTATATGAAGTAAAATGTTTTTTACCCAGTCATATTACGCTCCTTGGTTTGGTCTGCTTTTGACACACTGATTCTCAATACATAATTATTACAAACAGTAGATAAATGGGCCAGATATGATTAAGATGAGGCTATGACAGTTGTGCAAGACATTCTTGCACTTAATATTAATTGATAGGTATCACACTACATATAAAGCGGGCATTGCAATATTCAGTTTGTCTAGACCTATTCTAAATGAGTTTTCTGAGTATACATGGTGTAAATCTTAGTGTTAGGAGGACACCAGTATAAACACAGGTGGTTTCAGGAAGTTCTGCACAAGGAATGAGACTTCAGTATAAACATAAACATATATGCAGAAGAAATGAAGAATTTTTAAATAAATCACAATATAAATTCTACTCACTTGGATTTAGATGGTGATTGTCAGCAATGATCTTACATCAATTTTGGTATATTAAAATGGTTATACATACTATGGGCCGGGCGCAGTGGCTCATGCCTGTAATCTGAGCACTTTGGAAGGCCGAGGAGGGTGGGTCATCTGAGGTCAGGATTTTGAGACTAGCCTGGCCAATGTGATGAAACCCCATCTCTACTAAAAATACAAAAATTAGCCAGATGTCGTGGCACATGCCTGTAATCCTAGCTACTCGGGAGGCTGAGGCACAAGAATTGCTTCAACCAGGGAGGTGGAGATTGCAGTGAACCAAGATCGTGCCACTGCACTCTAGCCTGGGTGACAGAGTGAGATCCTGTCTAAAAAATAAAAAATAAAAATAAATATATAAAATGGTTACACATACTATGTACTTTCATAATCTTCAAAGCAGCTAACTATATTTTACCAGTCATTTCTATGGTTACACTTAAATTCTTATGAATGTGTTTATCTTGGAAGGTACTATTTCCATTAGTTGGGGTTCATACTGGACAACAGTCTTATGCAAACCAAATAGATTGCTTTCCCTTATTATCAGATGGATGTCTATTTTACAAGGAGAATCTCTGAGAGATTTTTTAGTAAATAATTCTTAATTCATAAAGTGAAATACTTGCTTTATTTTCCACATTAATTGTCACTCTAAGTGGTTTCAGTTTTGTACCTTTCCCATACTCTACATGGAGAACAGAAGATGTTAATTATAGTGAACTTTTCCCTACATGTTTTGAAGTCCCTGGATATTTAAAAAAAAAAAAATTTCTCCCTCTGTGTCTCCAGACAGAAGAAATGTACTGGATATATGAGATCAATGGATTATCTCCAACTACCGTGGCACCGAAAAATGCAAAATCCAAAATTGATGCTACTCACAAGACACATGACAACGTGCCAGTCCATCCACGTAATTTTGTCCGTGAAAATGCTAAACTCATAAGAACGGGGGTGTCTTCCACCATCAAAGGTGCTCCTTTGGTGATGAAGAATCAATAAATTTTTTTTCCAAAATATTTCTTGGTCTCAGGTAGATCTTTGATGACTATTATTTCATCTTTTAGAATATTTCTGAGGAATAATGGTTTAATTATAATAGGCCTTCTGTATTTCCTTGTCTTTTAAAATTCAATCTGTTCTCTGAATATGTTGTACTTCATTTGTGAGTTATGAGTGTTTTTTGATTGTGAATATTGGAATTGGTTCACTTTTAAAGTGCAGGTGTATGTTTGTGGTAAAACAAAATATAATTTAAATGACAACAGTGTTTCCAATAACAGTGTGGCTAATAAAGCTAAATTTCTCATGTAGGTATTCCTTATTAGTCTTTAAGTTTTAATTAACAACTAAAAATTGTATATATTTATGGTATACAACATATTTTGAAATATGCATACATTGTAGCCTGGTTAGCCTGAGCTAATTAATACATGCATTACCTTACATACTTACTTTTTGTAGTAAGAACACTTAAAATATACTTTCTTAGCCATTTTCAAGTATATAATACATTGTTATTAACTACCACCACCATGTTGTACAGCAGATCTCTTAAACTCATTCCTCCTATCTAACTGAAAGTTTGTATGCTTTGACCAACATCTCCCAATCATCCTGACCACCCCCCCCCCCCCCCCCCCCCCCCCCCCCCCCCCCACCCAGCCCCTGGTAATTAGCATTGTTCTCTTGTTTGAGTTCACTATTTTTAGATTTCACATATAAGTGAGATCATGCAGTATTTGTTTTTCCGTGCCTGACTTGTTTTACTTAATGTCTTATCTTCCAGATTCATCCATGTTGTCACAAATGGCAGGATTTCCTTCTTTTTAAAGGCTGAACGGTATCTCATTGTGTATATATTTCAAATACTAGTATTGCTATTAAAGCTTGATTTCCCATGTAGATGTTGCTTGTAAGTCTTTAAAACATTAATGATTAAATTAGCACTGAAGACAGAAGGATTGACCATTTCTTATATCTGCTTTATAAAATATTTGCTTATATCTTATATCTTCTATTTGGAATAAAGATAATTAATTAAAAAGCCCATGTATATATGTGTATATAGTTCACCTGCTTCTATATTGCAACATTTAAATAATATAGGTATATCTCAAAAGGATCCAGGAGAAAGTTCATTTCGATGTGTGTCTGATCGTTTTCAATAATGTATTAATCTAAGTAAAGGGGAGTATGTTGCTTGGTACTTATCATTAAAGGGAAGCCAGTACGGACCAGCTTTAAGATATTTTGACACAAACTGGCTCTGCCACAAAACATTCATGTATTCTTAAGCAAGTTGCTTACCATTTTTTACCCTATTTTCTTGTTTCCAAAATGAAGGGACTGTACTAGGACAGAGGTTGGCATACTATGGTCCATGGGACGAGTGTAGACTGTCACCTATTTTTATATAGCACATTAGCTAGGAACAATTTTTACATTGTTAGATGGTTGAAAAAAATAAACAGAAGAATACTGTATGACACAAGAACATTATATAACATTCCAATTTCACTGCCTATAAAAGTTTTACTGGAATACAGCAGAAGCACTTCCTTGTATATTGTCTATAATTGCTTTGCACTACAACAGCAAAGTTGAGTAGACAGAAACCACATGGCTGCAAAGCTTAAACTATTTATTCTCTGTCTCTTTACAGAAAATGTTTGGAAAAGTATCTTTGGGATTAATTTGTATTGTCTGTAGCAATTGAGAAAAAGGGGAGTGGAAGTCCACATTCACTGGATTTGCCATCCTGGGAAAGGACAAGAACTAAAACTCCATGAATTTTCAAAAGCCTTTCTCGGTCTCTGCTCCCTTAAAGATATTTCTTTGAGTATGGAGTAATAGATCATTTGTGTGTCCCTTCTTCTGCTGTATTGCATCGCAGTGGGTGGTGATGGGTAGGTGGTCAGTTTCTGAACATATTTCCCACAGCCTTCCTAAAACCTCTCAAATCCCTTAAGAAAATAAAATCACCTTTGCTATGAACATACTTAGAGATCTAATTGCTTTTTTATTTTGGTGTTTATAGTAATGGATAATATTTAAATAATCTTAAAAGCTTTATAAGGCGTCTTCTGAAAATCATGATTGCTTTCCTAAATGAAATGTTCCAATTATTGAAAGTGCTCAGAATGGAGTGCATTTGGATTGGAATTTTCTCAGTCAGAGAAGGAAGTAAAGATGAGATACTGAGAGATATGCTATTATAAATTTCATGTTGTGAATATTTCAAAAATACTTAAAACGTTGGTGCTAAATTGTCATGTTTAATTTTATCCTGGATATTACCTTCTTAAGAAGAAGTGTCTTTATAGGTTCAAATTACTATTTGTCCAAAGGAAAGTAGAGTGAGGGCAACTCAGGTAGATAAAATTGAATAGTGAACAAAATTCTAAGACCTACGAGAGAACAAACTTTGCTGAAATATGTTTTGGAGTTACAAGGACTCAAGAAGGTCCTCTGCCCATTTCCCCATGGCAGCCACCGTTTCCACATAGACCAAAGGCTTTCTGCTGCAAGCACCTGTGACTCTCTGCCTCTGGACTGTCTCTGGTCATAGGAGCCTGCTTGACCTGAAAGGGCAGAGTCCAGCTGGAAATGCCAGGAGTTTGTGCCCCTGGGAGCAGACTTTGATCAATAATTAATCAATGATAAACGAATGAAGATTAATAATATTTCTGCATCCTCGCTCCTTTGGTGGAACCGCTCTGAGGTGTTTTCTCTGTTCTCCCTATGTCCCTAGCAAGATTGAGCTTCTGTTGCCTGCAGTAGTAACCTCAATAGCACATCCTAGATTAGCTTTCTTCCTTTCCTGTGTCTCCTGTAGTCCCATTTCAAATAAACTACCTACACTAAAACTTTGTCTCAAGGTCTAATATGAAAGACACCTACCTGACATTCCTGAACCTTGATATTCCTTGATATTCAACAACAATATAGAAAACCCTCCTTCCTACAAAACCAATGGGCAGAATGGGCCTTGGATCTATGGTTTTAGTTGATTTGTAGTAGCCCTCACACTCCGTTATATTATGTTCCTAGATCCACAAGGAGTCTAAATTGAACCTTAAGATTTAGCAGTAACTGAATCAACAGAAAAACAGGAAACAGTTAAAACTTGATAAATATGAGCCACTATAACCTCTTAAAGTAGGAAACTTACAAACCAAATTTAAAAATTGGGAGAGTCATAAATAGTGGTGGTAAAAGGGACCATAATTATCACTTAAAACTGCTTTAGAATGTTTGAAACATTGTCTACTTGTGCTTTTTCCAAATTTCCCAAGGAAAACCTAAGGTACTCAGCATCATTCTATTTGGTTTATTTTATTTTATTTTATTTTATTTTATTTTTGAGACAGAGTCTCACTCCGTTGCCCAGGCTGGAGTGCAGTGGTGCAATCTCAGCTCACTGCAAGCTCTGCGTCCGGGTTCACGCCATTCTCCTGCCTCACCCTCCCATGTAGCCGGAACTACAGGCACCCGCCACCGCACCCGGCTAATTTTTTGTATTTTTGGTAGAGACGGGGTTTCACCGTGTTAGCCAGGATGGTCTCGATCTCCTGACCTTGTGATCCGCCCGTCTCGGCCTCCCAAAGTGCTGGTATTACAGGCGTGAGCCACCGCACCCGGCCCTATTCAATTTGTTTTTTTAGATGCACTCAGTACAGATGCTCAATATGTTTGTTAATATTGATTCTTATATTTTCCCAGCGAAAAGCATTGTTAAAATTAAGGGCTTATGTAACATTTCCCAAATTCAATGTCATATAACTTCTGTTTATTTAATGCTACAAGTTTGATTGCTGCAATATCAGATCGAATAAGACAACCAGGAAATTCTAGGCATCATTAAATGACTTAAGATTTCCACAGGGCCTTTGGGACACCTTGGTGATGTATTTTCAGTGACTTCCTACATAGCATGACAGTAAAAATGATACTTAGAATATCTGAATTGAAAGCATCCATGAACATGATCATGGTCTAAACCTTTAATTTATCACAGAAATTTGCAAATTTTATTTATCTCTTATATTTAGCAGAAAACTACCAAAGGAAATTGTACACAAACCCAGTAACACACAAAGTTCATTGTAGAGAGACACATAAGAGCCTCTCCTTCAATCCAACTTGATGCTTGAGATACATGATGGAACAATGCCCTCCACAAATAGTTTTAAAGACACAGACTTAATAAGCGGTCCACAAAATTTTCATTTCTCTCTTCTAATTATTTCTCTCTTTTTTTTTTTTTTTGCCAAATCCTATTGATTGATCCTGTATAAAGTTTTGTTTTAACGATCGTCCCTTTCTAGGTTGACTGCACCTGCCTTGTTCAGAAAAAGCATGTCTTGATTTCTATAGCCTGTGACCCTGCAGTACATTCATGGGTTGTTACTGGTTGTTGTTATTATTTTTATTATATCTGTCATATTCACAAGCTTGTCAATGGTTGCTCATTGCTTATAGAGTATATCATCTTCTCCACCTGGAAATTCAAAGCATGCAACGATTTACTCCCCATCAATTCAGTGTCTTATCTCCACAATGTTTCTCCCTCCTCTGTATCAAAACCAAAACCAGAACTTAGGTCTCACCGAAACTGTTGCCCCATACATTTGCTTGTGCAGCTTTGTTTCTCTAAAGTGCACTACTTTCTCATGCCTGACCAGCAAAATACCTTCCATCTTTCAAAACTCTACTCAAATTATTATTCCAACAGAATGTGTTTTAGATATCTGATGCCTTTCATCTAAGTTAATTTTTTCTTGTTTCTTCCTCTCTGTGCTTTATGCTCTTTTAGTTCTTATCACAGTATGGCTCATTATCACTTGAGGATAAATATTTCCCACACTTGATTTCTGAGCTCTTAGACGAGAGGTATTTTAGCTTAATCATTTTTGTATCCATCACATTACCTAGTGCTGTTCCTTTTACACAGCTTTCATAATGTATATTTTGTTGAAATGAATTTAGCATATTCATCAAAAATTCTAGATCAGTAGCAGGACAAGTCCTAGAACCTGTCTCCCTACTATTAGTTCAATGTTCTTTCTACCTACCACACTTTTGGAAAACAGCAAAAGCAGCTTCCAGAGAATTACCACAAATTTAAATATGCTTATCAATAGCAGGATTCATAAGCAGCTAAAGTAGGCTTGAGAAAATGTCCTACTTATTTTGTTTCTTTGACTTCCCCAGCTGGGCTACAATCTCAGGATGAAATGAGCTCATAGTTCTGCCTTGGTGGTTACAGCAATTCTCTCATCATTGCCCTTTCCATTCAACCCCCAAGCACTTTCACACTCACATGTGCATGGAATTCAAATAGCCAGTCTTGTCTGTATTCTTGGATACTTTTGTTGTTGTCAGACACTTCCCTTTCTGACCTCTGAATAGCCTCTTCTGATCCATGCCTTGATATTCCACCTGGCTTTTGATTTTTAGTTCACTTGACATTGTCTTCCAGTTTTCATTGTTCTTTAATATCACACCGTGGGTTATTCCCAGCACCCCACGTTCCTTCAGGAGGAGAGATGACACATTAAGAAGAGGGAGGCATCCTAACTTTGCATCATACACAAAAATTATATAATTATTAGAGACCTAGTTAAGAATTATTGATGTATCAAACCATTTATTAAGCCAACAAATATCAATCATACCTCTATTTACCTCTCTACCATAAAATTATTTTGGGGTTGCTCAAGAAGCTCTTTGATGGTCAGGGAAACTGCCTAATAAAAGGATGAAGAAGAGTGATACAGTTTGAATATTTGTCCTAACCCAAATCTCATGTTGAATTGTAATCCTCATTGTTGGAGGTGGGGCCTGGCAGGAGGTGTTTGGGTCATGGGAGCCGATCCCTCATGGCTTGCTGCTGTCATCATGATAGTGAGTGATTTCTCATGACATCTAGTTGTTTCAAAGTGTGTGGCACCTTGCCCCTTTTGCATGCTCCTGCTTTTGTCATGTGACGTGGCTGCTCCCTCTTTGCCTTCTGTTATGAATGTCAGCTTCCTGGGGCCTCCCCAGAAGCTGAGCACATGCCAACACCATGCTTCCTGTAAAGCCTGCAGAACAATGAGCCAATTAAGCCATTTTCTTTATAAATTACTCAATCTCAGGTATTTCTTCATATCACTACAAGAGTGGCTTAATACAGGATATTGGTATAGAGGAGTGGTACTTTGTTATAAAGATAGCTGAAAATGTGGAAGCAGCTTTGAAACTGGATAATGGGCAGAGGTTGGAGAAGTTTGGAGGGCTCAGAAGAAGACAGGAAGATAAGGAAAAGTTTGGAACTTCCTAGAGACTGATTAAGCAATAGTAACCAAAATGCTGATAGTGATAGGGAAAGTGAAGGCCAGGCTGAGAAAGTCTCAGGTGGAAATGAGGAACTTATTGGGAACTAGAGCAAAGGTCACACATGTTATGCCTTAGCAAAGAACTTGACTGCATTCTGTTCATGCCCTAGCAACCTGTGAAAATTTGAACTTCAGAGTGATGATTTAGGATATCTTGTGGAAGAAATTTCTAAGCAGCAAAGCGTTCATGATATGGCCTGGCTGTTGCTAACATCCCATCTCAATGTGGGAGCAAATAAATGACTTAAAGTTGGAATTTATATTTAAATGGGAAGCAAGGCATAAAAGTTCGAAAAGTTTGCAAGCTAGCCCTGTGGCAAAGAGAGGAAAAGCTTTTTCAGGAGAAGAATTCAAGCAGGCTATGGAGTAACTATTTGCTAGAGAAATTTGCACAACTAAAAGGGAGCCAAGTGCTAATATCCAAGGCAGTGGCAAAATGGCCTTGAAGGCATTTCAGAAACCTCTGTGGCAACCCCTCCCATCAAAGGCCCAGAGTACTAGGAGGGAAGAAATGCTTTGTGGACCTGGTGCAGGGCCCTGCTGCCCTGCATGGCTTTGAGACACCACTTCCCATATCCCAGCTGCTCCAGCCCTAAGCAGAGCTCAAAGGACATGGGTACAGCTCTAGCCGTCACTTTGGAGAATACAAGCAGTAAGTCTTGGTAGCTTCCACATGGTCTCAAGCCTGCATGTGCACAGAGTGCAAGAGTTAATGAGGCTGGGCCTCCACCTGAATTTCAGAGGATATATGAAAAAATCTGGGTGCCCAGGAAGAAGCCTGCTGTAGTGGTGGCGCCCTCATAAAGAACCTCTACTGAGGCAGTGTGGAGGGAAAATGTGGGGTTGGAACCCCCCAACAGAGTCCCCACTGGAGCTCTGACTGGTGGTGCTGTGAGAACAGGGCTACCATTCTCCAGACCCCAGAATAGCGTATCCACTAGCAACTTGCACACTGCTCCTGGAAAAGCTGCAGGCATGCAACTCCAACTCATGAGAACAGCTCTGCGGGCTGAACTCTGCAAAGCCACATGGGAAGAACAAGCCCAGGGCCTTGGAATTCCACCTCTTCACCAGTGTGCCCTGGATGTGGGACATGGAGTCAAGAATTATTTTGCATGTTTAAGATTTAATAACTGCCCTGCTGGGTTTCAGACTTCTATTGGCCCTGTAACCATTTTCTTGTGACTGATTTCTCCCTTTTGGAATGGGAATATTTAACTAATGCCTATATTCCCATTGTATCTTGGAAGTAACTGACTTGTTTTTTTTTATTTTACAGGCTCATAGGTGGAAGGGACCTGCCTTGTCTCAGATGAGACTTTGGACTTTGGACCTTTGAGTTAGTGCTGCAACAAGTAAAGACTTTGGGGCACTGTTGGGAGGATGTAATTGTATTGTAATCCTCAATATTGGAGGTGGAGCCTGCTGAGAGGTGTTCGGGTCATGGGGGCAGATCCCTTATGGCTTGATGCTTAGTGAGTGAGTTCTCATGAGATCTGGTTGTTTGAAAGTGTGTGACACCTCCCCCATCTCTCTCTCTCTCTCTCTCTCTCTCTCTCTCTCTCTCTCTCTCTCTCTCTCATTTGCTCCTGCTTTTGCCATGTGATGTGCTGGCACCCCTGTGCCTTCACCATGATTATAAGCTTCCTGAGAACTCCTCAGAAGCTCAGCAAATGCCAGCATCATGCCTCCTGTAAAGCTTGCAGAACCATAAGCCAATTAACTTATTTCCTTTATAAATTACCCAGTCCCAGGTATTTCTTTATAGCAATGTAAGAACAGCTTAATAAAAAGGAGTATTTCATTTTCTATATGAAAATGTGAGAGAAAGACCCAGAAGCCTTAACATCTTTGACTACAACAAAAACAAGGTAGAAATTCGGACAAAACAATGGTAAAAAAGTGAACTTCTAACTTTAATCTTTTGAATTATAAGAGATGTCCTCAGGGTACACCTTCCTGGTATTTGACACCATCTCATTTAAAAGTCCTTTCTTTACTGTACATTATGGAAACAATATATGTTACATATATACACACACACACACACAATACATACATAATCTTAATTTGGGAAAATCTCACTCTTTTTTTATTGTATCCGGTCTTTCTTCTTCTAATTTGGTGATACCCTGTGAACCTGTGTATTGAGTAATCTTCCTAGCTCGCTCTTGCCAAGAGAGCAATACATTCTGCTTGCTCTTATGAGCCCTGGTGGTAGTTCCATTTTTATCTAACACTAATGAACCCTTCTATACATACGCCAATAAGTGATTATTATATAGACAATAGATGATGAATTTTCAGTCATGTTGCATTGAAGAGAGCACAGGGAATTTAGGTAAGTTAATTGGTATTGACGTATATGTTCTAAAAGTGACTTTATCACATGTATAACTAAGAGTCCTGAGAGGATGAATGAACAATCCCTACACTGTTGCTACATGTTCAAAACACATTTTTTTTTTACTTCTTTGCTCTTTTATAAAGGTAACATGAACAAGTTATTCTTGAATTCCGAAGCAGCCCATTGGAATGAATGATGTGGGACAATTTGACCAAGTTCAAGTAGATAATTCTGGCAGTAAATGAAATAATAATTTAATCAATACCACAATTCCATAAAGATGGAATCTTCCATTGGACTTAGAAGATGATCCTGGATTACTTTCTTCACAATAAGAGATTAGAAGTATATGCTATTCAAGGTGATATTTATTCTTTCTATTTAAGCTATCAAGAAGACATAAAGGGCAAAGTCATAGTGTCAAACTCTCCCCTCTCCTGCCCCATCAATTTGTGGACTATTTTAACATTCAAAAGGTTTGAAATTAGATCAGAAGATGAAATTTTTCCTTTGGCCGTCTTTTTTATTTTCAATTTCTTGTAAAAGCTTTTTTTCAGAATGTCCATCTTTACACAGTTATGATTATAACTCCTATGGTAACTTTTAGGGCAAAATCAATAAGACCTCTTAAAATTCTGCAAGAAAGACCAGTTTTCTTTTATTCAATTTTACTCTAATAATACAAAGGCATTGGGAAAGGATTCAGTGAGAATAAACTTACATTGTATACTTTCAGATATTTCTTAGTCCAACACTATGGCTCTTAAATGGCATCAAACCGATTCAGAGACTAAAGCAGTTATGTGGGAAACATACAGTAATTATAAAGAGATCTAACAATGTCCTAATATCCTCAAAATTCTTCCCTAATTCTTAGAAAACAAAGAACATGCTATGTTATGTTGATGTTCATAGTTTCATATTAAAAATGCAGTCTGGAGAAGAAAAAAAAAACTAAGAATGTTTTACTTGGGTTTCTTATTTGAGGATCATGAATTGCCCCTTAGTATGTGAATTCTCTGCAGAATGGAAGATAGGCCTGGCACAGTGACCCACATCTGTAATCCCAGCACATTGGGAGGCGGAGATGGGTGGATCACCTGAGGTCAGGAGATCAAGACCAGCCTGGCCAACATGGCGAAACCCCATCTCGATTGAAAATACAAAACAAAATTAGCTGGGCATGATGGCAGGAGCCTATAATCACAGCTACTCAGGAGGCTGAGGCAGGATAATCCCTTGAACCCGGGAGGCAGAAGTTGTAGTGAGCCGAGATCACGCCATTGCACTCCAGCTTGGGCAACAGAGTGAGACTCAGTCTCAAAAAAAACAAATGAATGAAAGATGAAATTTTTGGGGGGAATCGGACAGTTCCACATGAATCTGACATTGCACTTACACAAAATACATATGCAAATTTGAAAGATGATTGTACAATCTCCGAAGCTGGGTCAAATAGTTATCAATTTACTTACGAGTTTTTGCCTTTTCTTAGAAAACAGATGTTGAGTACCACTCAGAGCTAGTTTCTGTACTCCATCCTAAGATAAAAAGATAAATGAATCCTGATCAAAACTTTCTTGCAAGTGCTTCTTGAATGGTAAAGAAAGCAAGTGTAAGCTGGTAGTTTCCATGCATGTGGAAAGTGCTGTGATTGAGAGCTTGGTGTGGAAGCCCAGAGATAGAAATCTGGCAGAGAAGACAGAATAGGCTTCAAGTTGGAGTTTTCCAACTATAGAAGAGGAGTAACAAGAGAAAACAACTTGAACTGGGAGGAGGAACATGTGAAAACATGGTCAGTCTCAAGAGTAGGAAGAAGTGGCTGAAGTTCAGAAAAACAGTGTAGGGGGTGACGAAAAAGGTGGGAAAAAATGTAAGTAAGAACAGTTGACCTTAAGGTGACTCACATTCTTAGTTCAGAGACTACATGAAATAAAAATGTAAGAAGATGAGCTCAAATTTGAATATACTATTTTTAGGTAAATATATGGCATTTGTATTGAAATGACCATTTAGCAGACAGATATATTTATATGGAACATAGAATAGGCAATTGATTTTGATGTAAATTTTATGACTCATTGGTTAATTATTTGTCAAAAACAAATCTGTACAAGGCAATGCTTAGACAAAGTTTATTAAAAAAATAGTAGTTCTCAAACTTTAATGTGCATTATAATCTGAGTTGATGACAAAATGCAGATTTATAATATTCACATTATCTCATTCTGATTCAGTATTTGTGATGCTAGATCCAAGAATGTATGTTTTAACACATGCTCCAGATGATTCCAAGGTTCACACATTAAGAAAAAATATTGAGTAAGAGAAGCAAGGCATGAAAACAACCTGGAAAAATGAAAACTTTTGAATAGCAACAAGCATAGAAATGAAAAAGAGGTGGTATACACTGAGAAGAAACTAGTTAGAAAGAGATATGTGTGGATCTTCATCCTCAGGTGGGAGTACTCCAGTCTCAGGTGGGAGTTCTCCAGTCAAGGGTGCTGTCCCCACTGAGCCAAACACAGCAAGGCATAGGTCCCAGAGAAAACACTGGACAATGTGGAATAATTACCCACTGGGAATAAAAGCTTAAGGGGAAGCCATGGATTGAATGTCCTTGGCAACTTCTGCCTAGATTTCAGAGGATGTATCAGATAGCTTGGGTGCCCAGGCAGGAGCCTGACACAGGAACAAACTTCACAGAAAGCCTCTCCTAAGGCAGTACCTAGTGAACCCTTGGAAGCAGATCTTCTCCCCTTCAGACCCGAGAATTATAGAGCCACCAGCAGCATGCAACCCCAGCCTGGAAAAGCGATAGGCATTCAACTCCTATTAATGTTAGCAGCCACATGGATTGCACTCAGCAAAGGGAGGGGCTGCCCCTGGCCTTGGGAACCCACCCCTTATACCAGTGTGCCCAAGATGTAGGATATGGTGTTAATGGTGACTATTTTAGAGCTTTAAGATTTAATGCCTATCTTGCTGGGTTTCAACTTATGTGGGGCCTGTTTCCAGTTTCCTTTGGCCTATTTCTCCCTTTTAGAATCATATCTTGGAAGTAAGCAATATGATTTTGATTTTACAGGCTCATAGCTGTAAGGAACTTTCCTTGAGTCTTAGGACTTTGGACTTTGGAATTTTGAATTGATGCTGGAGCATGTTAAGACTTTTGGGGACCATTGGAGACCACTGAGATGAAATGATTGTATTTTGTGTGTGAGAAACAGATGAGATTTAGGGTATCGGGGGCAGAATGCTATGCTTTGGATATTTGACTCTCCAAGTGTTGAAATCTGATCTCAGTATTAGGGATGGGTGCGGAATGGGAGGTGTTTAGGTCATGGGGCAGATCCCTCATGAATGGCTTCATGCAGTCCTTGTGGTAATGAGTGAATTCACTCTCTATTAGTTCTCATGAGAACTTCTTGTTAAAAAGAAGCTGGCACATGCCTTCCCTCTCTCTCTCTCTCACTTCCTCTCTTGCCATGTAATCTGCACATTCTGCCTGTCCTTTACCTTTCACCATGAGTGGAAGTGCTTAAAACCCTCACCAGAAGCAGATGCTGGTGCCGTGATTTTTGTACAGTCAGCAGAACCATGAGCCAAAAACACTTCTTTATATACTACCCAGCCTCAGGTAGTTCTTTATTACAACACAAATGTACTAAGACAAGACTGGAAGAATTTGGAAGACCAGGATAGAAAAACTCTAGATTGATATGAATAGAGCATGAAGGGTGATTCTGGCATAGGCTCAGAAGAGAAGAACCTTAGAGAAAGTCTGAAATGTCTTAGAGATTGCATAATGTATCATGATCAGAATGTTGGTAGATGTATGGATAGTAAAAGTCATTCTGATGAAGTCTCAGACGGAAAGGCGAAAGAAGTATTGGAGATTTGAGTTATGGCCATTCTTTCTATAATGTTACAAATAACTTGGCTGAATTTGTCCCTGGCCAAAGGCTTTATAGAAGGCAGAATTTAAGAGCAATGAAGTATCTTCTGCCACCAATGATAGCTGGTGGCAGAAGAAATTCTAAGTAAAATATGGAAAGACTGCATGACTACTTTTAACCTAACAGAGTAAGATGCAACTAGAGAGAAAGTATTTAAAGATGAAATTTACAACTAAAAGGGAAGAAGAATGGAAAAATTTGGAGAATTCACAGCCTTACCATGTAGAGAGTGAAAAAGGTGTCTTTAGGAAAGCAAACCAAGGATGTGGCCAAGAGACCATTTTCTAAAGAGATTAATATGGATTAAAAGAATCCAGGTGTTATTCACAAAGAGAATGGGAGGATGGCCCTCAAGGTATTTCAGAGATCCTTGAGGCAAGCTATGACCTTGAGGGCAAAATTTCCAGGGAGGCACAAATAAGACCTCAGCATTCACTGCCCTGAGCCACCTCAAGTCTGCTCCCTGCATTCCAGTGCAATGT
This sequence comes from Piliocolobus tephrosceles, assembly GCF_002776525.5. NCBI lineage: Eukaryota > Metazoa > Chordata > Mammalia > Primates > Cercopithecidae > Piliocolobus > Piliocolobus tephrosceles. The sequence goes on along the minus strand of NC_045445.1, from coordinate 111,691,185 downwards.
TCATTGACTTCTCTACCTTTGGTTCAAGTTGTCCCATGTGTGGCTTATGCTGCTGCTCCAGAGAGCACAAAGGGTAAGCCTTGGTGATATGCACATGGTGCTGACTCCAAAGACATGTGGAGTGTATGAGCTGTAAGGCTGTGTGACTTGCACCAAGATTTTAAGTGATGTAACAGACACTCTTGACATCAAGGCAGAGACTTGTTGCTGGGGTGGAGCCACCACAGAGACCCCCTAATAGGGTAATACTAAGCACCAATATGGAGTCAGGGTAGCCACAGAGAGCTTGCACTATAGCAATACCTAGTGGAGCTGAGAGAAAAAGGCCACCCAAAGATCCCAGAACTGTAGGACCACTAGCATCCAACTCAAGCCTGGGAAAGGTGTGGGTAGGAAACTCCAACTTGTTAGAGCTACTGTGTGAACTGAGCCCAGCAAAGTCATAGGGGCAGGTCTGGCTGAGACACTGGAGACCCAATCCCAGCTCCATTATGCCAAAGATGTGGAACATGGAGTCAAAGGAGATTATTCTCCAGCTTTAAGACTTCATGTTGTCTTTTCTGCAGTGTTTTGGACTTACTTGAAACCAGTTACTTCTTTCTTCTTGCCTATTTCTTACTTTTGGAATGGGAATGTCTATCTCATGTCTGTCCCACCATTGCATTTTTAAAGCATGTCACTTGTTAGTTTTACAGGCTTACTGCTGGAGGGGAATTAGTCTTAGGATGAATCATGTTTTGAGTCTCACCCATATCTTACTTAAATGAGACATTGGTCTTCGGTGTTTTGAATTGATGCTGGAGCAAGTCAAGGCTTTGAGGACTATTGGGATAGAATGAATATCTGTTGCATTGGGAAAATAATATAAACTTTTGGTGGCGAGAGGCAAAATGCTATGGTTTGATCATGTCCCTTATAATTAATATATTATAAAATTAATCCCCAATGCAACAGTGTCGAGAGATGAGACCTTTAAGAGGTGATTAGGCCCTGAGGGCTCTGCTCTTATAAATGGGTTAATGTCATTATGGCAGGAGTGGATTAGTCATTGAGGGAATGGGTTACTGAAAATATAGATGAGTTCAGCCCCCTTCCTCCCTCTCTGACCCTTCCACCTTCCACCATGGGATGATGCAGCAAGAAGGCTCTCACAAGATCTGACCTCTCAGTCTTGGACTTCCTACCTTCCAGAACTGTAAGAAATAAATCTCCAGCTTTCTTTAAATAAAGTATTCAGTCTGTGATATTATGTTATAGCAACACAAAATGAACTAAAGCCAGGGGTATTGTAAGGAACTTAAGGAAAGTTTTGAGTTCTAACTAACTTCCCAGTAAACACATATTGAACTTTACCTTCAGGAAATTAAAAAATGGCATTCATTTAGCGTCTTGCTTTTAACCAAAGTGAATATTGTAAGGGTTTGTTTGTAACAAATTCTTCTTTTTCTTTGTTTGTTTCCAAAACTGTCTTCATTTTGCCTTTCCTTTCAAATTACACCTTTGCTGGAATATAGAATTCTGGGTTCATAAATAATTTTCATCTCAATACTTTCAAGCTTTTACCCCATTTTCTGTGGTTTTTCTTGTTGATAGTGAGAAATCTAGAATGCCAAATTACTAACTTTTAGGTAACCATTTTAACTTTTAAGACTTTTTTACTTATTCTTGATTTCCTAAAATTTTTCTATTACATATTCAGAAATTGATCTAATTATGTTTATTATTATTATTTTATTCTGATTGTTACTTAAAATGCACTATTCATTTAATACAGGCATTTCTATTCAACATCTGAAAAATAGCTAATATTATATTAAATATTTATTCCCTGCCATTGTCTACTTCTCTATATTCTGGAACAGAGATTATAGGAGATTAGTGCCTGAAGTTTTAGTGTAAACTATCTCAATAAATCTTTTGAGAATCTTAAATGCTTGCACATATATTTTCCATCTTTCATTGCTTTGCTGTGTGGTAAGTGAAGTGTTCAGTGCTATCTTCCAAGGCACTGTTTATTAATTACTTTCTGTTTGGATATTATTATTTCTCATATTTTGATTAGATTATTTTTATTTTTTTATTCTTCCCTTTAGTTGAGCACAGTAAAGTCATGATATTTTATTGGTAACCTGCTTAGAATTGTAAAAATTATTTTATTTGGCCCAGCCATACTGCCTAGGACAAAAGTTGCATATAATTCTAATCTCATCTAGATGTGTTCTTATAAATGGTATATAAAAAAACTTCAGCATCCTAAATATGATGCACTCAGTGTGAAGCATATCAGAGCTGGACATGACATTTATGTCCTTGATGGGCCTGGATTATCCAGGTCCTTTACCTTGTGTTTCCTAACCAGCCAATGTTCTGTGATATATGCTTTCTCCAGGACATAAAGCTCAAAGTAAGCCTTTATTCCCAATCTCAGCATTTCCGACATGGTCAAAGCCTGATAGATGGTTGACTTTTGTGTAGACCTGTCCACAATGGTAGTAACACATCTTGTACATGAGGCAGTTGAGCAGTGCTGGAGAACCCTCATGGCCCACACAGAATTCCCCAATTGGAGTACAATAGTCATTCTCTTTGATATGTTTTCTTGTGTTTGTGCTCCCTCCAATCTGGACCGCCCAAAGAAACTCGTTGATATCATCATAGCAATACTCAGTGAAGTCTCCAACAATGACCTCATGCTTTCTCATGATCTCATAGGGTTTTCCTCTGTGGATGCCATTGCCTGAACTACTCAAGAAATATTGGTATTATTTCATGTGTTATTGTCCACAAAAATTGTCCAATTCACCTTAGCTATAATCTGGTAGCTATGATCCCAACATAATATGACCTTTGCATCCTCTGGAGTATTGTGAAAAAGCCAATAATATGCTTCTCAGTAGTCATCAGAAATAATGCTACTGTCATATCCACCCCAGGCATAGAGGGTGAAGGAAGAAGAGAAGGCCTTACTGTTCACCCAGGACTGAGTAAAAAGTGTAGGGGATGAGAAAGAAAGCCAAAATGGACTAAGGCCATTTTGGCATTAATATCATCCCACTTGCTGCTTCATTCTGAATCAGGTAGGTAGAATCCTGTTGCTTTTCTTGTCTGGATGACTTATGTCCAGTTTCTTTCCATATGTGGACAACATTTGGGAGATTCCAGTGCTGGAAAGAATGTACACAACAGGCACCAATACTAGCATTAGACGCACCATTACAGCTTAAAAGTGCACACTGGTCACACCATACATGATGTTAAACCTCTGAGCATCAAACAAGTTGCTAAAGCAGGAATAGAGGCCAATTAGAAACATAAAAACAAGGAAATGCAAGTCAAAATAGTATGAGGATCAAGTCATGGCTGATGCTCAGACACAGAAGCGATGATGGGGATGTTGGTCTTAGCATAAGAAGGATACAGCAGTGAGTAGAAATGCCATGTCCAGGGAGGGATTTTTTCTGTTAGCATGAAGGGCGCTCCCATAGTGAGAAGGATAAGGCCTACCAGAGAGAGGACACTCTGGAAAAGAACTTCAATTTGCTGTGGATTCAACTTGCACAGGTAATCCAGAAAGGCATGGATATGGCCGAGACCAAAAACCCCAGTGGTTTCCATGCACTCTGATGAAAAGACAGGCTGGAAAGCCACAGAACAGGTCTGCATAGAAAGAATAGTGCCCAGGCAGTAAACAGTACAGCAGGCCATGTAGATCCAGTGGGAGAAACAGCCTGTGAGCATCAGCACCGGTAGATGGAGAGGGATCAAGTTGATCAGGAACACAACATCTCCCCATGAAGAGTCCATTTAGAAATAAGCAAGGGCACACTTAGCCTCCAATAGATGCAACCAATCTTTACTGCCTTGATCCACGTATTGTAGGTGAGTAGGATGCAAAAGATGGCAATCCCTTCCTTATCATATGAGCCAGTCACAGATTGGAAGATATATGTGGGAACCATAGCAAACACAGCAGCAAAAAGAAGCCCAGTGCCTGCATCCTTGAGCTCTTTCGTAAGGTGGCAATGACAATAATGATGAAGGAGGAGACACACAGACATTCTGAATGTCCATGGTGATTTGGAAAAATTGGAGTATGTGGTAGATTGCAGCAGGGGTGATAATTAAGCCTGGGTAAATTGTTCCTCCAATGATTCATCCCAATGACGACTAGGCTCTCCAATCACATAAGCTATAGAATTTATAAAACCCTTCCTTAGCCAGAAACCTGGTAGTCTGATAACTAAAGTGTAGATTAACCTTATAGATAACACTTTAAAATCTCAGGACAGCAAAGAGACAGCTGGAGAAAGAACACAGTGGCCACTGACATAATGAGAAGCTTCAGAACTCTGTTCTGCCTTCTCATAGGACAACCACAAAAATCTATCCAGCCTTAGTCATCTTGACATCAACGGGTGACAACAGACAACACTCAGATGGCCAGAATTCCTAAGCAATCCCCTAGGCTCCCTCAGCGATCTCTTCAGTGTGCACCCAACCCTGGCAACCTGATTATTTTTAATATTCATATTTTATATATGTAACTTGTTTAATACTTTCTTGTTCATTTCTGAATGTTATGCTTTAATCTCTTTGAGTATACCAACCAAATTTATTATATTTGTCAAATTATTTCATACAATTAACATCATCAAGAGGCAATCCTGTTCTGTATTTAGTTGGTTATATTTTTACTTGTAAATTTATTTTTTAATTGACAAAATGTTTATATATTTATCCTGCACATGTTGTTTTGAAATATGTATGCATTGTAAAACAGCTACATTGAGCTAATTAACATACATTTTCTCACATACTTATTTTTCGTGGCAAGAACACTTAAAATGTTGGTTGTATTTCTTAGCTTTAGATTTCTTCATGCATTTTAGAATTGTGGATCACAGGCTTATTTGAGGGGAACATATTTTTTGCTTTGCATTGCTTTATTTTTCTTTAATTCCCTTGTCTCCCTCCTCCCTGACAAGAAGTTATGAGGCTATATTATAATCAACGTTTGTACCTCCTCCCTGGTAGGGATATGAAGGATTTACAAGACTGGCTACTGAGCCTCAGGCAGCCCTGTCCTGAGGCTATGCCAGTATCCTCAGGCTTATGTTGCCTGGAAACCCCACAAAAATTGTAGCCTCAGGCACCAGTTGTGAGTATATTTTCACCCTACTTTTATTAATCATAAGCTCCTGGATTTAAGCAGTGAAGCCAACTTTATTTCTCCATTTTGCACGGATCTATAGTCCTTCCCACCCGCTAGGAGATGAAGTAGCTTCTATTGCCTGCTTTGGAATATAGTACTTCAGCTCCATTAACCACTTCAGCCTTCTATTTTTGTCTCTGGTCTATGAAAATGTTTATCTTGTCAAGTCTCTTTGATTATTTATTTTTATACTGTATCCATCTTTGCCAAATTTGTAGAGCAGAAGGGGTTACATCAAAGAAGAAACAGAGCATGCCATTTTTACTGGTGTCTCTGGGTTCATTTTAACTCACATTCCATTAGTGATTTGTCAGTGTAATTCGTAAAGGAAATCCAACCACTTTGAAGTAAAAATTACTATGGAGTATCCAGTAGTTTAAAAATATAGAGGATAATCGATTACTAAAATTCTTTCTGATTTGTTTTTCTAAGACCACCAGAGTGGGCACAAAAGAACCAGCGAGTAGGCAAGGCTAAAAGCAAAACTGCAAATTTATTCTTTGGTCATCTAGCTTCAGGGACCGGAGCTGGGGG
>NC_045445.1:111683867-111685339 GCF_002776525.5 Piliocolobus tephrosceles | reverse complement strand
GGGGGGGGGGGGGGTGCTCCGCAGGTGCCACCAGGTAAATCTTGGTCTCCTCAGATTGACATCACCTGGTGCATGCCTGATTCATCTGCACCTTCCCGGGCGTCAGCTGCATTCTCGCACACACGGGAAGAGTTGGTGGTGAAGAAGAACCTGGAAGTGCACCATCCTGCCTCCGTTCGTCCAAACAGTCCAACCTTTTATTGATAATAGTGATAAAGGGGCGCCGTGGTCTGTCTGGCTACTTCCTGCTGTTAAGGGGCGTCGTTAAGGTCGGGGCCCATGGTTGGTATTTGGACGTGTGGATGAAGAATAAAATAAGGCACAGTATTAGTATAGGAATGAGGAATGGAAGCATTTGTTGGAATATGGGCAAAACCCAGAAGGATGGTCCTGGCAAGGTTGGGGAGTATGAGATAGTTAAGAAAATTTAGTAAGTTTGAGGCGAGTGGGGGAAAGCCAAACTAATTTCCACTGATTGCTTTCGGTAGGGGCCCTTTTTAGCTGGGAATGAGGAACGACTGTGCAAAGTAGTTGTTGGCCAGGCAGCAATTAAGGAGTGGAGTTTTTCGTGGAGTGGATGGCTTTTCCCTTACTCCTACTACAGAGATATTGGATGGAAGGCTAGGTCCAGAGAAGGACGGCAAAACAGAATAGGTAGCCTCGCTGTCGATTAAAAAATTGTCTTACCCGCTACCAGGAGAGTTACCCGTGGCTCGGCGAGGGTGATGGGGGTCCCTGAGTCTCGGCACCTTCAGTTGTCGTCATCCAGATGTAGGAGCTGGAAGGAGCTCCCAGGATCCTGGGAAAGGGGGTCACGTGGAGACGCAGCACCTGTTCTCAGGGTGGGGCAATCAGACTTCCAGTTTCCTCCCTGCTGGCAAGCAGGGCAGGGGGTTGCTGGTGGACGAAGGTTAGAACATTCACTGGCCTAATGTCCTGATGCCTTGCACTTATAGCAAGGCTGCGTTGGGGCTCAGGGACCCTGTGGACACCTGCTGGCGTAGTGTCCTGCCTTGCCGCACTTATATAGCAGGCTCTTTTTGCAGCCTTGGAGTCTGTGGGGTGTGTGCTCTCTGGCCTGGGGTTACGACTGGGCTGTAAAGCCGCTGCTAGGAGCTGAACCTTCTGTTCAAGGTGAGCTTGCCGTCTCCTCTCTGGAGTTATAGACCTTAAAGGCTAATTTAACTAGGTCTTGTATTGGTGTCTGAGGGCCATCCTCTACCTTTTGAAGTTTTTTACGAATGTCAGGAGCTGATTGAGAAATGAAATAAGATGCCAAAATGGTGGCCCCTGTGGGGGAGGCCGGATCTAACCGGGTATATTGGGTTAGAACCTCAGTCAGTTTAGGGTAGAGGTTAGGATAACCTGGAGGTCATGCCAAGTTAAGTCATAGGCCTGACAAAGGTGTCTAAATTCCTTTATGTGTATGGTAGGATTAGCTGAGAAATCACCTAAACGCTTCTCAATTTTGG
>NC_045445.1:111681184-111683467 GCF_002776525.5 Piliocolobus tephrosceles | reverse complement strand
AGACCCCTCCTCAGGGCCCCCAGGGTCCGGGGAGCCTCCTCCTCCTCCTCGCTCCACGCCGCGGACTGACCAGGACCTGAGACCCGCTTCCCTCACTCTCACGGCCTCTCTGGGGTAAGTGCCCTTGTCTCCTCTTTACCTCCCTCGGCCAAAATCCTGCGCAGGTCCGAGGTCCATTTTGAGCCACCAAGTGGCTCGGGAGACCGGAGACGTCCGCCTGAAGGTAATCTCCACTTTGGCTTCAAGAGCCTCCAGTCTGTCTCTGCTGGTTCCAAAGGACGCTTTGAAGCCAGGCAGAGATCCACTTCCATTTCCATTGTGTCCATTGTGTCGGTAAAGAGGAAACAAATGGGAAACCCCCAGTCCAAATTTCTAAAGAGCACCCCCTTAGGGTGCCTCCTAGCCAATTTAAAAACCTTACAGCTCGAACAAAACCTTAGGAGGAAGCGGTTAATTTTCCTTTCCACTGTGGCGTGATCGACCTCAGCAATTTCGGCCAGCGGCTAGGCAAGTGGTCCGAAATTAATTACGTACAAGGCTTTTTGGGCCTTAAGCCCTCGTCCCTATACTCCTCCTTCTCTCCACCCCCTCCCTTCCTGCCCAGACTCCTCCTCCTCCCCCCATCCAGACTCCTCCTTCCTCCTCCTTATCTACTAGTAATCCACTCGGTCCCGTGCCTCCTTCGGGGCCCCCAACTGGCTGTCTTGAGTCCCGTATCTCTGCCCACACCCTCCTACAGTGTTAGCACCTTTGCGAGAGGTGGCTGGGGCGGAGGGGCTAGTCAGAGTACATGTCCCTTTTTCATTGGCCGATCTTTCCAAAATTGAGAAGCGTTTAGGTGATTTCTCAGCTAATCCTACCATACACATAAAGGAATTTAGACACCTTTGTCAGGCCTATGACTTAACTTGGCATGACCTCCAGGTTATCCTAACCTCTACCCTAAACTGACTGAGGTTCTAACCCAATATACCCGGTTAGATCCGGCCTCCCCCACAGGGGCCACCATTTTGGCATCTTATTTCATTTCTCAATCAGCTCCTGACATTCGTAAAAAACTTCAAAAGGTAGAGGATGGCCCTCAGACACCAATACAAGACCTAGTTAAATTAGCCTTTAAGGTCTATAACTCCAGAGAGGAGACGGCAAGCTCACCTTGAACAGAAGGTTCAGCTCCTAGCAGCGGCTTTACAGCCCAGTCGTAACCCCAGGCCAGAGAGCACACACCCCACAGACTCCAAGGCTGCAAAAAGAGCCTGCTATATAAGTGCGGCAAGGCAGGACACTACGCCAGCAGGTGTCCACAGGGTCCCTGAGCCCCAACGCAGCCTTGCTATAAGTGCAAGGCATCAGGACATTAGGCCAGTGAATGTTCTAACCTTCGTCCACCAGCAACCCCCTGCCCTGCTTGCCAGCAGGGAGGAAACTGGAAGTCTGATTGCCCCACCCTGAGAACAGGTGCTGCGTCTCCACGTGACCCCCTTTCCCAGGATCCTGGGAGCTCCTTCCAGCTCCTACATCTGGATGACGACAACTGAAGGTGCCGAGACTCAGGGACCCCCATCACCCTCGCCGAGCCACGGGTAACTCTCCTGGTAGCGGGTAAGACAATTTTTTAATCGACAGCGAGGCTACCTATTCTGTTTTGCCGTCCTTCTCTGGACCTAGCCTTCCATCCAATATCTCTGTAGTAGGAGTAAGGGAAAAGCCATCCACTCCACGAAAAACTCCACTCCTTAATTGCTGCCTGGCCAACAACTACTTTGCACAGTCGTTCCTCATTCCCAGCTAAAAAGGGCCCCTACCGAAAGCAATCAGTGGAAATTAGTTTGGCTTTCCCCCACTCGCCTCAAACTTACTAAATTTTCTTAACTATCTCATACTCCCCAACCTTGCCAGGACCATCCTTCTGGGTTTTGCCCATATTCCAACAAATGCTTCCATTCCTCATTCCTATACTAATACTGTGCCTTATTTTATTCTTCATCCACACGTCCAAATACCAACCATGGGCCCCGACCTTAACGACGCCCCTTAACAGCAGGAAGTAGCCAGACAGACCACGGCGCCCCTTTATCACTATTATCAATAAAAGGTTGGACTGTTTGGACGAACGGAGGCAGGATGGTGCACTTCCAGGTTCTTCTTCACCACCAACTCTTCCCGTGTGTGCGAGAATGCAGCTGACGCCCGGGAAGGTGCAGATGAATCAGGCATGCACCAGGTGATGTCAATCTGAGGAGACCAAGATTTACCTGGTGGCACCTGCGGAGCACCCCCCCC
>NC_045445.1:111669991-111681084 GCF_002776525.5 Piliocolobus tephrosceles | reverse complement strand
CCCAGCTCCGGTCCCTGAAGCTAGATGACCAAAGAATAAATTTGCAGTTTTGCTTTTAGCCTTGCCTACTCGCTGGTTCTTTTGTGCCCACTCTGGTGGTCTTAGAAAAACAAATCACTTTCTGCTCTGTTTCAAGAGGTGCTTAGCATTTAAAGAGTTATCTAAAACTGCAATTCAATCAACTAGTTAAGGATATTGGAATGGTTCCTCCTCATCAGCTATCACTGAGAAGAGCCTCAGTGTCTACATTTTAGTGGTGGTTATGTAATTTTTATACCCTTTTCTGCAAGAGTGAAAAAAATTTACACTGAATATCAGGTTGTTGAATCTTTATATCTTTGCTTGTACATTAACATGTACCCGAGTGAAGGTCTGAAGTACTCTGTTTTTAAGCCTGAAAATGATATGTTTTATTGAGCTTTAAGCTGAAGGTCTTATTTTTAAAAAGTATACCTACAAGGAAACAATCATTTCCTCTTATAAGAAGAACTACATTCACCTAAATTGAGACATAGATTGTATATTTTACCATATTATACCATATTATATGGTTTTACCATGTTTGCCATATTATAGAGTCTGCATAGACAGATTAACATCTTTATTCAAGTGAACTAAGAATATATGTATCTATTAATTCACTCTACTGGACCTTAGCTGAGAAATATCCTTAGTATGCTTCAAGTCCTTGACCACAGGTGCGGAATCCTCTGTACCCAGACATCCAGCAGGGTCCCTTTCCCTTTATGTTTCAATCTGCTAAGATTCTAAAGTTATGAATTTTACTTGGCTTGCCTCTTAATTATTTTACTCCATGATCTGGTTAAAGACTTTGAGCCCTGTTCTGGAACAATTCTTCTTTCTTGTTCTGCACAGATCAGATCTTCCTCTGGTGTTCAAGCCATATTTACTTTCTGTACAGTGACTCAGTGGTGTCCACTGTAGATACTGCTTTCTTATGGCTCTTGCTTACCTCCCTTATCTTTATCAATTATTAGCCTCTTCTGTTTCCCTCCATCATGCCAGCACTGAATGAAGGCCACAAAACCTTAGATGGGAATTTGAGGTATTATAGTTTACTTGGAAGTTGACCAAAGGAAGCTCCATTAGGGGAGTGAGAAATTGAAATGAAAAAGAGGATAAAGCCAGAAAAGGGTGTGTTATTACAAGGTTAGTGCTATGGGCAACTGGGGCTCACTTCTACTGGAGACCTCTGGAATCTGGAATAATATATGCCTCAGAGTTAACCCCTTCCTTTTCCAGGGGAATGTTGGGTCCAGTATTTATCCTCTAATTCCCATTTGTCATTTCAAAAGGCTGCTCCCTAAGAGCACTAACCTTCTTAGGGCATTAACTTACACATGGGTGAAAGAAAGCCTTCAGGCAGAAATTTGCCATAGACAAGATTGTCAGGTATTAGACAGTGAATGTTAAGAAATTATGGAGGAGGTACTAGTAGTAACTGATGAAACTCTCGATTCACTGGACTCATCCTCAATATCCATGTTTATTCTCCCACACGACCCCATGGTTACTTGAATAAGAGACATGGACTCGACCTAGAAAAAAAAACATTAGATTCTCTTTCTAGGCATTTCTCATTGGAACTGAAGAAGCTATTTGGTCTCACCTACTCAGGTAAGTTTGGGGGCTGAGAGGTAGCACTGTATGCAGCAAGAAAAGCATCAACAATTCCTGACTTCAGATAGAGAAATAAGGCAAATATACATCAAGAGACAAATTGGAGATGTTTGTTTACTAATGACATTCCAATGGCTTGTTCATATTCTGGGGATGTCTGTCTGTATTGCCTATCCTTGGGTTTCATGGATTGTATCTGGGTTTTATAAGTTTATCCTTCACTCTTAAATTTCAAGCATAAATTCTATACTCTGAATGAACTTAGCAAATGGATTTCCTTTTAGACCCATTTAAAGAGGATGCACAAGAATACTGGTATATGGATAAAAAACACAGGAGGTTGACGGTCTCCACATGTTACCAAAGTCAGACCAAGTTGGAGTGAGGAAGATGAAGTATATAGCTAGATAGATAGAGAAAAAAAAAAAAATATTATGAGGTACCTTACATATCTGAGCCAAATACATTTTCATTTTAACATTTTTTATTATGGTGAAATATACATAGCATAAAATGTACCCTTTAACCATTTTTAAGTGTACAGTTCAGTGGCATTAAGTACATTCAAATTGCTGTGCAACCATCACTAGTGTCAATCTCCGAAACACTTTTTATCTTTCCAAGCTGAAACTCTGTACCCAGTAAACAATAATTCCCTCTTTCTCCATTCCACAGCCCCAGGCAAACACCGTATTATTTTCTGTCTCGATGATTTTGACTAGTCTAGGTACTCACAGTATTAACTCACACATGTGTGAAAGAAAGCCCGTAGGCAGTAAGTGGAAGCATACAGTGTTTGTCCTTTTGTGACTGGCTTATTTCACTTAGCATAGTATCTTCAAGGTTTTTTCATGTTGTAGTATGTGATGGGATTAAATTTCCTTTTATGCTGAGTAATATTCCACTGTATGTATATGCCACATTTTGTGTATGCATTCATCCATCAATGAACACTTAAGTTCCTTCCCCCTTTTGGCTATTATAAATAATGCCGCTATGAACATGGCTATACAAATATATTTTCGAGTCTTTGATTTCCATTTCTTGGATATATATCCTGAAGTGAATTACTGGGTCATATGGTAACTCTATTTTTAATTTTTTGAAATTGCCACACTCTTTTCCACAGCACTTGCACCATTTTACATTAGCACCGGTGATGTATTAGGGCTCCAATTTCTGCATATTCTTTCCAACTGAGTCAAATAACTTTTAATAAAGATTTATAGTATCCTCATCCAAGAGAGGTTTAGAATTACACATTCTTATTTTTCTGGTCACAGGTGTTGTTGCTAAGAACTGCTCCCTAGTATAATTAACTTTCTTATGGCATTAACTCACACATGTGTGAAAGAAAGCCCCTGGGAAGAAATTTGAAGTAGTTATACTTAAAAACATGTTTTTAATATTCTTTCTTAAATTAAAAACTTAAATTTACATGCAGTTGTAAAAATAAAAAACTGACATCTCATATACCCTTTGCCCAGTTACCCCTAATAGTAATATCTTGCTAGTGCTAGTATAATAGCACAAAAAGATATTGACATGGATATATATACTCAAAATACACAACAGTGCCATTACCAGGCTCCTTTAATGTTGTCCTTTTGTACCCAAGCTCCTTCCCATGCTATCCCAATCCCCTCTTTTACCCCTGGCAACCACTTATATGTTCTCCATTTCTATAATTTTGTCATTTCAAAAATATTACATAAGTGGGATCATCCAGTATGTTCTATTTAGGGATTGGATTTTTTCATTCAGCACGATTCTCTGGAGATTTAACCAGGTTGTTGTACCTAAATAATATGTTCCTTTATATCACAGAGTAGTATTCCATAGCATGAATCTTTGTAATATTCACATGGCTAGCATAATATGTTTAGCCATTTAACTATTAAAAGATATCTACATTGTTCACACTTTTTGGCTACTAAAAAGTAAATTTGCCATGAACTTTCATGTATAGATTTTTGTGTGAACACACACTTTATTTATTAGGGATGAATACCCAAGAGTACAATTGCTGAGTCATATGGCAGTTGCATGTTTAGTTATATTGAAAACTGACATATTGTTTTCAGAGTGGTTTTGCTGCTTCCCATTACCACCAATAATGTATGTAAAATCCAGTTTCTCCACATCCTCAGAAGCATTTGGTCTGTTCATGTCCTTTGTCCACATTTAATGGGTTTGTTTGTCGTTTTCTTGTAAATTTGTTTCAGTTCCGTGTAGATTCTGGATATTAGACCTTTGTCAGGAGGATAGATTGCAAAAATTTTCTCCAATTATGTAGGTTGCCTCATCACTCTGATGATAATTACTTTTGCTGTGCAGAAGCTCCATAGTTTAATTAGATGCTGTTTGCAATGTTGGCTTTTGTTGCGATAGATTTTGACTTTTTTGTGATGAAATCTTTGCCTACGCCTATGTCCTGAATGGTATTTCTAGATTTTCTTCTAACGTTTTTATAGTTTTGGGTTTTACATTTAAGTCTTTAATCCATCTTGAGTTAATTTTTATATAAGGTGTAAGGAAAGGGTCCAGTTTCTATTTTCTGCACACAGCTAGCCAGTTTCCCCAGCACCGTTTATTAAATAGAGAATCTTTTCCTCATTGCTTGTTTTTGTCAGGTTTGTCGAAGATCAGATGGTTGTAGATGTTTGGTCTTATTTCTGAGGTCTTTATTCTGTTCATTGGTCTGCGTGTCTGTTTTCATTTTGTTTTTGTTGTTGGTTACTGTACCCCTGTCGTATAGTTTGAAGTCTGGTAGTGTGATGCCTCCAGCTGTATTCTTTTTTGCTTAGGATTGTCTTTCTATACCGGCCCTTTTTTGATTCCATATGAATTTTAAGGTAGTTTTTTTCTAATTCTGGGAAGGATGTCAATGGTAGTGTAATGGGAATAGCATTGAATCTATAAATTACTTTGGGCAGTATGGCCATTTTCACGATATTGATTCCTATTCATGAGCACGGGATGTTTTTCCATTTGTTTGTGTCCTCTCATTTCCTTGAGCAGTGGTTTGAAATTCTCCTTGAAGAGGTCCTTCACTTCCTTTGTTAACTGTTTTCCTAGGGATTTTATCATCTTTGTAGCAATTGTGAATGGGAGCTAAGTCATGATTTGGCTCTCTGCTTTTCTATTGTTTGTGTATAGGAATAATTGTGATTTTTGCACATTGATTTTGAATCCTGAGACTTTGCTGAAGTTGCTTATCAGCTTAAGGAGATTTTGGGCTGAGATGATGGGCTTTTCTAATGATAGACTGGATAAAGAAAATGAGGTACATATACACCATGGAATACTATGCAACCATAAAAAGGAAAAAGATGATGTCCTCTGCAGGGACATGGATGGAGCTTAGCTTTGCAAACTAACACAGGAACAGAAAACCAAACACCGCATGTTTTCACTTATAAGTGGGAGCTGAATGATGAGAACACTTGGACACAGGGAGGGGAACAACACACACTGCAACCTGTCAGGGGGCAGGGGGACAGAAAGCATCAGGATAAATAGTTAATGCACACAGGACTTAATACCTATGTGATGGATTGATAGGTGCAGCAAATCACCATGGCACATGTTTACCTATATAACAAACCTGTACATCCTGCACATGTACCCTGGAACTTAAAATTAAATTGAATTTTTAAAAAATTTGGTCTTTTCAATATTTTTAATCTTACCCATCCTGATACATGTATAGTAATACTTCATTGTGATTTATTTATTTATTTTACTATACTTTAAGTTCTAGGGTACATGTGCACAACATGTAGGTTTGTTACATATGTATACATGTGCCATGTTGGTGTGCTGCACCCATTAACTCATCATTTACATTAGGTATATCTCCTAATGCTATCCCTTCCCCCTACCCCCACCCCATGACAGGCCCCAGTATGTGATGTTCCCCTTTCTGTGTCCAAGTGTTCCCATTGTTCTATTCCCACCTATGAGTGAGAACATGCAGTGTTTGGTTTTTTGTCCTTTCTATAGTTTGCTAAGAATGATGGTTTCCAGCAAACCATCAGAATGATGGTCCCTACAAATGATATGAACTCATCCTTTTTATGGCTGCATAGTATTCCATGGTGTATATGGGCCACATTTTCTTAATCCAATCTATCATTGATGGACGTTTGGGTTGGATCCAAGTATTTGCTATTGTGAATAGTGCCACAATAAACATACATGTGCATGTGTCTTTATAGCAGCATGATTTATAATCCTTTGTGTATATACCCAGTAATGGGATTACTGAGTCAAATGGTATTTCTACTTCTAGATCCTTGAGGAATTTCCACACTGTCTTCCACAAAGGTTGAACTAGTTTACAGTCCCACCACCAGTGTAAAAGTGTTCCTATTTCTCCACATCCTCTCTAGCACCTGTTGTTTCCTGACTTTTTAATGATTGCCATTCTAACTGGTGTGAGATTGTATCTCATTGTGGTTTTGATTTGCATTTCTCTGATGGCGAGTGATGATGAGCATTTTTTCATGTGTCTGTTGGTTGCAAGAATGTCTTCTTTTGAGAAGTGTCTGTTCATATCCTTTGCCCACTTTTTGATGGGTTGTTTGTTTTTTGTCTTGTAAATTTGTTTGAGTTCTTTGTCGATTCTGGATATTAGCCCTTTGTCAGATGAGTAGATTGCAAAAATTTTCTCCCATTCCATAGGTTGCCTGTTCACTCTGATGGAAGTTTTCTTTGCTGTGCAGAAGCTCTTTAGTTAATTAGATCCCATTTGTCAATTTTGGCTTTTGTTGCCATTGCTTTTGGTGTTTTAGACATGAAGTGTTTGCCCATGCCTATATCCTGAATGGTATTGCCTAGGTTTTCTTCTAGGATTTTACTCTCTGATGAAACAGACTTCAAACCAACAAAGATCAAAAGAGACAAAGAAGGCCATTACATAATGGTAAAGGGATCAATTCAACAAGAAGAGCTAACTATCCTAAATATATATGTACCCAATACAGGAGCACCCAGATTTGTAAAACAAGTCCTTAGAGACCTACAAAGAGACTTAGACTCCCATACAATGATAATGGGAGATTTTAACACCCCACTGTCAACATTAGACAGATCAACAAGACAGAATGGGATTGCTGGGTCGACTGGTATCTCTGTCTTTAGATCTTTGAAGAATCACCTCACTGTCTTCCAAAATGGTTGAACTAATTTACACTCACATCAGCAGTGTATAAACATTTCTTTTTCTCTGCAACCTCAGCAGCATCTGATATTTTTTGACTTTTTAGTAATAGCCATTCTGACTGGTGCACAGTGGTATCTCATTGTGGTTTGGATTTGCATTTCTCTAATGATAAGTGATGTTGAGCTTTTCATATGATTGTTCGCCCCATGGATGTTTTCTTTTCAGAAGCATCTGTTCCTGTCTTTTGCCCACTTTTTAATGGGATTGGATTTTTGTTTGTTTGTTTTGTAAATTTGCTAAGGTTCCTTGTAGATTCTGGATATTAGACCTTTGTCAGATAAATCGATTGCAAAAATTTTCTCCCACTCTGTAGGTTATTGGTTTACTCTGTTGAGAGTTTCTTTTGCTGTGCAGAAGATCTTAATTTAATTAGATCTCATTTGCCAATTTTTGCTTTTGTTGCAACTGCTTTTGCTGTCTTTGTCATGAAATCTTTGCCTGTGCCTATGTCCTGAATGGTATTGCCTAGGTTGTCTTCTAAGGTTTTTATAGTTTTGAGTTTTACATTTAAGCCTTTAATTCATCCAGATTTGATTTTTGTATATGTTGAAAGGAAGGGGTCCAGTTTGAATCTTCTGCATATGGCTAGCCAGTTTTCCCAGCACCATTTATTGAATAGGGAATCCTTTCCTCATTGCTTGTTTTTGTCAGGTTTGTCGAAGATCAGATAGTTGTAGGTTTGTGGTCTTATATCTTTACACTTTATGTAACATGTCACATCACTATAGCTACTTTTAAAATTTTTTGTTTTCAATTTTCATTACTTGGACCTTGCTGTATGTTAGGTGTGGAATTTTTGTGTTTCTTTTTTTCTATAGATGTATATGTTTTACCAAATTTTGGAATTTTTCATTTATTATTTTTATAATTACATTTTCAGCCCTTTTTTCTCTGCTATTTTCAGAACTTTGATGGCATTAATACTAGGTTTTTTGATATGAATTAAAAGTTTCCTAAGTCTGCTTGTAATTCTACTTTCTCACTCTTACTCAGTTTTGATAGTTTATTGTTCCATCTTTCAGTTCATTTATTTTTTTTTTCTTATATTGCCTGTTTCTTTGCTGGGACTTTCTATCTTTGCTGATAGTTTTTATTTTTGTTTGGGTCAAACATATTCATAATGTTTGTTGAAGCTTTTATTTTATCAGTTTTTGAAGGCAGCTGCTTTAAAATACTTGTCAGATCACTCTAACACCTCTGCGATCCTGGTGTTGGGATCTATTGGTCAACTTTTTTCATTCAGATTAAGGCTTTTTGGTTTGGGGTATGAAGAATAATTTTGTTTTTATTTGAAACCTGGACATTTTAGATATCATGTTATGAGTCTCTGTGTCTTATTTAAACTTTCTGTTTTAGGTGGTTTCATATTATAGCAGTCCAACAGAGAAAGGGAGACACCACATTTTTATAGCCAGGTGGAAGAAGAAGTCCAGGTTCTTTACTTGGCATCTTTTGATATTCAACGTGGATGTGCCTCTTGTTGTTGCTGGGTAAGGTGGAAGTTTGAGCTCTCCACTTGGCTTTACATGACACTTTTTTGTTGGGAGGCATAAGTACTTGGTTATTGCTACTCCCATGACCTTCAGTGACACCACAAAGAGGGTGTCATCACAGTTAAGAGATGATGAAAATCCTGTTTCTTTACTATTCTTCCTTTGAATACACCCTAATTAAGAGGGCAGGAGTGTCTTATTACTGCAGGGTATAAGTGGATATTCTGCCCTCCATGTTGTCTTCTTTGTCACTGTGAGTGGGGCAGACAGAGCCTTATTACCACCGAACAGGAATGAATGTGAAATCCGTGCTCCCTACTTGTGCTTCTCTGACACCATCTCAGTGAGGGGTCGTGGCATTTCATTACAGTCTGACAAGTGTGAGTGGAAATGTCAAAGTCTCAGCCTCCATTTGTTCTTTATTGGTGAAGGTGAAGGGGAGGGCTCCCTCAATGACGTTTTACAGTGTTTGGTTGGAATATAGCAATAATTGTCTAAGTGTTCTGCCTGCTATGCTGACCTTTTCTTAGTCTTTTCTCTAAAGAGGGAAGGTTTTTTTTTTTTTTTTTTTTAAACTCACTGCTGTGTTGTTCCCTGAGTTCAGAGCTTCTTATCTACTTTATTCCTTTTCTCCGTATTTCAGTTATACACTTAAATAACTTAGAAGTTATTTTAGTTATACTAAGTGGGAGGAATAGAAAAAAGTTTATCTACTCCATCTTTACAGAAGAGGAAATCCATCTTTACATTTATTTAATTCAGAGAAAAAAAATAGCATGGCTGCTTTCATTTCCACCAGTATCTTTGTCATCCATTTATTTCAAAAGTCAAAAGGAGTGCAGAGATATTCACCTATCAATCCCATTCTATGGTAAATTGATTTTCAACGTGACTCATAGGCAATTTTTTTTGAGATGGAGTTTTGCTCTGTTGCCCAGGCTGGAGTTCAGTGGCATGATCTTGACTCGCTGCAACCTCTGCCTCTCGGGTTCAAGCAATTCTCCTGCCTCAACCTCCCAAGTAGCTGGGATTACAGGCATGTGCCATCATACCCGGCTAATTTTTGTATTTTTTTTT
This sequence comes from Piliocolobus tephrosceles, assembly GCF_002776525.5. Taxonomy (NCBI): domain Eukaryota; kingdom Metazoa; phylum Chordata; class Mammalia; order Primates; family Cercopithecidae; genus Piliocolobus; species Piliocolobus tephrosceles. The sequence goes on along the minus strand of NC_045445.1, from coordinate 111,671,646 downwards.
TTTTTTTTAGTGGAGACGGGGTTTCACTATGTTGGCCAGACTGGTCTCGAATTCCTAACCTCAGGTGATCCGCCCACCTCAGCCTCCCAAAGTGCTGGGATTACAGGCGTGAGCCACAGTGCCTGGCCTGACAGACACCTTTTGAATTTTTCTGCTATTTGTCTCTGTCCTCTGAATGCCTAAGAGAAATTCTAAAATTTAGGGGCCCAAAGTTAAGCCCAATGCAGTCAAGGTGAATGGAACTGTGAAGTGATGAGCTTCTGAATGCTCTGATCTCACAAAGACTCCCCAGCATTTGAGACCAGGCCACTTTTGTCTGGTAGTGCTCTTGCCTCAATGCAGGCTTGAGAAATCCTAACAAGTATTTCCTATCTTTTTCATTCAATAGCTTCAGGCAATTGATACTTAAATTATTGCTATAAATTTTGTAAATATAAGTTAAATTTCAAATTCTTTTAAAAAAATTTCATCTCTCCTTATTGTAAACTTACTGACCAAAATAAAACAGCCAAATGCTTTGATTAAATGAAGATTCAAACATTATGTCTATAATTCCGTAAGAAAATGTCCCAGTTTTATCTTGGTATTCATGTCTCTTAGATATTCAATAATTGCATTTTTCTGCAATAACATATTACAATAAAATAAATGACTGAAGAATAACTTATATTGCTGACACAGATCACAGTGTGTCGCTAATGGCATATTAACTGCTCTTTAAGCGACTGGATAAATCTGCTGATTCACAAGAGACTCACGTAAAGGAAATCCAATTCATGGTGTGGCTCTTACCACTTCTATGGACATAAAATGCCTTCTTCCACATTATCCTTGTTTCAGTCATGGTAATATTGAGAGTAGCACCTGACTTGTAACAAGATATTTTAACTGGGAAAGTTGACACATTTAATAATGTGTCAAGTCTACTGTTTAAGGGACAGACACCGCTCAAAATAAAAATGGTGTTTAAGAATATCTTTCATATAAAAATAATCCCCAGGGGACAAGGATTTGCTCCATTTCAAAGATCAGAAAAGCAGTGCGGAAGGAGCATTGTGAGCTTTTCAGAGACAAACAAAACCTGTGACTTTAGCTTCATCCCTGGGAATCCCTATGTGATTTTATATCTAGGACAACCACTCCCAGAGGCCCACGCAAAACTTTAACAAAAGCAAAACATAACACTTAAGCAGATAGATATTTTTTTCTTCTTTTTAAAAATTGAGACAGGGCCTCATTCTATCTTGCAGGTGAGAGTGCAGTGGCATGATTATAGCTCACTGCAGCCTGAAACTCCTGGGCTCGAGCAATCCTCCTGCCTTAGTCTCCCAGCTGGGACTACAGTCTCTCAAGTAGCTAAGACTATTAGCACATGCCACTACACTCGGTTATTTATTTATTTATTTATTTATTTATTTATTTATTTTGAGATGAGTTCTCGCTATTTGGCCCAGGCTCATCTCAAACTCCCGACCTTAAGTGATCCTCCTACCTTGACCTCCCAAAGCGTTGGAACTACAGACATGAGCCACCATGCCTGGCCTTCTTGGCAGATGTCTTCATGGCTCAATTTTCCTCAGCATCTAGAGCACCTTACTGTTTTGTATGTGTCTTGTTTTTCTAAGACCAGCCGAGCGGGCGCAAAAGAACCAGCG
>NC_045445.1:111643956-111669981 GCF_002776525.5 Piliocolobus tephrosceles | reverse complement strand
AGAAGAACCCGGAAGTGCACCATCTTGCCTCCGTTCGTCCAAACAGTATGCCTTTGTAGGAGAGCCCAAACTAAGAAGAAAATAGTTCCATCTGAAGCATGGTTTGGAGATGGGGGCTGTGCTTTTCTTACAGGTTTGCTTATGATTTATCATTTTTTGAAAGAATAATATGGTAAATTTGAAAATAAGATATGCATAAGAAAAATGTGACATTTGTAATATATTTTTATAAATTTCAAAAAAGGTAAATATTTGAAATAACACTCTTCACTTAGACTCATATCACAGTCCTCCAAGAATGGATACATGTAGTAGTTATTTAAACAATAGCTTACAAGAAGTTGTGTACATTGTGGTGACTACATAGATATATACAGGCTGTAAATTGTTTGTAAGTTGTTAACATCTACATTTAGGAATAGAAAATGATGATACCAAATCTACATTTCAGCATCACTTGCTCCTGAATGCAGCATATAAGTTCTATTGCCTATGTAGATAGATGATCCACAGATATGACTTGGTGACTCAGAAAGAGTATGTGGAAATCAGTCAGTCCATGAGTATCACTTCAAAAGGATATTTCTACACTATTGGATAAATAATTGTACATCTATTACAAATATTTTAGTAAGTAAACAAATCTCAAATATAAAGCTCAAAAGATTTTTACACATGTAGATGATCAAGATGTAGAATTTATCCCCCTATCCAGATAGCTTCTTTGTGCCTGTTTAATATTCCCCAGAAAGTAGCAACAATTTCAAATGCTATCACTATGAAATTGTTTCGGTTGTTTTGGACTTCTTAGAAATGAAATCTGTGGGCAAAAGAGAGAGAGATCAGCCTGTTACTGGGTCTATATAGAAAGAAGTAGACATAAGAGACTCCATCTTGTTCTGTATTTGAGATGCTGTTAATCTGTGACCCTACCCCTAGCCTTGTGCTTGCAAGAGACAAGTACTGTGGTGACTCAAGGTGTAAAGGATTTTGGGCTGTGCAGGGTGTGCTTTGTTAAACAAGTGCCTGAAGGCAGTATGCTTGTGAAAAGCCATCACCATTCTCTTCATCTCAAGTACCCAGGGAGGCGTACACTGCCAAAGGTCGCAGGGACCTCTGCCTAGGAAAGCTATGTATTGTCCAAGGTTTCTCCCCATGTGATAGTCTGAAATATGGCCTCGTGGGAAGGGAAAGACCTGATCGTCCCCCAGCCTGACACCCGTGAAGGGTCTGTGCTGAGGAGGACTAGTGTAAGAGGAAAGAAGCCTCTCGGCAGTTGAGATAGAAAAAAGCATCTGTCTCCTGCCAGTCCCTGGGCAATGGAACGTATTGGTGTAAATCGTGATTGTATGTTCTGTTTGCTGAGAAAGGAGAAAACCGCCTTAGGGCGAAAGGTGGGACTTGCTAGCGCGATGCTGCTTTTTATGCATTAAAAAGGTTTATGGAGATGTTTGCATATGCATATCAAGGCACAGCGCTTTTCCTCAAACTTTTGTCACAGAGATCTTTATTCACTTGTCTTCCTGCTGACCTTCTCCATACTATGATCCCATTATCCTGCTACTTCCCTTTTTCTAAGATGGTAAAGATAATTATCAATAAATACTAAGGGAACTCAGAGACCAGTGCTAGCGTGGGTCCTCTGTATGCTGAGCGCCGGTCCCCTGGGCCCACTTTTTCTTTCTCTATACTTTGTCTCTGTGTCTCATTTCTTTTCTCAAGTCTCTGGTTCCACCTAAGGAGAAATGCCCACAGGTGTGGAGGAGCAGGCCACGCCTTCAAAATCATAATTTGTTCTCTTTTCTGTTTGGCTTTCTTTCACCCAATATTTTGTCTGTGAGATTCATTAACATTTTTTAATATATCAGTTTTCAAGTCCTCTTTATTTCTGAGTTATTTCCCATTGTATGGACATATTAGGTATATTTATCCTTTCACGTGTGGATGGACCTCTGTGTTGCTCCAGGATTTTTGTCATTATATATAAAGCTCCCAAGAAAAAATTCTTGTTCATGTATTTTCATGCATATGTGTACACATTCCTATTATGTATATAGCCAAGGGTAAAATTTCTGGATGCTAGAGTATTTCTTTTTGGCTTTATTATTTGCTAGTAAAATTTTTTCCAAAATCGTCTTACCAATCTAACCACCAATCAACAACGTGTAAAAGTTCCAGTTGCTTTATAACAGCAAGAACTCATCTCAGCACGTGGTATTGTCAGTCCTTTTAATTTTAACTTTTCTGGAAGTGGCCTGTTGATACCTCGCTGAGGTTTAAACTTGCATTTCCTGATGACTTAAGATGTGGAACACCTTTTCCTACACTAGTTAGCAATCTGAATTGGAAGCAAACGATTTTAATGTTAAAAAGTAGAAATTAGATGTTTTTATTTCTTTTCATAGATATTAGGTAAAAATAGTTGTCATTTCACAAAATTCCCTAAAACCATTCCCTATTATTCCAAATTAATAAACTTGAAGAGAAGAAATCAGAATCACGTAAGAAAGCCAACCGTCAGTGGTAAGAAAGAACTGTAACTGCCAAGCTTTAGCTCAGCAGAGCTTCTCTAATCTTTTGCTTTTTGTTCTATGCTAATCATCAAAAATACAGAGAAGGATATCTGTCACAAACAATCAGGGAGGCATATTGTATTAGTCTATTTTCATACTGTTACAAAAAATATCACCTGAGACTGGGTAATTTATAAAGGAAAGAGGTTTAATTGACTAAGAGTTCCATATGATTGGGGAGGCCTCAGGAAACTTACAATCATCGTGGAAGGCAAAGGGGATGCAAGGCATGTCTTACGTGGTGGCATGAGAGATTTAGAGAGTGAAGGGGGAACAGCCAAACCCTTTAAAAACCATCAGCTCTCATGAGAACTCATTCACTACTACGAGAACAGCATGGGGGAAACTGCACCCACGATCCAATCACTTCCTACCAGGTCCCACCCTGAACACATGGGGATTACAATTCCAGATGAGATTTAGGTGGGGACACAGAGCCAAACCATATCACATGTGATAACATTAACAAAATTAGTTAAATCTCAAAAGTGGTAACTGTTAGAATAGTACAAGGATTAGGAGGTTATATTAAGATTTTATAAGACATGATCAGTGGCATTTTATTTGCCACACATGGGTGTTTGACAATTTGGTCTGCATACTGAATCATAATTGTGCAAAAATTACTTATGTATATGAATATGAATGTGCATAATACAGAACTATGTAGAGACACATACTACCATAAAAAAATACTCAATGGTACTGGGAAAATTGGCTAGCCATGAGTAGAAAGCTGAAACTGGATCCTTTCCTTACTCCGTATACGAAAATTAATTCAAGATGGTTTAGAGACTTAAATGTTAGACCTAAAACCGTAAAAACCCTAGAAGAAAACCTAGCTAATACCATTCAGGACACAGGCATGGGCAAGGACTTCATGTCTAAAACACCAAAAGCAACAGCAACAAAAGCCAAAATTGACCAATGGGATCTAATTAAACCAAAGAGCTTCTGCACTGCAAAAGAAACTACCATCAGAGTGAACAGGCAACCTACGGAATGGGAGAAAAGTTTTGCAGTCTACTCATCTGACAAAGGGCTAATATCCAGAACCTACAAAGAACTCAAACAAATTTACAAGAAAAAGACAAACAACCCCATCAAAAAGTGGGCAAAGGGTATGAACAGACACTTCTCAAAAGAAGACATTGTTGCAGCCAACAGACACAAAATGCTCATCATCACTGGCCATCAGAGAAATGCAAATCAAAACCACAATGAGATACAATCTCACACCAGTTAGAATGGCGATCATTAAAAAGTCAGGAAACAACAGGTGCTAGAGAGGATGTGGAGAAATAGGAACACTTTTACACTGGTGGTGGGACTGTAAACTAGTTCAACCATTGTGGAAAACAGTGTGGCGATTCCTCAAGGATCTAGAACTTGAAATACCATTTGACCCAGCCATCCCATTACTGGGTATATACCCAAAGGATTATAAATCATGCTGCTATAAAGACACATGCACACATATGTTTATTGTGGCACTATTCACAATAGCAAAGACTTGGAATCAACCCAAATGTCCATCAGTGACAGACTGGAATAAGAAAATGTGGCCCATATACACCATGGAATACTATGCAGCCATGAAAAAGGATGAGTTCGTGTCCTTTGTAGGGACATGGATGCCACTGGAAACCATCATTCTCAGCAAACTATTGCAAGAACAGAAAACCAAATACCACATGTTCTCACTCATAGGTGGGAATTGAACAATGAGATCACTTGGACACAGGAAGGGAAAGATCACACACCGGGGCCTATTGTGGGGAGTGGGAAGTGGGGAGGGATAGCATTAGGAGATATACCTAATGTAAATGGTGAGTTAATGGGTGCAGCACACCAACATGGCACATGTATACATCTGTAACAAACCTGCATGTTGTGCACATGTACCCTAGAACTTAAAGTATAATAATAATAAAAAAAAAAGAAAATAACTAAATAAATGAATGCTCATCCAAAAAGCTCTTGATAGTTCATTAAGCCTCGTACTTTGTTGGAGACTCATAAATGACAAAGATTATACATTTTTCTGAAGGCAAAAGACAGAATTCCAGCGAGACTCAGGTCTTAAACAGAAGAAAGAACAACCTCATACTCTGGCATAAATATTGGAGTCATATGGTGGTGTCTTAAATTCTTTTTTTTTTTTTTTTTTTTTGAGACAGAGTCTCGCTCTGTCGCCCAGGCTGGAGTGCAGTGGCCAGATCTCAGCTCACTGCAAGCTCCGCCTCCCAGGTTCCCGCCATTCTCCTGCCTCAGCCTCCGGAATAGCTGGGACTACAAGCGCCCGCCACCTCGCCCGGCTAGTTTTTTGTATTTTTTAGTAGAGACGGGGTTTCACCGTGTTAGCCAGGATGGTCTTGATCTCCTGATCTTGTGATCCGCCCGTCTCGGCCTCCCAAAGTGCTGGGATTACAGGCTTGAGCCACTGCGCCCGGCCTGTGTCTTAAATTCTTATAACAACTAATCATGTTGGGAGTTTGGCTGCAAATGCAGCCATCTCCAGTCCACTAATCTGAATATTCCTGGGCTACCAATCATTTAACATTTGTCTACAAGTGCTATAGCTGTGTCACCATTACTGACTACATATACAGAAATAAATGGAGCTAACTTTTGTCTTGAAATCAGACACATTTGAAGTTTATTAGAGCATTTGCTTGACAAGACAACCTTTGGAGTCAGACTTCAGTTTGAGTCTTGAGTAAGTAACTTAACAACGATCTGAATCTCCATTTCTCTCATTGTAATATGGAAGCCAGTTGCCACTGTCTCCACCTTTTCATTGAGTTTTAAAGATAGTGTATGTTAAATAACTGCAAATTGAAACAGACTAAGGTAACAATACAAAATGTTGTTTATACTAAACTTTTGCAATTTATGAGAGTTCCTGTCCTCCCAAAGAAAATGCAAAAAATTTAAAATAAGGTGGTAAATTTAGAAGTTTTTAGATTGGCCATTGTTGGATGGTTGTTGGTGCTTGATATGTTTCTGTGAGGATTCCTTGTGTACTTCTGTCCACTTTTGTGTATTTTCAAAATTTTCCAAAATGTAAAATTCCAAAAGAGGCCCTTTAAATTAAAATAATATAAGTCATAAGAGGAAAACATTGCAATGCAGTATTTCTCAAAGAGGGGTCCCTGAGACCAGCAGCATCAGCAGCTATATGGGATCTGGTATAAAATGCAAATTATTGGGTACCGTCCCAAATCAACTAGATCAGAAACTTTGAGGGTGGGTTTCAGCAATTTATTTTTTTAACATGGCCTCCAGGTGATTTGGATGCAAGACTGAAAAATGGGAACCACTGATGAAACAAAAATACTATTCTGGAAGTTAAGAGATCTGAATTTTAGTTCAGGATCAATTGGTTTGGCAACCTTGGACAAGCCGCATACTTTCTCTGAATATCAGTTTTCTCCAAATGAGGTCTGGATCATATAACCTCCTGGGCATTTTTCTACCTTAGCCTTCTAGGATGACCCTGAAACACACAAATTAGGTAAGGAAGTATGATCTCTAAGAAACTACTATCTAGAATTCGGTAAATTATATGAATTGGGAGCTTTGTTGACTATACAAAGGGCTAACAATTAAACCAGTTGTGGCTTTAATTAATAGGTTCTTGTGTATAGCTGGGAGAGTATGAATTTTCATCTCCAAGTACAATTTGAAATGTAGATTTTCCTTTACAAATAGAAAGTGCTTCAGGTTTCTTATTACAATAGTTACTGATGTTTGGATTTTACTATTAAGCCTAGATGACTTGGGGTGATTTGCTTGTGTTGTTGTAATTGTGCATTTTTGTTTGATGCAGATGGGGACTTAAATTTTCTATAACTGTAACTCATTTGAGAAACTAACACTTAGGTTCTTAACTATAACTATTTATAAATAACAACTTATTATGAACCTAAAAAGTATTTGCAAAGTACTTTTAAGCACCAATACTTGTCAGGAGTTTTTGTAAGTCTGCCACACTCCTCTGGGTCAACAAAAGATGTTAAAAAGTTTGCAGTGTTTTGGCCACTCTGAATTATGTTTAGAGAGAACAGAGAGAATATGAAGTGAGGGGAAGAGATTAATAATCCTTTCTACAGATTTCTACCATCAGTTGGCAGGACCTTTCTGCAGCTGAACACTTACAAATATTAGCAAAATAATGAGGACAGTCAGGCACGTTGGACCTGGAAGAGCGTGAGTAAACGCCTCATTCAGAAACATAAGAAACTGGAAGCTCATTTTCTTATCAGATGTGATTAAACTATGAGAAGGTAAGCAAGAACTTCCTTTATTGTCATACCATGTAACCCTATAGATTCTGATAACACTTTTGGCACTGCTTACTCCTTTCAGTCACTATTAAAGAGCAATTAAATGGGAGACCAGGAAGTCGTAATGCTTCTGGGCCCTCTACGTTCAGAGAATGTAATGCCTAGGGCTAAGAAAAAGGGGTCCATCCTCAATAAAAAGCCACAGGAAGCCCCTTCCATCCCAAATGGTCTATTGGTGCAGATTTAAAGTGTCTTGTGGATAACAGAGGTACTTGATTTTTTAAAACCCAAAACATTGTTGTTATTTACTAATCCTTGAAGAAATGACAGCAGTAAGCTGGAATAATTCTGCACATGGAGCAAGCGAGAGGCTTGCAATGCTCTGTCTATGGAGATTTATAGCAAAGGTAAAGACAGGTGTTTATTTGTTTCTTAAAGCAAGCTGAATCTCCCTGGATGCATACACTAGCTAGGATGAAACAATTCAGGTGTTTCAGCTGGTCAGGGTCTCTAGGTGAACATTATGATTTAGAAAATAAATTAAAAGAGATAAGAGCAATGAAGTATGGACAGAATTGGATGCTTACTTTACTCACATTCAGCTGAGGGTATAGATATAAATTGAAAAGGGAGGAGGGTGTCACAGTAAAGGGAGATATTAATGCTGACACGTATCTATGTTCAGCCTGCTTTATTTGACCCATGTGATTTAGAAAGTTTTTACGTAATAAAGGTACTCCCTACTCTTCCTGGTGACCCTTAATTGTTTGCACTCAAACAAGATAGCAAGAGACTTTCGGTTCCAACCAAGACTGAGAAGAACCCCCTGTCCTTCCAGGTTCTCCCTCTTACAACTAAAACTCTGGATATAATACAACACAAAATCATAAGAAGATTCTGAAACACAGAAAGAAGGTGGGCTGGCTAGGGACCTTGCGACCCGAAGAACAACGTGACAATGAGTTCCCTGGTATATTAGTTTGCTTAGGGTGTCACAACAAAATATCACCTACCTGGTAGATTAAACAACATACATTTATTTTCTCAAAGAACTCGAGATTGGAAGTACATGATCAAGGTGCCAGTAGGGTTGATTTCTCCTGAGGCGTCTCTCCTGGGCTTGCACATGGCTACCTTTGTACTATGTCTGTTACAGTAAGCAGCTAGCAGGCATGAGCAGGGCAGGAGAGGGATCCCTGCCACCCCCATCAGGAATGTCAGGGTACCATCAGGTGATGGTCAGGTGGTTGTTACACTGTTTCTCTAAAATAATAATTGGTCCCAGCTGGCACCAGGGAAAGGCAGTCTCCCAAAGATAGAAAAATCCTGAAACTGGTGATCAGCAGCTTCCAGATAAGATCTCAGGAGTTGGGCCAGTGGGCTCAAGCATGCACACTAAGAGGCAAAGTGGTGAGGTTTAATTGGTATACAACCTTCTAGAAACATTAGGACTGGTACGGGAAGAATGTCTCAAGTGAGCATATGCACAATTTTGGCAAACACACTGCACATGCGCCCCTCTCAAGTGCTGGCAGGCCACCGTGCATGTGGACAGCTCACCCCAGGGGAGAAATCTGAGAAGTAACACAAGACCATGGAAGCAAGCCAATGTATAAAACCCCAAATCAAAAGGTCAGATTGCATACTTGATCGCTCAAGCTGCCCACTTGGCTCTCTTCCAAGTGTACTTCCTTTCATTCCTGCTCTAAAGTTTTTTCATAAATGTTCACTCCTGCTCTAAAACCTGCCTTAGTCTCTTATTCTGCCTTATGCCCCTCAGTCGAATTCTTTCTTTAAAGGAGGCAAGAATTGAGAGAGGTGCACACCTGTACGGACTTACTACCAGAAACGCCTTCTCATGACCTTTCTCTGTATACATGTAAAAAGAGAGAGAAGAGCAAACTCTTGTATCTATTCCTCTTATTATAAAAACATTAGTCGTGTAAGATTAGGGCTACATCCTTATGACTTCATTTAACCTCAGTCACCTCCTTAAGGGCCCTACCTCCAAATATGGTCACATTGGAGGTTAGGGCTTCAATGCATAAAATTGGGGAGGCCACAATTCAGTCAGTAAAACCTGTTTGTTTTAAATCAACTGCACATATCCCAGAAATGCCAACAAGCACAGACAAAGGAAGAGTAAGTCTATTTTTCCAAGCCAAAGTTGAGGAAAATGGGAGACCTAAGAACAGAAATCTTTTGGCAGTTTCCTTCAGTATTTTTCATCAATATCCATCAGAGATACTGACCTGTAGTTTTCTTTTTTGATGCGACTTTGTCTGGTTTCTTTTTTGATGTAACTTTGGCCTTTTAGAATCAGTTTGGAAGCATGCCCTTCTCTATTTTTCTGAAAAGTTTGAGTAGAATTGGTATGACTTCTTTGTTAAATGTTGTGTAGAATTCAGCAGTGAAGCCGTCAGTTCTTGGGCTTTTCTTTACTGGAAGATTTTTTTTTTTTTTATTAATGCTCTGATCTTATTTCTTGTTATTATTCTGCTCACATTTTGGATTTCTTTCTGGTTAAATCTTGGTAAGTTGTATGTGTCTCAACATTTGTCCATTTCTTCTAGGTTTTTCAATTAATTGGCAAAGAGGTGCCCATATCACCATTAATGGTCCTTTGAATTTCTGCAGTATAAGTTGTAATGTCTCCTTCTTCACATCTGATTTTATTTATTTTGATTTTTTTTCCTGGTCTGGCTAATGGTATGTAAATTTTGTTTAACCTTTCAAAAAAACAACCTTTTGTTTTAATAACCCTTTGTACCATTTTCTTCATTTCAATTTTATTAATTTATGCTCTGATGTTTAGTATGTTTTTCTTTTACTAATTTTGGACTTGGTTTGCTCTTGCTTCTCTAGTTAAGATGCATAGATTGTTTATTTGAATTTTTTCTCTTTTTGATGTACTCACTTATAGCTATAAACCGTCTATTAGTACTGTTTTTGCTGTATCTCATAGGTTTAGTATGTTGTGTTTCCATTATCACTTGTTTCAAGAAATTTTTCAATTTACTTCTTAATTTCTTCATTAACCCACTGGTCATTTAGGAGCATATTGTTTACTTCTCATGTATTTTTATAGTTCCAAAATTCCTCTTGTTATTAATTTCTAATTTTATTCCATTGTGCTTAGAGAAGATGCTAAATATCACTTTACTTTTTTGAATGTTTTAAGATTTGTTTTGTGACCTAACATATGGTCTATCCTTGGGAACAATTCATATGCTGAGGGAAATAATGTGTAGTCTATAGTTGTTGCATAAAATGTTCTGTAAATATCTATTAGATCCATTTTGTTCTATACTGCAGATTAAGTCTTATGTTTCTTTGTTGATTTTCTGTACAAAAGATCTATCCAATGATGGAAGTGGTGTGGTGAAGTCTCCAGCTATGATTGTTTTGGGGCCTATATCTCTCTTTAGCTCTAATAATATTTGCTTTATGTATATATCTGGGTGCTCCAGTGTTGGGTGTATACACACACACACACACACACACACATATATATATATATATATAGAGAGAGAGAGAGAGAGAGAGAGAGAGAGGATATTACAAATATATAGATATAATTGTTATAGCCTCTTGCTGAACTGACCCCTTTGTCAATATATAATGACCTTGTTTTATCTCTTCTTATAGTTGTTGTCTTGAAATCTATTTTGTCTGACATAAGTATAGTATAAGTATGGGAACTCCTGCTCTTTTTGGTTTCCGTTGGCATGTAAGATTTTTTTTATCATTTTATTTTCAGTCTGTGTGTGTATTTACAAGTGAAGTGTGTTTCCTACATGAAACAGATCAATGGGACTTGTTTCTTTTTAATCCGTTCGGTCAATGTATATCTTTTGATTGGAGTGTTTAGTCTATTTAAATTCTATATTATTTTTGATATGTACTTACTGCTGCCATTTTCTTACTTGGTTTCTGGTTGTTTTGTGGTCTTCTGTTACTTTTTTCTTTCCTTCTTGCCATCCTTTAATGAAGATGATTTTCTCTGGTGATATGATTTATTTTCTTACTTTTTATTTTTTGTGTGTCCATTGCATGCTTTTTCATTTGAGGTTACCATGAGGATTGCAAATACTATCTTATAACTCATTATTTTATCTGATAACAACTTAACACTGTCCAAACAAAGAAACAAACAAGCAAAAGAAAATAAAGATTCTACACTGGAACTTTATCTCTCTGGTTTTTATCATTTTGCTTTCTTCTGTTTATTTGAGTTAATTTTTGTATATGGTGTAAAGTAAGGGTGTAACTTCATTTTTTTTTTTTTTTTTGCCTGTGGATATCCAGATTTTCCTTCACTACTTGTTGAAGAGACTGTCTTTTCTCCACTGTGTAGTCTTGACATTCTTGTCAACAATTATTTGGACAAATATGCAAGAATTTTTTCTGGGCTCTGTATTCTGTTCCAGTGGTTTATATACATTTGTCTTTAGGCCAGTACCACACCATCTTGATTACTGTTGTTTTGTAGTATGTTTTGATATCAGAAAATGTTAGGCCTTCAACTTTTTGATTTTTCAAGACTGTTTTGGCTCTTCTGGATCCCTTGAGAGTCCTTATGAATTTTAGAATGTTCTTTACATTTTTTTTTCCCAGGAAACAATGCCACACATCACCTGGTACAACGATTCATGTTTTTTAGTGGAAACCTTTCTAGAGAGGTTGACTTACCCGATGCAAAACACCTTAGGGGCATAAACTCTGGTATATTCACCTTACGTTGGCTCTACTATGGAGCCGATATCCTTTTTTTTTTTTAGATTTTATTTTATTTATTTTTTTTTTGTTTTGTTTTTGTTTTATTTATTTATTTATTTTTATTATACTTTAAGTTCTAGGGTACATGTGGATAACGTGCAGGTTTGTTACATATGTATACTTGTGCCATGTTGGTGTGCTGCACCCATCAACTCGTCAGCACCCATCAACTCGTCATTTACATCAGGTATAACTCCCAATGCAATCCCTTCCCCCTCCCCCCTCCCCATGATAGGCCCCGGTGTGTGATGTTCCCCTTCCCGAGTCCAAGTGATCTCATTGTTCAGTTCCCACCTATGAGTGAGAACATGTGGTGTTTGGTTTTCTCTTCTTGTGATAGTTTGCTAAGAATGATGGTTTCCAGCTGCATCCATGTCCCTACAAAGGACACAAACTCATCCTTTTTTATGGCTGCATAGTAGGAGCCGATATTCTTAAATAACTCAGATATCAGCAACAGTGGCCTATAGGTATGGCTTCCTATTGCCATATTGTTTCTTCCCAAACTTTTGCATGGAGATTGACCTTTAGGAGTCTGAATAGGGATTTAATTCATGATATATTCTGTTACATAAGATTGGCACATGATAGTTGCTCAATATATGTTGTTCTTCTTTTTCATGTATATTCAGGTTTTTGTCATTACTCAGCCTAATGCAATAGATGATTTTTGTTTATAAAATTGATGATTAATAAAGATAAATGCTTTTATTTTGTACTCAAGATATATTGCAATTAGGCCCAAATTATATTGCTTTAACTAACCCATTGGTCTTGCAATATCTTTTTCTCTACCAAGTACCACAATACTTTTAGTGTGTTCAAATATCTTTATACACTGCAATGATTGCAAAAGTGCCATTTCATTTGCCAGAAATGTCCTTTATTCTTGTCTTTCTAATGACCTAGGACTTCTAAAATCAGCTCAAACTTCAGACTTTCTACAAAAAGTTTTATTGTCTTTCCACAAAAGGGTTAGCTTCCCTCTATTTGCTTCATATATTTCCATCTCCTTCAGTTCATTTTCTTCTCTGACTCTATAAAAGTATGTTAAAATAATATGCTAATTCCTAAAAGAAATGTTTCCAAAAATATTAAAGCAGCATTACATGAAATGAACACAGAAGACAAGTTTAGTAAAGAAAAAAACAAAAACAAAATCTTTGATAATTTGAAAGTTATTCTGATGGATCAACTCATTTAGCTAAACATCTCATTCTTAATGATGAAAGTCTAAAAATAACATTACAAACATTCAAAATTTCCTCCCATGTATTCAGAATTTTGCTGAAACAAATATAAACTATGGCCTGTCCAAAAAACTGTAGTTTTATGTGCTGTTTTTTTCAGGATGAGTTTCTATGTTAAGACCTGAACTGGACTATGAACTCCACTGGTCTTCCCTGTTTCTGGGAAGTGTACCTCTTATGCCTACAAACCTTGTGTCACAGCAAAATGAGGCCATGAGCAATGAGGGTGTCTCATTCTTGTCAGTAGTGATAAATGTAACACCCATTGCCTGAGTTTGCACACCAGAAAATATAATACAGTTCTGGCCCTAGAACCCTATTGAAATCTCAATTCATAGTTAATAGTGTTGCCAGGAATTTGCTAAAGTAGTTTTCTGTTTGTTTTGTCAGGCTCTGCACAGCTTTAAGCTGCTCACCTAATGTGTTTAATGTTATGGTTGATGTCAGAAAACATAGTAACCAACATATGAGCCCAGCATTACTCTCATCTGTTTGAAGTTACACTCTCCAAGATGCCAGCTTTGATGAAATGTTCTCCATAGGGCTCTTGTAAAACTCATCAGTAGTGTACTGATGAAAAATTCCTGCAAGCTACTAATGTCCTTTAATCATATAGCTTTGTGTATTACTCTTTGATATTTTGTGCTTTTAGCCAGAGAGCCTATGCAAGATGGAAAATACTACTCTTTTCCATTCTATAAATGCATGGCATACAAATATAAACTCTGTTTTCCACTTATGGCTAGGTATTAATGGAGGAAGTTAAGACACAGTGTGCCAATGGCCTGAACCTAGGCTTTCTAGCCCTGTCTTTGCCATTTTACGATAATAGTAGATCACTTTTGTTTGTACATATTAAGTAGGTTCTATGAAATCTGTCCTCTGAAACAACATTAAAGAAAAGGAAGGGTAGTCTTACCCCTTGATTTCCCCATTATAACATTTTCACTAGAAAAATACTCTTCTCACAAGGTACTGTTATTTACAAGAGATACAAAATGATAAATATTATTAAGAGATTTTGGAAACATTTTCTTTCTTATATACACTTTAACATATCAAATTTTCTGCTGGTGGGTACTTACACAAAGCAATTGAGATCTGTGATACATTTAACATATGTAACTAAGCACAGAATATTTATAATGCATTTTACTGTAATAAGTTTCATACATGCATATCTTCTCTTACTCTACATTACCCCTTCATCTCTTACTTTAATTTAAAAGGTGATGACATTGTAACCAGTCTCTAGGTTTGGAGGTACACAGTGAAAAAGTACCCACTGGTAACTTTTGCACCTTGAGTTTTTGTTTCAGAAAAGTTCCAGGAAGAAGCTCAACCCTGATGTATTTGTCCACTCTTGCATTGTTATAAAGAAATACCTGAGACTGGATAATTTATAAACAAAAGAGGTTTAATTGGCTCATGGCTCTGCAGGCTGTACAGGAAGCACGATGCTGGCATCTTTTCAGCATCTGAGAGGCCTCAGGAAGCTTCCAATTATGTCAGAAGGGGAAAGGGGAGCAGGTACATTACGTGAGCACAGCAGGAGCAAGACAGAGAGAAGGGGTAGGTATCACACTTTTAAATAATCAGCTCTCATGATACCTCACTCACTATTGTCAGGGCAGCCCAAAGAGGATGGTGCCCTGATGATCCAATCACCTCCCACTAGGCCCCTCCTCTAATATTGAGGATTACAATTCAACATGAGATTTGGGCAGTGACACACATCTAAACTATATCATTAGGCCCCAGCCCCTCCCAAATCTCATGCCCTTCTCACATTTCAAATACTATCCTGCCTTACCAATAGTGCCCCAAAGTCTTTACTCATTCCAGTGTTAATTCAATAGTCCAAAATCCAAAGTCTCATCTGAGATGAGGCAAGTCCTTTCCACCTATGAGCCTCTAAAACAAAAAATAACAACAACAACAAAAAGCAAGTCAGTTACTTCCAAGACACAGTGGAGTTACAGGCATTGGGCAAACATTCCCATTTCAAAAAGGAAGAAATCAGCCAAAAAAGGAACTACAGGCCCTGTGCACATTCAAAACCCTCAGAGCAGTCATTAAATCTTAAAGCACCAAAACAATCTTCTTTGACTCCATGTCCCACATCCAAGATACACTGGTGTGAAGGGTGGGTGGGCTCCCAAGGCCTTGGGTAGCTGCATTCCTGTGGCTTTGCAGTGTTCATCTGCCATGGCTGCTCTCACAGGCTGGCATTGTGTGCCTGTGGCTTTTCCAGGTTAAGAGTGCAAGTTGTCCATGGATCTACTATTCTGGGGTCTGGAAGATGACAATCCTCTTCACATAGTTCCACAATGCAGTGCCCCAGACTCTGCATAGCGTAACAGGTGGGGAGTCAAACCTACATTTCCCTTCTGTGTTGTAACTGTCCAAGGGGTTCACCTTGCCTGCAGCCTAGATAGAGCTAATTTATCAAGACAGGGGAATCACAATAGAGAAAGAGTAATTCATGCAGAGCTGGCTGTGAGGGAAACTAGAGTTTAATTATTACTCAAATCAGTCTCCCCGATGCAAAAATTCATGCATCAGAGTTTTTCAGGATAATGTGATGAGTGAGGAGGGCCAATAAGTAAGGCTTACTAATTGGTCGGGTTGGAGATGAAAAGTATCCCTACATATTTTTTCCAGAGCAAGTGTGGATATAATTTTAAGTGAAATAAAATTATTAACAATAATGGGTGCTGATGAGTTGATGGGTGCAGCACACCAACATGGCACATATATACATATGTAACAAACCTGCACGTTATGCACATGTACCCTAGAACTTAAAGTATAATAATAATAATAAAAAAAAAAGAAAATGCTCAAGAAAAAAAAAAATTATGAAGTTTTGTTATTCATAGTATATTTAATAGTGGTGTTTGCGTAGAGGATGACAGTGTATGTTCACTGTTTGGTGAACGTAGTGTCCATGATATCTGTCTTCTACCAATCCAAAAAGTACAAAAATGAATATTAAAATTTCAGGAATCATTATCTCTCTTAATATTTTCTCTTCTTAGTTTTGTTGTGGTAATGGAGGCAGCTTACAAGCCCATTGTCTACTAAAAGTACACTTAGTATTATGTATACGTGTATCTCAGAATTTTCCTTGTCTTAGTTCCTTGCCATGCCTCAAACTGTAAATGTGAAGGATCTAAAATACATTTAGGATCAAATAATTGCTATTGTTATGCTCAGAAAGTGTTTTTTTTTTTTTTTTTAAATTATACTTTAAGTTCTAGGGTACATATGCACAATGTATAGGCTCCATACACAGGTATTCATGTGTCATGTTGCTTTGCTGCACCCATCAACTCGTCATTTTCATTAGGGTTTTCTCCTAATGCTATCCTCCCCAACCCCCCACCCCCCAGTGGGTGATGTGCCCCGCCCTGTGTCCAAGTGATCTCATTGTTTAATTCCCACCTATGAGTGAGAAAACGCAGTGTTTGGTTTTCTGTCCTTGTGATAGTTTGCTGAGAATGATGGTTTCCAGCTTCATCCATGTCAAAGGACATGAATGCAAAGGACATGAATGCATCCTATTTTATGGCTGCATAGTATTCCACTGTGTATATGTTCCATGTTTTCTTAATCTAGTCTATCATTGATGGACATTTGGGTTGGTTCCAAGTCTTTGCTCTTGTGAATAGTGCTGCAATAAACATACATGTGCATGTGTCTTTATACTAGCATGATTTGTAATCCTTTGGGTATATACCCAGTGATGGGATTGCTGGGTCAAATGATATTTCTAGTTATAGATACTTGAGGAATCGCTACACCATCTTTCACAATAGTTGAACTAATTTACACTCCCACCAACAGTTTAAAAGCATTCCTATTTCTCCACATCCTCTCCAGCATCTGTTGTTTCCTGACTTTTTAATGGCTGCCATTCTAACTGGCATGAGATGGTGTCTCATTGTGGTTTTGATTTGCATTTCTCTGATGACCAGTGATGGTGAGCATTTTTTCATGTATCTGTTGGCTGCATAAATGTCTTCTTTTGAGAAGTGTCTGTTCATATCCATTGCCCACTTTTTGATGGGGTTGTTTGTTTGTTTGTTTGTAAATTTGTTTGAGTTCTTTATCGATTCTGGATATTAGCCCTTTGTCAGATGGGTAGGTTGCAAAAATTTTCTCCCATTGTATAGGTTGCCTGTTTACTCTGATGGTAGTTTCTTTTGCTGTGCAGAAGCTCTTTAGTTTAATTAGATCTCATTTATCAATTTTGGCATTTGTTGCCATTGCTTTGCTGTTTCAGTCATGAATTCCTTGCCCATGCCCATGTCCTGAATGGTATTGCCTAGGTTTTCTTCTAGGGTTTTTATGGTTTTAGGTCTAACATTTAAGTCTTTAATCCATCTTGAATTAATTTTTGTGTAAGGTGTAAGGAAGGGATCCAGTTTCAGCTTTTTACATATGGCTAGCCAGTTTTCCCAGCACCATTTATTAAATAGGGAATCCTTTCCCCATTTCTTGTTTTTTTCTGGTTTGTCAAAGATCAGATGGTTGTAGATGTGTGGTGTTATTTCTGAGTTCTCTGTTCTGTTCCATTGGTCTATATCTCTGTTTTGGTACCAGTACCATGCTATTTTGGTTACTGTAGCCTTGTATATACCTTGTATATATACAAGCCTTGTATAGTTTGAAGTCAGGTAGTGTGATGCCTCCAGCTTTGTTCTTTTCACTTAGGAGTGTCTTGGCAATGCAGGCTCTTTTTTGGTTCCATATGAACTTTAAATTATTTTTTTCCAATTCTGTGAAGAAAGTCATTGTTAGCTTGTTGGGGATGGCATTGAATCTATAAATTATCTTGGGCAGTATGGCCATTCTCATGATATTGATTATTCCTATCCATGAGCATGGAATGTTCTTCCATTTGTTGGTGTCCTCTTTCATTTTGTTGAGCAGTGGTTTGTAGTTCCCCTTGAAGAGGTTCTTCACATTCCTTGTAAGTTGGATTCCTAGGTATTTTATTCTCTTTGTAGCAATTGTGAATGAGAGTTCACTCATGATTTGGCTCTCTGTCTGTTATTGGTGTATAGGAATACTTGTGATTTTTGCACATTGATTTTGTATCCTGAGACTTTGCTGAAGTTGCTTATCACCTTAAGGAGATTTTGGGCTGAGACAGTGGGGTTTTCTACATATACAATCATATCTTCTGCAAACAGGGACAATTTGACTTCCTCTTTTCCTGATTGAATACCCTTTATTTATTTCTCTTGCCTGATTGCCCTGGCCAGTACTTCCAACACTATGTTGAATAGGAGTGGTGAGAGAGGGCATCCTTGTCTTGTGCCAGTTTTCAAAGGGAATGCTTCCAGTTTTTGCCCATTCAGTATGGTATTGGCTGTGGGTTTGTGATAAATAGCTCTTATTATTTTGAGATACGTTCTATCAATACCTAGTTAATTGAGAGTTTTTAGCATGAAGGGCTGTTGAATTTTGTTGAAGCCCTTTTCTGCATCTATTGAGATAAGCATGTGATTTTTGTCATTGGTTCTGTTTATCTGATGGATTACATTTATTGATTTGCATTGGGGAAGTTCTCCTGGATAATATCCTAAAGAGTGTTTTCCAACTTGGTTCCATTCTCCCCGTCACTTTCAGGTACACCAATCAAACATAGATTTGGTCTTTTCACATAGTCCCAAATTTCTTGGAGGCTTTGTTCATTTCTTGTTACTCTTTTTTTCTCTAACCTTGTGTTTTCGTTTTATTTCATTAATTTGATCTTCAATAACTGATACCCTTTCTTCCACTTGATTGAATTGGCTATTGAAGCTTGTGCATGCATTACCAAATTCTTGTGCCATGGTTTTCAGCTCCATCAGGTCTTTTAAGGCCTTCTCTACACTGTTTATTCTAGTTAACCATTCGTGTAACCTTTTTCAAGGTTTTAACTTCCTTGCGATGGGTTCAAACATGCTCCTTTAGCTTGGAGAAGTTTGTTATTTCTGACCTTCTGAAGCCTACTTCTGTGAACTTATCAAAGTCATTCTCCATCCAGCTTTGTTCCATTGCTGGAGAAGAGCTGTGATCCTTTGGAGGAGAAGATGCACTCTGATTTTTTAAATTTTCAGATTTTCTTCTCTGGCTTCTCCCCATCTGTGTGATTTTATCTACCTTTGGTCTTTGATGTTGGTGACCTACAGATGGGGTTTTGGTGTAGATGTCCTTTTTATTGATGTTGATGCTGTTCCTTTCTGTTTGTTAGTTTTCCTTCTAACAGTCAGGTCCCTCAGCTGCAGGTCTGTTGGAGTTTGCTGGAGGTCCCCTCCAGACCCTGTTTGCCTGGATATCACCAGCAGAGGCTGCAGAACAGCAAATATTGCTGCCTGATCCTTCCTCTGGAAGCTTCATCCCAGAGGGGCACCCGCCTATATGAAATGTATGTCAGCCCCTACTGAGAGGTGTCTCCCAGTTAGGCTAGATGGGGATCAGGGACCCACTTGAGGATGCAGTCTGTCTGTTCTTAGAGCTCAAACACCATGCTGGGAGAACCACCTCCTCTTCAGAGCTGTCAGACAGGGACGTTTAAGTCTGCAGGAGTTGTCCGCTGCCTTTTGTTCAGCTATGCCCTACCCACAAAGGTGGAGTCTAGAGGCAGTAGGCCTTGCTGAGCTGTGGTGAGTTCTGCCCAGTTTGAGCTTCCCGGCCACTTTGTTTACCTAATCAAGCCTCAGCAATGGTGGGTGCCCCTCCCACAGTCAGGCTGCTGCCTCACAGTTTGATCTCAGACTGCTGTGCTAGCAGTGAGCAAGGCTCTGTGGGCATAGGACCTGCCAAGTCAGGCATGGGAGAGATTCTCCTTGTCTGCCAGTTGCTAAGACCTTGAGAAAAGCGCAGTATTTGGGCTGCAGCATGCCATTTTTCCAGGTACAGTCTATCATGGCTTCCCTTGTTTAGGAAAGGGAAATCCCACAACCCCTTGTGCTTCCCAAGTGAGGCATGCCCTGCCCTACTTCAGCTCACCCTCTGTGGGTTGCACCCACTGTCCAACCAGTCCCAGTGAGATAAACCAAGTACCTCAATTGGAAATGCAGAAATCACCCATATTGTGTGTTGATCACACTGGGAGCTGCAGACTGGGGCTGTTCCTATTTAGCCATCTTGGAATAGAGCCCTTTTTTTTTTTTTTTTTTTTTTTTATTAAAGTTTTCTGTCTTTGTTACTACTTTCCTGTCAAACTTGGCTACATTTTGGTCTGTGTGGAAATAATATTATGAATAAAAGACAGCTAGGCTAAATTGATTTTTAAGAGAATTTAATGACTCATTTACAGAATCTGAATTTTTATACTCAGTGAAAAAATCATGCAAATTCTCATCAGTTGATATTCTCTGTCTGAAATCAAATGTTTCTATTATACTCCTAACTCCTAGAGACATTTAGAGAAACTTCCTTCTAATAATAATACAATAAGCCTATTAATACAGACTGTTTCTACATGATAGAAGAGTTATAGAGTATTTCTACATAATAGAATAGCTTCCAACTGTCATCTAAAGTAATTTGCTATTGTTACTTCATGTGAAGTTGAATGAATGATGAAAATATATCCATATAGTTTGCTTCTCTTTCAAAGAATTTGTAATTATATCACTACAGGATAATAAATATTAACATTTTGGTGCCTATTTTACATACAGAATTATGCTTACAAAAATTATATAACTACATCATACAATACACATGTATATTTATGTGTCTATATTTACATATAATATCTATATATGTATACATTAATTTGATTATACTTAATATAACACAGTAGTTTACAACATCCTTAACTACAACTGGAAATATGATTTCTAAAGCTGATTACAATTCTGATGTATAAAAACACCATAATTTTAAATATAAAGTGAATCGTATCACGCCCACCAAAAAATTATATGTTGAAATCCTAATCCCGGTACCTCAAATTGTGACTTTATTTGGAAATAGGGCTTTGGGGATGTAACTAGTTAAGATGAAGTCATACTAGGATAGAATGGGCCCGTAACCCAATATGACTGGATTCTTTATGAAAAGAATGTCACATGAAGAGATAGACATGCATTCACACTGAGAGAATGTAAGAAGATTAGAGTTATGTTGTCACAAGCCAAGGGACTACCAGAAGCTTGGAGAGAGGCCTGAGAGAAATACTTCTGTAGCACTTTCAGAGGGAATGTGGCCCTGCTGATACTGATCTTAGATTTCTGGCCTCTAGAATTTTGTGACAATAAATTTCTGTTGTTTAGGTCACTCTGCTGTACTTTGTTAGAGTAGCCATGGCAAACTAGTATGTCTCTAGTTTTTTTACTTTTTTGCTTTTGAAAGTGACAGTAAGATGAATGTCACTGTACCAGAAAGGTTATTCACCTGTCCAATTATTTTATTTTACAAAATAAGCTTTATTAAAGTATAATTCACATTGAAAAAAGAAAAATGACTCAGAGAAGTCTGAGCTATATGAGGTATGCAAAATTTATCAGGCCCAAAAAGACATGATTATGGGACTTCAGTCATGCCTGCTGCACTCCTGACTGGGATGGGGGAAACTGTTTAAAGGCATTTTGTTCCTGACTCACCCATTATCTACCTGTTCCTGGAATTGGTGATAGAAAGAACATCGTAGTTCTTGGTAAACAACTTAGGAACTGCCTTTTCCTTTAAAAGCCCACTTGTAAGTACTGCCAATCAGGGCACATATTCGGGGCAATTTGAATCTATGCTTCCAGTTTGCAGTTCTCAAACTTGGCCGAAATAAACTATTTATATTAATATTAATTTTTGCCTCAGTTTTTTCCCTTTAGGTTGATGTATGTGGTACAGTCAACATGTTTCAAAGTGCCTCTCCCAGATGATCCTGTGTTTCTGTCTGAAAGGGGTGCTTGATGGCAGCATGAAGCCATTGCCTTCTCTCTCTTCAGGAGTCCCATTGGTTGTTGTGGGTAAGCTCTACTGAAATATGGACTTTATTTTTTTTGTTTTTCTTTTTGTTTTTTTTTTCAGACGGAGTCTCGCTTTGTCGCCCGGGCTGGAGTACTGTGGCCGGAGCTCAGCTCACTGCAAGCTCCGCCTCCCGGGTTTACGCCATTCTCCTGCCTCAGCCTCCCGAGTAGCTGGGACTACAGGCACCTGCCACCTCGCCCGGCTAATTTTTTGTATTTTTAGTAGAGACGGGGTTTCACCGTGTTAGCCAGGATCGTCTCGATCTCCTGACCTCGCGATCCGCCCGCCTCGGCCTCCCAAAGTGCTGGGATTACAGGCGTGAGCCACTGCGCCTGGCTGAAGTATGGACTTTATCCCACTCTTTGATGGAAGGTCTACACTTTATTTGGGCTGTTTTTTCAAACCATTCCTTTCTAGAATAGAGATTTTTTTAATGTTTTCCCTGTGGGCAGATTTGGATTACAGTAAAAAACAATACAAAAGAGAAACTGCCTTTTCTCTGCCTCTGTCTCACAGCAGGTGGTTCATGTCAGAGTTTCTCTGCTTTTGCCTCAGGACTGGAGGTTGGGGTCAAGGTTAGGCAAAGATCTCTCCATAAATGAAATTTTTCTTTTCCACCTGTCTCACAGCAGAAGGTTTGGATGAAGAGATTGGCAGTTTGTCAACAGTGGTCTTGTTTTAAATAGCATGCTTTAAAAATTGCAGCTGCTTTTTACTGTTTAAAATTTAGGCTTGGCTTTTTATTTGTCATCAACTGATTAAATACCAGTTGGTTTTATGTACAACAATTCTTGGGTATTCTCTTTTAAATATCTAGGAAAGAGGATTCACCTAACCCAGGATGGTCATATCCGGAAATGGCCAAAATGGGGACCCTTTGATGTGCCTAAAATAATGTATTAATGCACATAACTGGAAAAAGTTACTTTTAGAACAAGACAAATTGAATGGGAGAACTACTTCATGTTTGTTCTGGATGAAATAAGATATTTGAAAATAATTGTTTAAGAACTCTATTGTCATAAATTAGCTTCATTAAAAGCTTATATTCAAAGCCAGGCACAGTGGCTCACACCTGTAACCCCAACACTTTGGGAGGTCAAGGTGGGAGATTCACTTGAGCCCATGAGTTTGACCTCAGCCTAGATAACATAGTGAGACCCTGTCTCTATAAAAAGATTAAAAACAACAACAAAAACTAATCAGGCATGCTGGAAGGCACCTGTGCTCCCAGTTACTTGGGAGGTCAAGGCAGGAGGATCACTTTAGCCTGGGAGATTGAGGCTGCAATGATTTTTAATTACATCGCTGCACTCCAGCCTGAGCAACAGAGTGAGACACTGCCTCTAAAAAAAAAGTTTTCGGATATTCAGGCTATAATTTTTTGGGGAAAAATAAAAAGCTTTTCTGCTTTTTTCTCTTGGATCATATTTCTGTGAAATGTTTTCAGTCAAGTAAGCTTTAAAAAAAATGGTTCATACCTCTGTTTGCTTACTATCTTGTTGGTATAACTGTTGAGAAAAATGTAAAACTTATTTGGCCTTTCAGAAAGCATAAAATCTCCTCAAATTGACTTCTCTGTGTATTCTTCTATTGTTTCCACTTCTGCTTTTCCATCCCTTTGCCATTTTTGATAACACACGAAGAAATGCAAAGGAGACTTCAAATGACTCAGACTTTATGTGGAGTACAGAAAAAAATGTCACTCCCTTTTGGGGGTCTTCTGTTTGACTTGTGAAGTTCAGTCACAGGCAGGTTTTTCTCCAGTCAAAAGCTTTGCTCTCTTTTGCATTGAGTTACCTGATGTCTTTTGCTTTCAGGGTAGCAGGGACTACATTATACTGTGAGAGAGAATTTGACTTTTGTGTGTGCAGTGGCTAAAAAGTCACTGGTAAAAGTTGCAGTTTCAGAAATTGCTGACAGCAGTTACAGTGAATGGGAATCACTGCAGAGGGGTACTTCTTTCTTTGTAGATTTCCATAAGAAAGGCACAGTTTGAAGACTTGGAGGCTATGGAAACACTCACCACCAAGAACTAATACTCTGGCAGGAGACAGTTTGATCACAGAGTGTGTTGATTGGTGTCGGGTCACTTATTAGCCTTGCAGAATGTCTTTGTAGTAACGTGCACTATGGAAGCATTTTATGACCTGTTTTCATGGTGCTTCCCTTTTTGAGGGGACCTGGAATTCACTGTAAAAGTGAGATCCTTAATTTTTTAAAGATCTAGATGCTCTGCCTTAAAACTGTGCCTGCTTTTCATATGTTTAAATCTTAGGCCCTGAAAACTGCAAATGCTTTCTTTGTCCTATTCTTTAAAAGGCTCAATGCTGAGGTCAGTAGTCAAATTTAGAAACCAGCTAAGCAGAAAAGACCACCTATTAAACTGAATCTATTTTCAAACTACAGCTTTTTGATATTTAGAGGGCTGCTTTGAACTTTTTTAAAAGAAATTTACATCTATAAAAAATTCTCATTAGTAAGGGCATCTCCCTCTTTGCATCAAAACTACTAGAAATTTTACAATGGGGAAGGTGTTGCCTTAAATTGTACATAAAATACCTTACCTTTGTTCAAGATAATTATCCTAGCAAACTTGTCTTGACTGGGTTTTTACCTATGCCCTTCTTTGCGTCAGCAAATAATAGTGTTTATATGTAAGTTCTGTGCTTTTGGGATATAAATTTTTACCTGCATCATGCCTTTGGAAGTGCAAATGTGGGACTGTCTAGCTAACAATTGTTTACAGCACTTGAACAGCTAATCAAAGGATCAATAGTCTAAAAGTGGGAGAAAAGGTATTTGAAAATTGGAAAATGAAGAATCTTATAAAGCTATTAGACCTCTGCTTCTATCTGTGTGTCTGTCTGCATATATATCTGTATGTTTCATGTATATGTAATATTTCACTACTAAAATATATGAAAGTGCTTTGATTTATTTAAAAAAGTAACCACTGAAATCAAATATTTTATCAGAAAAACAGAAACTAAAACGACTTTTAGTTCACATGAGTTAGGTATATCTCTAACCAATAAGACTAATTTAAAATTATCAGTTTAATAAAAACAACTGCCTTCTGAGTAATCAACAAAAAGAGGCATGTATTTAACTTTAAGTTTTATGCTTTTATGATACTTGCCTAACAGAGTAATATATGCAAAGGAGACTTCAAATGACTCAGACTTTATGTGGAGTACAGAAAAAAATGTCACTTACTCCCTTTTGGGGGTCTTCTGTTTTCCTTGTGAAGTTCAGTCACAGGCAGGTTTTTTCTCCAGTCAAAAGCTTTGCTCTCTTTTGCATTGAGTTACCTGATGTCTTTTGCTTTCAGGGTAGCAGGGACTACATTATACTGTGAGAGAGAATTTGACTTTTGTGTGTGCAGTGGCTAAAAAGTCACTAGTAGAAAATGTGACTTTTTGGATGGTAGAAAATGTAAACTGGATAGTAGAAAATGGATAGTAGAAAATGTAACTTCTACTGATAGCTACGATTGTCTAATGTCTCCTGAAATTTTCCAAACATAATTGTTAAGAATAAACTAAGTAAATGTAAATGTAATATTTTAATAATAATTTTGCATCATAATGTGTTTATCAGAGGGGTTTGAACCAGAGTGACTCTGTCTTGAATAGGGCTGGGTAAAATAAACTGGAGACCTACTGGGCTGCATTCCCAAGAGGTTAGGCATTCTTAGTTACAGCATGAGACAGGAGGTCGGCACAAGATACAGGTCACAAAGACCTTGCTGATAAAAGAGTTTGCAGTAAAGAAGCTGGCCAAAACCCACCAAAACCAAGATGGCCACAAAAGTGAACTCTGGTCATCCTCACTGCTCATTATATGCTAATTTTAATGCACTAGCATGCTAGAATACACTCCCGCCAGCATCATGACATTTTATAAATGCCATGGCAATGTCAGGACATTACCCTATATGGTCTAAAAATGGGAGGCACCCTCAGTTCTTGGAATTGCCCACCTCTTTCCCAGAAAACTTATGAATAATCCACCCCTTGTTTAGTATATAATCAAGAAGTAACTATAAGTACAGTCAATCAGATGAGCAGCCCATGCTGCTGCTCTGCCTATGGAGCAGCCATTCTTTTGTTCCTTTACTTTCTTAATAAACTTGCTTTCACTTTACTGTATGGACTC
>NC_045445.1:111618053-111643856 GCF_002776525.5 Piliocolobus tephrosceles | reverse complement strand
TTGAGACGGAGTCTGGCTCTGTTGCCCAGGCTGGAGTGCAGTGGCCGGATCTCAGCTCACTGCAAGCTCCGCCTCCCGGGTTTACGCCATTCTCCTGCCTCAGCCTCCCGAGTAGCTGGGACTACAGGCGCCCGCCACCTCGCCCGGCTAGTTTTTTGTATTTTTTTTAGTAGAGATGGGGTTTCACCGTGTTAGCCGGGATGGTCTCGATCTCCAGACCTCGTGATCCGCCCGTCTCGGCCTCCCAAAGTGCTGGGATTACAGGCTTGAGCCACCGCGTCTGGCCTATTTTTGGCTTCTTATTTCAGAGAAACAAATATACTTAGACCTTTAAATAAATATGTTCTATTCCACGTTTAAAAAATTGTTCCATTAGGAAGACTATGTTTCTAAATATTATA
This sequence comes from Piliocolobus tephrosceles, assembly GCF_002776525.5. NCBI lineage: Eukaryota > Metazoa > Chordata > Mammalia > Primates > Cercopithecidae > Piliocolobus > Piliocolobus tephrosceles. The sequence goes on along the minus strand of NC_045445.1, from coordinate 111,643,455 downwards.
AAATATGTATTCATAAACTGTTAGTATGTAACTAATAGTTAAAAATTACTAGGGTTACTACAGGTTAAAATTCTGGGTAATATATGATAATTAAAACTAGACATAAGAAGGGAAATGAGGTTGGGCGCAGTGGCTCACACCTGTAATCTCAGCACTTTGGGAAGCCAAGGAGGGCAGATCAGGAGGTCAGGAGTTCGAGACCAGCCTGGCCAAGATGGTGAAACCCCATCTCTACTAAAAATGCAAAATTTAGCCGGGTGTGGTGGCACGTGCCTGTAGTCCCAGCTACTGGGGAGGCTGAGGCAGAAGCATAGCTTGAACCCAGGAGGCGGAGGTTGCAGTGAGCTGACATCTTGCCACTGTACTCCAGCTTGGGTGACTGAGACCTTGGGAAAAAAAAAAAAAAAAAAAAAAAAAAAGATTCTATATACAGAATGTACAAGGAAAGGGAAATATGTTTTTGGTTATGAAAGTTATAAGAAAGATGTGAGAATGTGGTTTTTGTTAAAGGAAAAGTAATGTATAAGTTATTTAAAAGTTTTTTTAAGTTGAATGGATAGAAAAGGATACAATGAGATGAACTGGAAGACTATAGAGAAGTTGAAATGAAAGAGAATTTTAAAAATCATAAAAGGTTATAAAAGATTTATGATGTATTGGGAATTGTCTTTGCTGCCTCATGAAGTGTATCAGAAGTGGCTATGAGGTGATATAGGGGTCTGGTCTCTTCAGTCTCCTCATCTGGGGGAGTGTAGTTGTCTCCTCCAGGTTTTTCAATTAAGCAGATTATTTTTTCAGACAGAAAAAAATTAGATTTAATATTAATAATACACCAATGAAAAGGTAAACTTTAGTTTTCTCTTTTGAGCAAGATTTTCATATAGCATTAAAAAGAGATAATACAATATTTTCTTTATCCTTTGAGTAAACTGCAAAATAAAAAAGAGGAGAGAGTTTGCCTTATGCTATCTTTACTAGGTTTCTTTATTGTTTGAGAACTGAGTCTCCTCTCTGTCAAAAAGTAAAGGTCTTTGCTTAATGAAATCTGAGAATTATTACTTTGGCTAACTGAATTACCATTATTTTACAGTAATTTGTGATCCTATTTTGATATCAAGTGTTCTAAAGTTAATATTTGACTTTTCCAAATCAAATTTCAAATTCTAAAATTAAGTCTTTTCCAAAAGGAACCCCTGGAAATTCAGAAAAAATGTATTAGGCTTATTTAGTATGCTAAAATTACATGGGAAACATTGTCAAATAAAAAATGGTATTTAACTTTCTTTGAGTTATATTTGTATAAATGTGTTATTAACATGTGTTTCAAAATTATATGATATTCCAAAATTCTGACATCTGTGGTATATGTTATCAGTCATAGTTATGATTACTATGTTAAATTGTTGCATGCCACAGAAATAAGAAAATTTCCATGTCAATTGTGTCTTTAACCATGGCTACTCTAAATCTTTTTTTATCCACAGAAAATTTTATTTTACTATGATTCTTCTCATAACACAGTTTACAGTCAGCTAGGGTCCAAAATTTGCTTTTTCTTCAAGAGAATTCATAGAAATGACCCTGACAAGTACTATTCAATACAGGTTTCTGATAACTTTGGAAATCATAAAATTAGACTAAGTACAATCTTTCAGAGCTTCAGTACAAAAATGATTTGTCCATGAAGATTGCTAACCCAACATCAAGAAGAACAATAATCAGTTACATGATAGTGAACTGATAGAAAACTGAAAGGATTTTTATGACCTTAATTTTGAAACAATGTTGATTTTTAAAAATGTTTAGTTTTCCATGGTCAAGAAAACTTTTTTCCTTTGAGCTATTTATAGCTAACAGCAATTGGGTAAAGTATACTTCTGTGAGAAAAATTCAAACATTTTCCTTTCTTTATACTTGGCTTATCCAGAATTCAGAACTATTTTTTATTTTTATTTTGCTATTTTCTGGCAATTTAGTTATTTGCATATGTCCAATAAGAATTTGTATCCTTTTGTAATAGGATATATTGGATGCACTGATTATTTTATCAGGCCTTTGATTGAAATGTCATAGTTTCAAATGTAACTGAACTGCTTTGAGGAATTGAGGTTGATTTGATGAAGCCAATAGATGTGAAAAACAAAAACAAAACAAAACAAAAAACTGGCCTCATAGCTTGTCTATTTGGTTCTCTTACAAGGTTCCTAAATTTGAGTAAGTAAAGAATGTCACTTTCTGACAGGCCTAGGAAACTCAAGGTATTTTGGGGACCTTGAGAAGAGAGGGATTCACCTAATTTGTACAGATATTATCAGAACAGTCTAATGGCAAAACCTTGGCTTGGCTTCCTACCCATAAGATGTATTTAGAAAGTCTAATTTGAGATTCCTTATGAAAAAGTTTTATTAAAGTCAACTTAAAAGAGCCCATATCGCCAATCACTATTCTTGTTTCACTTTATGCAAATAGTCAAACCAAGTATAATACTAAAACTTATTTTCAAATAAATTTGTCTGAATGAGATTTATCTCCAGTAGAAATGGAGAATTAGCGAAAATATGTTTCAGAAGAAAAGTATAGAATGCTTGTTATCAGATTCTAGTCTTGAAATTATTTTTAAGTTACTATTTTCCTACAATTTAGACTGAATTCTGAATTATTTCCTGGCTACAAGTATCTAAAGAAGAATATGGATTTAATTTTCTTCATTATGTTTTTAGTTGACTCCCCAATGGAACAGGTATCTTTTTAAAATTTGTTTTGGCATACAAATACTTTTTTAAAATTTATCTCTCATTGTTTTACGTCTTCCAAGAAAAGTGAACTTGTGGTATTCCGAGGACTAGAGATGATGATTCAGCAAGTAAAAGTAGCTCTATAAATCATCGACTTCACTGAAGTATTATTTTTGCCACCCCATCCCCCTGTGATGCCATCCCAATTCAGATTTTGGTGCTCTTAAAATTCTTGACTGAGACGTATCTCCCTCCCACCCACTGACACAGAACAGGACTATTCAGGAATAAGCTTTCTCAGCATGAAGGCTGTCTATCACTGTAGCCTAAGCAAAGATAATCATTAATGCTTCTATGGGAAGATTATTGATCAAAAGAGGGTAAATGAAAAAATGAAAATAGCTCAGAAAAGTTTGAGCTGTGTGAGGTATGCAAAATTATCAGGCCTAAAAAGACAGAACTATGAGATTTCAGTCACACTTCTGCACCCATGTTAGGGACAATGGTTTAAAGGCTGTCTCTCTCATTATCTTCATGTTTCTGGAATTTATGACACCACGAATAATGTATATCCAATCAATAGATTGCTATTTTAATGTAAATTCTTCGTAAACAACTTAGGAACTGATCTTTTTCTTAAAAAACTCACTCACAACTGCTATTAATTAGACTGTGTATAGTAGCACAACTTGAATACATGCAACTGTGTTGCACTTCTCAAACTTGTTTCAAATAAACTGTCTACTTGCATTAATTTTGCCTCAGTTATTTTCTTTTATGTTGACAACATACAAAATATGCACCTATTATAAGCATGCAGCTTACGGAGCTTTGGAACATTTTTATATACCAGTTTTCCTAGCACTCTAATCAAAATGTAAAACTTTTTCATTATTCCAAATAATTTACTTATGCTCCATGAAGTCAGTCTTCTAACTTCCTGACAGAGAAGAGCTGCTGTAATTCCTATAATTATAGATTAATTTTGCTTTTTATAAATACATGTATAAGTAAAATTAGATAGCCTCTCTGTGTGTGTGTGTGTGTGTGTGTGTGTCTGACTTCTTTCAATTAACATGTTTTTGAATTCATATCATTGTGTGTATCAGCAGTTCATCCCATTTTTATTGTTGAGTAGTTTTCCATTATATGAATATAATATATTCTGTTTAACTGGATTGTTTTCAGATTTTGAATATTAAGAAGAGGGTACTAAGAACATTCATATTCAAGATTTTCTGTGTGCATATGCTTTCATTTCTCTTGGATAAATACCTGTGAGTAAAATTATTGGCTCATGCAATAATATACTTTTAACATTATAAAACTTCCCAAAATGCTATCTAAAGGCATTCTACTATTTTCCCTTACCTCCAGCAAAGCATGATGAGAATTCCAGTTGCTCCATATCGTTATTGACATGGTCACCTAGGAGATACGTACAGGTATTACATAGTGGTTTTAATTGGCATTTCCCTCATTGCTACTGATATTTTATTCACATGTGCTTGCTGGTCATTCTTATATATTCTTGTTTGAAGGATATCTTCAAATGTTTTGCTAATTTATGATTGTCCATTTTTTCTCTCAATATTGAATTTTTAAATGAATGTATAGATTTATTGTATATATTACTTAAAAATATAAAATCGAAATATTTATTTTTGAGATACCAGTCCCTTTTCTTTTCTTTTTTTTTTTTGAGACAGAGTGTCATTCTGTTGCCCTGTCGCCCAGGCTGGAGTGCAGTGGCCGGATCTCGGCTCACTGCAAGCTCCACCTCCAGGATTCACACCATTCTCCTGCCTCAGCCTCTGAGTAGCTGGGACTACAGGCGCCCACCACCACACCCGGCTAATTTTTTGTATTTTTAGTAGAGACGGGGTTTCACCGTGTCAGCCAGGATGGTCTGGATCTCCTGACCTTGTGATCTGCCCGTCTGGGCCTCCCAAAGTGCTGGGATTACAGGCGTGAGCCAGCGCGCCCAGCCTTACCAGTCCCTTTTCAAGTGTGTACTTTGCAAATATTTTCCCCCAAGCTGCAATTTGTCCATTAATTTTCTTAACTGGTCAATAAAGAGCATAGGTTTTCAAATTTGATGTAGTTTAATATTTTAAAATTATATGGTTTATGTTTTTATCTTACATTAAAACATCTTAAGGTCACAAAGATGTTTAAAAGTTACAGTTTTATTTTATTGTAAAAATGCTATAGTTTTAACATTTATGTTTAAATTGGATCCATTATGAATAACTATTTTTTGAATGATGTAATGAGTTAAGATGTTTCCCTTTCCAAGTGTCCAATTCCTCCAGGAGCATTTGTGAAAAATACTCTTTTACTCACTAAAGTAGTTGGAAGCCTGTGAAATTTAGCTGATCACATGTGTGTGGATATATTTCTGCACGATATATACTGTTGCATTAAACTATTTGTCAATATTGTGCCAATATTACCCTGTCTTCCTTGCTAAAAATGTGTAATAGTTCAATCAGATACTATAGATTTTTTTTCATAATTTTTGACTATTCTATATCTCTTGTAATTCCACATGGTTTTAGAACAAACTTGTATATTGTTACAAAATAACATGCTGATATTTTGATTGTGTTTGTATTACATGTATAAATGTATTTGGGTAGTTTGGAAAACTTAAAAGTATTGAGTCTAAGCCGGGCATGGTGGCTCGCGACTGTAATCCCAGCACTTTGGGAGGCTGAGGCAGGTGGATCATCTGAGATCAGGAGTTTGAGACCAGCCTGGCCAACATGGTAAAACCTCGTCTCTACTAAAAACACAAAAAGTAGCTAGACACGCTGGCACAGGCCTGTAATCCCATCTACTCAAGAGGCTGAGGCATGAGAATCGCTTGAACCTGGGAGGCAGAGGTTGCAGTGAGCCGAGATCACACCAATGCACTTCAGCCTGGGTGACAGAGCAAGAGTCTATCTCAAAAAAAAAAAAAAAAACAAAACAAAAGTATTGAGTCTATCCAATATTGTAATATATCTGTTGCCCATATGTGGCTAAATATATTCTTTTAAAAATAACTTTATTAAAATATAATTGACATAAAAATTGTATATATTTAGTGTATAAATGTTATATTTTGATAAATGTATTCATTATAAAATGATTACCACAATCAAGCTAATTAACATAGCAATCACTTAACATTGTTACCTTTTCTGTGGTGAGAACACTTGATCTCTAGTAGCAAATTTTAAGTAATAATGATAATAATAGTAATACATTATTATTAACTAGAATCACCATGCTGTACATTAGGTCTCCAGTACTTATATCTCTCATGACTGAAGAAGTTTTGTACCTCTTAACAACTTTAACAGTGGAAAGTTTGTTCAACGTTAATTTTTCAGTCAGAATTGTGTAAGCTGAACCAACTGTTTATGGTGCTGGCTATTGTTTCTCCTCTTAATCGTAGGCCCTCTTCAATTAGAACACAAACAAGACTATTTTTTCCTTGCAAATTGATGTGGATGGTCTGCTGCAGGGACATCATTTTCAATATTTTCTTGTCCCTTCTTAAAATGAGTTATTCACTTGTAAATTGATGATTTCTTTGGAGTACTGTCCCCATAAACAACTTTTTAAAAGGCATTAATAATTTCTCCATGCTTCCATTCAAGTTTCACCATAAATTTGATTTGATCTTGCTTCAATTTCAGCAGAATTCATGTCACTCTGATAGGGGGTCTTTTCACACTATTGTGTCTGAAATATTCACACACAATATTTCACACTGATGAAATATTTCTTCTCATCTAGAGCCTCAGACAACTAGATCCTGTTCATACATGTTATAAGAAGTTAGTATGAGTGTATATTGGTGCAAAAATATTTTAGAATCCATGCATAGTTTTTTTCATAATGTGCATTTTCCATGAAATTTTTGAAGACCCAGCATGTGGGGGTATATGGGTAGAGGGATGGAAGGAGAGACAGAGGGAGAATATAAGAAAAAACAAAGTTTTGTAGTGGAGAGAATAAAATAATAAAAATTAAAACCACAGTTTGTATTTTATCAGAAGTGGAAATTAAATAACAACAGAAAGGTATCATACCATCAGCCAAAGGAACAATCTAAAATGACATCTCAAAACTTACTCTTTTTAATAAGTGAGAAAACCTACATTCTCACCAACTGTTGCAGTCTCAGTGACTCAACTGTAACAAATGTGGGAGGGGAGGACATTTCTTTGTCTTTAGCATGGCTTGACTAAGAGATTAGGCTCCTCCAAGCACCTGCACATATGGAAGAAGAGACTTCACATATCATGTGTCATGTGTTCTTGGAATGAATTTAGATGGTTACCATGACAACTGCGAGCCAAGGAGAATATTTAGTAGTATGGGTATGGACATCACCAAATACCACAAGAATGAGGCCATGTTGGTTATACAGCCTAGTGGAACTAAAGCAACTGGACTTCATTTATTTCCATTGTGAAGCCCTTATATCTTGGTTTCATAATAAATGTCGAAAGCAAAGAGACAAGTGGCAGTTACTACACAAATGTCTTTGCAGACAATCTTACCTTATTCTCCCAGTTGCAGACAAACATGTCAAGTGTGGCTTTGCATGAGTCAGAATAATGATGAAAAATACATAACTTACCAGGGCAAAGTCATGTTTTATTTTTCTCTTCAAAAGTGTTTCATTCCACTGATTCGTTATTTCCTTTTTTTAGGCAGGCTTTGAGAGATGTTTCAGTGTTGTTGCCTTGCTTGATAAAAATTAAATGGTAAAAGTTTATTCAGATATGGATCTGGCTGAAGAACAAAGAGGGGGAGAGAAAGTGCGTGTGGGTGATACAGGTGATGTTAAAAGCCCTTGAGTCTCATTTCAGAAGTAAGAATCCATACAAAAAGTGTAACTAATAATAATAAATCCTAAATGCTATATATAGAATTACAAGTCATGGTGGATTATTGTCATTTTACTCCAAGAATGCTATTGCTATTGCGATTTTAAATATCTAAATGCCTTTCTGTAGGGTCCAGCCCTACAGGGCCTGTGGGTTTTTCTGTTCATGTGCTGAGACGAGAGATCATAGAAATAAAGACACAAGACAAAGAGATAGAAGAAAAGACAGCTGGGCCCAGGGGACCACTACCACCAAGGTGCGGAGACCGGTAGTGGCCCCGAATGCCTGGTCGTGCTATTATGTATTGTATACAAGGCAAGGGAGTAGGGTAAGGAGTGTGAATCACCTCCAATGATAGGTAAGGTCACGCCACAGTCACATGTCCACCACACAGGGGGACCTTCCCTATTTGGTAGCTGAGGCAGAGAGAGAGAGAGGGGACAGTTTATGTCATTTTTTCTTCTATGTATTTCTCACAGAGATCAAAGACTTTAGTACTTTCATTAATTCTGCTACTGCTATCTAGAAGGCATAGCCAGGTATACAGGGCGGAACATGAAAGTGGACCAGGAGCATGACCGCTGAAGCACAGCATCACATGGAGACATTTAGGCCTCCGGATGGCTGTGGGTGGACCTGACTGATGTCAAGCCTTCCACAAGAGGTGGTGGAGCGGAGTCTTCTCTAACTCCCCCGGGAAAGGAAGGCTCCCTTTCCGGGTCTGATAAGTAACGGGTGCCTTCCCAGGCACTGGCGTTACTGCTAGACCAAGGAACCCTCTAGTGGCCCTGTCCGGGCGTGACAGAGGGCTCACCCTCTTGTCTTCTGGTCACTTCTCACCGTGTCTCTTCAGCTCCTATCTCTCTGTATGGCCTGGCTTTTCCTAGGTTATAATTGTAGAACAAAGATTATTATAATATTGGAATAAAGAGTAATGCTACAAACTAATGATTAATATTATATATAATCATATCTATAATCTATTTCTAGTATAACTATTCTTATTGTATATGTTTTCTTTATTATACGGGAACAGCTTGTGCCTTCAGTCTCTTGCCTTGGGACCTGGTTGGCTGGCCGCCCACACCTTTCTATTATAAAGGCCATGTTAGATTTTAGGACCCTGAAACCATTTTCTGATAGTGGGAGCCTCTCTCTCTCTCTTTATGTGTGTGTGTGTGAGAGAGAGAGAGAGGTGTAATTTTTCAGTAAAAACTGTCTTTTATAACCTCTCCTGAGTTGCTCTTGGTTAGTACTTAGTATCAGCTGGATGGGATAATAACTAGGCATGCCCTTTGATGGATGGATTGCACATAAGCTACAGCAATCCCCATCTCCCCTACTTCATGTACCAGCCACCCCCACTTTACTATGGAATGCTAGGGTATTACATAGTATGAGATATAAGTGAGGATCTGTTGCTGCAGATCTGAAGAAACCTAAATTCTTGCCTCCTCAGAAGAAAGAATTCGACTGAGGAGCACAAGGCAGAAGAGACCAAGGTAAGTGTCAGAGTAGGAGTGGAAGTTTATGAAAAAACTTTGGCAAGGAAAGGAAAAGAGAGGAGAGGAGAGGGGAGGGGAGGGGAGAGGAGGAGGGGAGAGGAGGAGAGGAGAGGAGAGGAGAGGAAAACTTGGAAGAGGGTCGTGCAGGCGACTCGAGAAACCAAGTGTGCAGCTTGACCTTTTCACTTGGGGTTTTGTATGTTGGCATACGTTTGGGATCTAGAATTTCTCCTTCAATACATCTAGAATTGAGCTTCTTTTCTGAAGTAAACAAAAGACATTAATGTCTTATGTTTCATTAAATTAGTTATGTGAATAATATAAGACAGCTGCAGTTACATACCCAGTCTGTGAGTTCCTAATTCTATTGTTCTTTTCTGCTATGAATTATACATTTTAAGTAGCTCTGTGTGATGAAATTCAGTGAAAGCACCAGGACCTCCTGTTGCTTGAGAGCTATCTAAATTATCTAATAGCCCTGGTGAAATGACAACATCCATGGCACTCTGGCCAAGTCATGATTACATCATTCTGATTCCTCATTGTTTGCTTCTACTGGATTCGAAAGGCTAGAGTGACTTTAAATATTTCTCTCTCTAATATCTGACTGCACATTACATCTACATAAAATATTTTAGTCTGACCTACCAGGCACTTAATGATTCGCCATCAGCTTCCCCATCACAGTAATCAACATCATCATCATCATCATCATCATCATCGTCATCATCGTCACTCTCATGATCCTCCTCCTCATCATTGCTAATTTTCATTTAGCATTTATTATCTACCAGACCCCTTTACAAAATATAATTAATCATCATAACGACCCTATAAGATAAGCTATATTACTGTCCTAATTTTACCAATAGGGGCTTAGTGACATTAACTTAAAAACCTTCCCCTGCTAACCCTACAGACAGTGTGTAGAGGAGTTGAGATGCAAACCCAGGTCAGTCAGCTTTGAAACCTCGAGGTCTTACTAAAAATGCATTAAAACACACGAATAAGTTTTATAAGACATGTATACATCTAGCCAACCTTTTAAGCAACAGGAACTAATAGGGGTCATAGAAAATTAATCTTAAAAAATGTAAACTTTTCTTTTTTCCAAGATGGCAGATTGGAGACTGTGTTAGCATGCTTCTCCCACTTGGAAAGACAAAATTGTGTATAGATATTGACACTGAATTTTCTTTCAAGAAGCAATGCAGGAACTTAATAGGAAAACTGAAATACACACATTCTTTGAAAGAACTGGCAGGCTGCAGTCTATGCCGTGAGCCAGATGAAAGTGTGAGATGAGGGGGAGACTGCCTCCAGGATATACTCTCCAACCAGGGAAACTGGAAATACAAACCACAGGGAAAGGTCTTAACCCTACCCAGTGCTGGAACTGATTTAGGGAGCAGTGACGAATATCAATGTAGGAACAGCAGCAGGAAGAGCCTTGCGTGCATTCCCAGTCTCCAGTGAAGATCGAGGGAACCCCTCCCTTATTCTGCCTCACAGCGGATATTGCAGAAGCCTGCAAACTAACTCAGGCAGTCGTTGCAGGTTGAAAGAAGCTTCCAACTGAATTTCGCGATATAACCTCAAGTAAGAAAGAAATCCCTTGGCCAGATTTTGGGGTGAGTGGGAAGTGTGCTGCAGCCACAAGCACTGGGAGCTGGGCATCCTGGTTGTATGGGCGGACTGGGAGGGGCAGGTCTTGAAAGCCAAGGTTCATGTCTTCGTGGGTAAGACTTATGGCATGGGGCAGTTTTGAGTTCTGAGCACAGATAGCCTGAAACTTAGCTTGCTGCTGCTAATGAAAAACTGTGGATGTGAGATCTGTCTTGCCAAAGGTGTGGGAGAAGAGCAGGGCTTACTGCAGCCTGTTACTCCCCACTCCCTGCACAAACTCTTCTGTGCAGCAGAGGCAGATATACTCTTTTCTGAAACATTATCCCAGTGGTCAGAGAACCACCCCCAACTCTCACAAGTGCTACTGCTTGCCCTGCATGCAGAGAGAGCACAGACCTGCCAGACACAGCACCCACCTGGCTTTGCCCCACAACCCACCCTGGTACGTAAAAACAAAGAACAGAAACTTTTGGGAGCTCTATGGCCCTGCCCATTGCCTAAGAAACCAGAGTACTATCCCTGGGTAACATAAGGGAGGCACAAATCCGTACACTACTACTGCAGCTGGTGCACTTTTGCAAATGCCACATTATCGATAACCAAGGAATTTCACAGAGTCTTAGTCACTCCCTTACCACGCCCATCAGAGCTGGTGCTGGTACTCACTGCTGGGAGACATGAGGACAGGTCACATCTCTGAATCTCTTGCAGACATTCTACAGTACCAAGCTGGAGCATGGCAGCCACACTGGGTAGCTAGACCCACATTAGCAACAGCATTCACAGTAGTCTGGCTATCAGGGACTTCTGCTCCTAGAGGAAGAGGGAGTGCACCACCTCAAGGGAACACCCCGTGGGACAAAAGAACCTGGATGACAAGCCTTAAGTCTCAGATATTTCTGCTAGTGGGAAGTGTCTTGCAGCAGCAGCACAGTTGCAGTGCTGGGCTCAGCAAGGAAAGTCTGTAGCTCTATCCCAACAGTCAGGCAACTCTAGTGCTTGTGAAGGGTCTTGGAGAAGAGGACTTCTTTTCCCTCTCATCCACCCGCACAGACAAAGTTGGGGCTTTTCCCATGGGAGCTTGGCATGGGTGCACCTATAAACAGCCTCTCTGGAACACTTCAGCGTGACTGCATCCCCACAGAAGGAGCACCCTGCAGGTACGGGCTTGCACGAGGGGTAGAGTCACAATTCCTCTATACTTGAAATATAACCATTCCTGGAGATGAAAAGAGGAGCCAGTCTGATCTGAATAGATGGAACACTGGGTCATGAGTATGTCTGGGAAGTGGACAGCTTTCTTGCTGGCCTGGCAAGGGAACTGAGGTGGCTCACATTCTTCTCTCTGATAAGACCTCAATGCTTTCACTAAGAGCTCCTTTAGCCACCTCTGTCAAGGCTGGGACTTCTGCCCACCACTGGGTATTACATTTACCCACCTGCTGTACCGTCAGCCAATTTTTACCTGTGGACACCTCCCCTATTGGCCTGAAACCAGTAAATAAAATACTGGGGAAAACTAAATAAATAAAAAAATGCACACCACAGGGGAATGAGATAAGTTTCAAGAGACTTCTGTTATTCCAACCCTATAGAAGACAGTGAATTTGCTCACATCAAGCACATTACCACTATAGTCAGCATCTGAGAAAGCCATCATACAAAGACTCTCTAGAACCAACGAACACATACAAGTCTTTATCCTGAAAACACCAAGAGCTGAATTAGGCTATAATAAACTATAAACATTAAAGTCACATCCCTAAGGGGGAAAAAGGAATAAAAGAAAACACAGTCAAATAAAAGATAAATTCAAGAATAATTAGAAAAAATAGTTTACCCAAATAAGAAGAAACCAGAAAATAATTCCGGTAATATGACCAAAAAAAATTTCCATAACAACCCCAAAAGATCACGCTAGTTCTCAGGCAATGGATCCACACCGAGATGAAATCTTTGAAATATCAGACAAAGTGTTCAAAAGGTTGATTATTAAGCTACTCAATGAAATACCAGGGGAAGGGGGAAAACAACATAAAAAAATTTAAAAAATACAGGATATGAGTGAAAAAATTTCTGAAGAGACAGACATCTTAAAGAAAAGCCAATCAGAACTTCTGGAAACGAAAGACACATTTAAGGAATTACAATATGTAGTTGAAAGTTTAAAAAATGGACTAGAACAAGTAGAATACAGAACTTCAGAGCTTGAAGACAAGGCTTTTGAATTAACCCAATCAGACAAAAATAAAGACAAAAGAATCATAGGAAATGAACTATGTCTCCAAGAACTATAGGATTACGTAAAATGGCCAAATCTAAGAACTGGTGATGGAGAAGAGAAAGTAAAAAGCTCAGAAAATTTATTTGAGGAAATAATTGAGAAAAATTTCCCTGGTCTTGCTAGAGATTTAGATATCCAAATACAAAAGCTCAAAGAACTAGGAGATTCACTGAAAAAGGTCGTCACCAAGGCATACAGTCATCAGGCTACCTAAAGTCAACACAAAGAAAAGAATCCTAAGAGCAGTACGACAAAAGCATCAGGAAACCTACAAAAGAAAACCTACCAGAGTAACTAACAACAGACTTCTCAGTAGAAAATCTTACATGCCAGAAGGGAATGGGGTCCTATCTTTATCCTCCTTAAACAGAATAACCCTCAGCCAAAAAATTTGTAATGAGAAAAACTAAGTTTCTTTTAATTTTTTTTGGCATGGAGTCTCACTCTGTCACCCAGGCTGGAGTGCAGTGGTGCAATCTTGACTCACTGCAGCCTCCACCTCCCAGGTTCAAGTGATTCTCATGCCTCAGCCTCTTGAGTAGCTGGGACTACAGGTGCATACCAACACACCCAGATAATTTTTGTGTTTTTAGTAGAGATGGGGTTTCACTATGTTGATCAGCCTGGTCTCAAACTCCTGACCTCAAGTGATCTACCTGCCTTGGCCTCCCAAAGTGCCAGGATTACAGGCATGAGCCACTGTGCCCAGTGAAAAACTAAGTTTTATAAATGAGGGAGAAAAAAAGTTATTTTCAGACAACCAAAAGCTGAGGGAATTTGTTACCACCAGACAAATGCTACAAAAAATGCTAAAAGGAGTTCTAAATCTTGAAATAAAAGCTCAATGTGCACCAAAATAGAACCTCTTAAAAGCATAAAATTCACAGGGACTATAAAAAAAATAGCACAATGAAAAAAATAACAAAGTGTCTAGGTAACAGTTAACATGATAAATAGAATAATACTTCATATCTCAATATTAGCATTCAACGTAAATGCCCGAAGTACTCCACTTAAAAGATATAGATTATCAGAATGGATTACAAAAAAAAAACTCACAAATCAAACATCTGCTGTCTTCAAGATACTCACCTAACATGTAAGGATTCATATAAACTCAAGGTAAAAGGGGGAATTCAACCTGTATGCCTTTTACTCACCTATTCTCAGGCTAGTTCCTTGAGTGGACAAATCCAAGGCCCTTCCTGCCCTTTCTTCTTAAGAATTCAGTGATGGATCCCATTCACTTGGCTTACTCTCAGGGCCGCTTCCTGGGTATAAACATGTCAGGCCTCTTCTTGTGCTTAATCTTCAACATCCTGCATTTAAATATAGTACCAACTGATATCTCATCCTGAAAATGTAAGGTGTGAATCTCCCTTGCTTGGTTATTTATTCACCTAGTGCCTTTCTTTGCCTTAGAATACTTCCAAAATGCAATACAGGATGTCTAGAGGTCAATATCTGGATCCCAATTCCTAGTACTACCCAACATACAATGTCTGTAAATGTCAACAGTCCTCAGACCTCAGAGACAAGGAACAATGCATCGTAATAAAACAGTGTCACTGTGTCAGCTCTTGAGCATCTGCGGTTTTGTGAGCAGCATGGTTTTGTGCTACGAGGATAGAGATCTTCATGCTCAAAAGTCGAAGATTTACAACCTGATCTAGTTTACAGAATGTGCAACCTAGAATATGAGCATCAGAGTTGAAAACCCCACCTTAAGTCAGGTTCTTCCTTAGGCACACTGAGAACAGATAGAATATCCTATGATGCTGTGGAAAAAACACAAGTAGAAAAATCAGGGACAAAGAAAAGCAGGATAAACAAATGAAAAGTCATTTGGCTATATTTTCCCCAGGAGACCATTGGCTCATCACTGTTCTACTGTTTTGCCCTGGCAGCCTTGTGAAATAATCAAAACAAGCATGACTTACCTGAAATCATACCTCCAACACGCAGGGTACAAGCCATGCAATTTGTAAATTCAAGCATTCTTGATTCAGGGTATTTTTGTGTGTGTGTTTTGTTCTTTTAGACAACAGATATTTTTTGAGCAAATAGATAGCTTGTTCTGACAGAAAATAGGATCATTACTTTGCCAGCTGATGGTAGTGTTCAAGGTCAATTTCTTTCTGAGTGAAGGAAAGTGAGTCCCTGCAGATGTCGATGTGCTGCTTCAGAGGACTCATAAGTTATGGTGAAATCTCAGTCCTGCCAAGCAGACATGCAAACTGTACAAGTGCACATGTACATCACACTGGCACTACAATTTGGGTATGCTTTTTGATAATACATTTTGTTCTCTCCAAAGCAGGCAGCAACATAAGTTTCCTAATTCTAACTGTAACAGAAAAAAAAGCCTACTTCACATGCTAGGGTTGTAAATATGGTAACAATGGTTTCAATAATCAATTCAGCATTTCTATGAGTTCCCCTATCAGCACTGCAAAACTATCCAGCCCTCCCCTCATAGGCACATCACCAGGATCATCCCACTCCTGGTATTTGGATGGGAGAATATTTAGTGGAATATTGTATGCTGTGGAAATTACTTCATTCTAGAGTTGAAACATGACTAGAAGTTGAATGATTCTGCAACCACCATTGGAAGCAGGTGCCAGGTAGCTCACTGTGAAGCTAGAGACTAATGTCTGTGGCTAGCAATCTAGGGAGACAGTTCCCAAATCTCCATTGCCCTGCCAAGGTCATTCAGGTAAGCAGAGCCCACAGCACCAGTTTTGACTAATGCTATTGCAACCTTATGGTGTCATTGTTAAAAACAAAGTGGTTTCAATAGCCACATATCATTTCTGTAATACGGTAATACCTCTCCTGGTCGAGTTGCAGCTGCTCGGGTTTTATGATTTTGTTTTTGCTTTTTTGGGTTCCTATTGTTGTGGCGGTGATTTTGGAGGTAAGAGGTGGGGAGGGAATGGGAGAATGTGGAGATAAAATTATCTATTTTCTCCCACTGTTACAGTCAGCTGTGACTACCACACACCATCATAGCCTCCCAGCATTATAACCCATCATTTTACTATTAATATTACAGACGCTGCTTTACTTACCAGGTGGTTACCTCCCAATAAACTCATCCCAAGAGGAAAATATGGTAAGTTGAAAATTGAATATACCTAACCTACCATATATCATAGTTATCATAGCTTAGCCTAGCCTGACCTAAATATGCTCAGAGTACTTACATTAGCCTATAGTTGAACAAAATCATCTGGCAACACAGTACACCATAGCATATCAATTTTCGATTGTGTGGCTGGCTGGGAGCCACAGCTTGCTGCTGCTGCTCACCCCATGAGCAGGTATCATACCACATATTGTTAATCCAAGCAAACATCAAAATTCAATGTCAAAGTACTGAATGTGTATCACTTTTCATCATCATGGAGTCAAAATATAAGTGGAACCATTATAAGCTGGGGTTTGTCTGTATAGCCATTCGTCCCTAAATCATATCATGATATTTGGGTTATTTAGCCACAGGAAGTTTTCAGGTTCAACCTGTTTTCCTTAGCACTCCATGCATCACAGACACTGGTTTTCTGTTTAGCAAACCCATTTCCTTTTCTTTTTTTCTTTTTGAGACGGACTCTGATACAAGGCTGGCGTGAGGTGGCACAGTCACAGGTCACTGTAATGTTGACTGCCTGGGCTCAAGTGATTCTCCCACCTCAGCTTCTCAAGTAGCTGGACAACAGACAAACGCCACCATGCCTGGCTAATTTGTTTATTATTTGTAGCCACAAGATCTTGCTATGCTGCCCAAACTGGTCCCAAACTTCTGGGCTCCAGCAATACTTCTATCTCTGCCTCCCAAATTGCTGGGAACACAGGAGTGACCCACTGTGCATGCTTCCTTTTCTTCATGGACACCTTTCCTGACCCTCCTTGCAGCAGATGAGGATGCGTAGATAGAAGTGATACAAACCACTTCCAGATCTAACCCATCAATCAATCTCTTGAACTATCCTTTGTGACACAGAATACTGTGCACCAGTACCAGTCCTTGAGAGGGGAACGCTATACATAGATTACCAATGCCAGGGAAGGACTTTAAATACCTCATCAATTTCTGCACCGGTTCCTAGATCTGGCAGGAAGTTTTGCACAAACTCAGCTAGCAGAGGTCTTGCACAAGCCCGGCTGTCAGAGTATGAGTCTAGCAAGACACAACACTTGCATGAGTCAGTGAAAGTGAATGTATTATACACAAATAGGCAGCAAGAATAAACAGAGGCACAGGATCCACAGTAAGCCAGTTCCCCAAGGCTCAGGAAAGCTTTCCAGGGCAAATGAAGTTTTTCTGTGGGTACTCCACTTTATGCCACAGCTGAGGGACCCCAAAAAGCACTCCACTCTGGGTTTTATATCCCAAAGATAACTTGGCTTGCTGAGATCAAGTGTTGCAGGTAGTCCTGTTCTAGGAGGAATGAGGAAAAAGCCTGGGTTGTTTCCATTTCTCCTTATTTTAGGATGTTGCATTCTAGGTACATTTGATCTGAGAATTGCAAGCAATATCGTGGGAGAGCTGTATCAGTCAAGATTATTCAGGGTCCTGTGCTCTTGAATTCTCCACTTTTTTTTTCTGGTAGCCAGAAGATGAAAACCTGGCAGGAGACCTTGAGACTCTATAAGTTAGCAGTGTTATAAGAAGGAAAAGTCTGGATCCTGCATCTCTCCACGGAAGACCATCCACCAAACACACACGGATCAATTTCATGGGCCAGTACTAGATTTGTGTCATATTAAGCAACTAAGATTTGAGGGTGGGTAGTTAGGCAGTTAACCTCCCTGGAATGATACATCCTAGTAGTTTAAGGCCTGATTTAGGCCTTAATTGCCTTAATTATCACTCCAAATTCCTTCCTACTACTCTCTGAACCAGTTCATTTATAAAAGATTTTTCAAGAATGTGGAACCATGAGAGCGAAAGAAGTCAGACACTATAGATATCTTTTCTCAGGAGAATTTTTGACCCCTTTGCCAATTTGACTGCTATGTCTTTCCTAACAAACTCACTCTTTCTTCAAAACCTAAGGGAGCTTGAATTCATACAACCTCTGAAGCTGAACACATCATCAATTACTTGGCAGAAGTAAAGGAAATTGTATCTGAAAGATTGTACTTTAAATTCCAAAAATTACTCCACTTAAAGCTCTGTAATATAAGCTATTACAGTAATACACACATATACAGAGAAACAAAGTATCATAAATAAATGTCAACAAAAATATTAAACTATGATATCAAGTTCACAAAGAATTTTGGCATTATCAGACAGGTGCCTAATATTTTTAAATAAATAAAAGTATGGAAATGATAAATTACATTAGTTTTCAGCAAATATTTCTTTCTTACCCCCCATCTTCTTGAGAGGAGTGTGCCTATTTATCTCCATCCCATTAATTCTGGACTTGATGATGTGAGTTGCTTTGGCAATACAAAGTGGGTTGAAGTGACAGTGTGCCAGTTTCAAACCTAGGTCAGGAGGCATTGTGTGTTTACACACACACTTTAGGGGCAATTTATATTTCTGCCATAATGAAAATATGCCCTAGGTTGCTAGGGCCCCTGCAGCCGGGGTCCCAGAATGAGGCACATGGGAAGAGATGAATTTGACTCACAACGTGAAGTGGAGCTTCCTCTAGCCACACAAAGACATCATATTGGCTAGCAAATGTATTGTTCACTTCATTGCTCTTCAAATGTGTTATATGCTATGCAATGCTATTTTATATGTATAATGGGTGGTGATGGTTATGATAATGATGAGGATGATAAAAGCAAATATCCTCATTTTTGTTAACAGCTAAATTATCCATATGCCTTCCTTAGGGCATAGAATGGGAGACATTTTAGGCTGATTTTCTTAAGAAATTAATCTATCAGGGTCAACAGCTATG
The DNA here is from genome assembly GCF_002776525.5 of Piliocolobus tephrosceles. NCBI lineage: Eukaryota > Metazoa > Chordata > Mammalia > Primates > Cercopithecidae > Piliocolobus > Piliocolobus tephrosceles. The sequence goes on along the minus strand of NC_045445.1, from coordinate 111,624,489 downwards.
TAATCAAAAAGGGTGAGAGAAATCCTTTATTTCTGTGTGTTAGTGTCCAAGGAAAGGATGAAGGTTACTATGATTATATCAGCACGAGCGCTGAATTTAGGAGTGAAAATCTCCTATTCCTTAGATAGGACTATTTTAGCTAGTATGATTTTGGAGTGTAGAGTTGAAAAACAATGTAAATAAAGAGATTTGTGGCACTCCTGCATTAGTGTTCTGAGAATGAAAAAGTAAGTATACTTCCAATGCTCGCTTAAGATAAATGGAATTTGTGTAAACACATGTATTCCTAAGTATAGGTTAGTGTATATCTGGTCTTTTGTTGTCTCTGAGCTAAGCTACTATAATATAGCTGAAAATGTTTACTATTTCCTCCCTTAAACAGTTTCAGCTGAGTCTGGTTAGAAACTGCAGAATCAGGGTTACAGTCTAAAAAGAGAATTCTTCTGTAACACTTTCAGTAAAAGGAGGACATTTGATGACCGAATTTTTGCCTACACTGCATTTCTGAGTAGTGGCTTTTCCCTGAAAGTGAAAATCAGCCAAACTCTAATTGCACTGTGCCATTCACACTGGAGGGCGTTGAGTGGCTGGTTCTTATTTCTTCCCATGCCAGTCCTCTGACTCTAATCTTAAAAAGTTTGTCTTTCTCTATTCAAAAACCGATTTTCTTAACTCAATAAAGAGATAATCATGATTCTAAGACTGATTTGGAATATCTAGGAAATAAATGACAGAAGTGGATTTGTTCTATAGGATTCTGACCACAAAATGCATGTCATATATTTAACTTTGTACTTGGCATCAATATGTTTAGAGATACTTAACTTTTTGATAACAAAACTTAATGAAGATTGTGTGATAATAGCTAATGTATAGGATAATTCTCAAATCACTAGGAAAGACTATTATTGACTCCCATTGATTTACACATGGTATGGCCTTGGAGACATAATTATTTGTTATATATATGTATGCTTTAGCACCAATTCGATATAATTATAAACATAGATCAATATATTTTTTCACTGACATTTCAAATTATATCTGTAGTACTAGTTTACATCAGCTCTCACTGATTATAAAATAGAAACTAATTTGGAAATATTTGCCTCTCTTACACTAAGTGGGATTGAAGAGATTAACAAATATTAAACAGGGTAAGTAGGGTAAAGAAAGGGTCTAAGATCAAATAGTAGAAGTTAGCCAAAAAGATAAGAAGTCAATCACAATTCCAGATATTGTGGAATTTGAAGGTTATGCAATTTGAGGACACCCATTTAAGGAAAATAACACAAGATTATGAAAATATAGGAAATTGAATATATATTTAAGATAAGAATATAAATAACAACACTTTTGTATACTCTTGGAAATACAAATTCCTTCCTCCCAGAAACTTCAAGAAACTTCAAGAAATTTGCCAACAATGCTTATATAGACAGGTTTCATTTCGGCAAATTTACTTCCTTTCTCTACCTAGAACACTCTACAACTTCCAGAAAATCCCAATGTATTCAAGGGTCCATGCAATTGAAGGGTGCTGATGATGCTGAAGCATCATTTACTTCCTGGGGAATCCACCTCTGGTCAGTAGAATGTCTAAATGCATTTTGTTTCCCAAGTGTTGCCTCCTAGGGATATGAGAAAAAAGTTACACTGCATCATTTTGTACAGTTGCTCTACAACTAAAACTGACAGTATCTGTATTGTGTCTATATTCAATTCTAACTTAAAAGACACATAACCCATAAACTTATTATAGTGCCAAGCAATAAAAAGCAAAATTCATTTACACTTATTTGTCTCAAAAATTCTTGTCAAGAAAGTTTGGTTATTAAAAATTTCAAGGCCGGGCGCGGTGGCTCAAGCCTGTAATCCCAGCACTTTGGGAGGCCGAGACGGGCGGATCACGAGGTCAGGAGATCGAGACCATCCTGGCTAACACGGTGAAACCCCGTCTCTACTAAAAATACAAAAAAAAAAAAAAAAAAAAAAAAAAAAAATTTCAAAAGGATTTGATGACCACTCTGACTCATTCATAGTATCATTCCCAGAATCATCATAGACCTCAAGATTGTCTGTCACATATTTGCACTATCTTTATGAGCTCTGTGTGTGTGTGTGTGTGTGTGCATATGCATATGTATGTGCAACTCCTGCCAAGGACTCTGATTTTTATACCCTTAAGATTATCACAAATTCTGTGTTAGTGTTTTCACAATCTCAGAAATGTGGTATATTTGGTAATAATAATGTCAGCAGACAGTGACACTGTGGTAATTGAATGCCAACTCATATTCTTTAGTTGTATTTACTTATTTGATGTTTACAATGACCCCATGAGGAAAATTCTATTGTTATACTCATATACATTGCATTAGGCTGTTCTTGCATTGCTATGAAGAAATACCTGAGACTGGGTAATTTATGTTAAAAAGAAAAGTTTAATTGGCTCATGGTTCTGCAGGCTGTACAGGAAACATAGCAACATAGCAACATCTACTTCTGAGGAGGTCCCAGGAAGCTTCCAATCATGGCAGAAAGCTAAGAGGAAGCAGGCATGTCACCTGGTGAAAGTAGAAGCAAGAGAGCAATGGGAGACCTGCTACACACTTTTAAATAACCAGATCTCACGAGAACTCACTCATTATCATGAGGACATGATCTCCAAACCAAGTGGGTAGTGCTAAACCATTCATGAGAAATCTGCCCTCATGATCCAATCACCTCCCACCAGACCCCACCTCCAACACTGAATATTACATTTCAATATGAGATTTGGGCAGTGACACACATCCAAACTATATCATTACACCCTGGAACCTCCAAAATCTCATGTCTATCAGAGGAACCCACCCTTAATATTTCAACGTAGGTTCTATTTTCCGTAAGTGTCGACTAGCTGAGAAATAGAGAAAGAGTACAAAGAGAAGAATTTTACAGCTGGGCCACCAGAAGTGACATCACATATCAGTAAGACTGTGATGCCCACCTGAGCCTCAAACCAGCAAGTATTTTATTAAGGGTTTCAAAACGGGAGGGGGTGTAAGAACAGGGAGTAGATTACATGCTTCAAAGGGCAAAAAGCAGGACTACTAATAAGGGTCCAACAAAGATCACAAGGCAAGAGGCAAAAGGAGAACTACTGATAAGGGTCTATGCTCAGTGGTGCATGTATTGTCTTGATAAACATCTTAAACAACAGAAAACAGGGTTCGAGAGCAGAGAACTGATCTGACCACAAATTTACCAGGGTGGAGTTTTTCCCCACACTAGTAAGCCTGAGGGTACTGCATGAGACCAGCGTGTATCTCAGTCCTTATCTCAACTGCATAAGACACATTCCCAGAGTGGCCGTTTACAGACTTCCCCCCAGGAATGCATTCCTTTCCCAGAGTATTAATATTAATATTCCTTGCTAGGAAAAGAATTTAGCGATATCTCTCCTACTTGCACGTCCATTTATAGTCTCTCTGCAAGAAGAAAAATATGGCTCTTTTTACCCGACCCCGCAGGCAGTCAGACCTTATGGTTGTCTTCCCCTGTTCCCTAAAAATTGCTGTTATTCTGTTCTTTTTCAAGGTGCACTGATTTCATATTGTTCAAACACATATGTTTTACAATCAATTTGTACAGTTAACACAATTATCACTGTGGTCCTGAGGTGATGTACATCCTCAGCTTATGAAGATCACAGGATTAAGAGATTAAAGTAAAGACAGTCATAAGAAATTACAAAAGTATTATTTGGGAACTGATAAATGTCCATGAAATCTTCACAATTTATGTTCCTCTGCCACAACTCCAGCCAGTCCCTCCATTTGGGGTCCCTGACTTCCCGCAACTCATGTCCCTCTCACATTTGAAAATATTATTATGCCTTCACAAGAATCTTTCAAAGCCTTAAATTATTCCAACATTAACTCAAAAGTCTACAGTCTGAAGTCTCATCTGAGACAAGGCAAGATATTTCTACCTATGAGCCTGTAAAATCAAAAATAAGTTAGTTACTTCCAAGGTACAATGAAGGTACAAGCATTGGATAAACATTCTCATTCCAAAAGGAAGAAATCACACAAAAGAAAAGGGCTTGTATTAGTCTGTTCTCACACTGCTAATAAAGACATACCCAACACTGGGTAATTTGTAAAGGAAAGAGGACTCACAATTCCTCATGGCTGGGGAGGCCTCACAATCATGGCAGAAGACAAAGGAAGAGCAAAAGGACATCTTACATGGTGGTGGGCAAGGAGAGCTTGTGCAGGGGAACTCTTATTTATAAAAACATCAGATCTTGTGAGACTTATTCACTACCAGGAGAACAGTATGAGGGAAGCCACCCTTATGGTTCAATTATCTCCACTTGGCCCCACCTTTGACCTGTGGGGTTTATTACAATTCAAGGTGAGATTTGGGTGGGAACACAGCCAAATCAAATCAGGCTACAGGCCTCAGTCAAGTACTAAACTTAACAGGGTAGTCATTAAATTTTTTTGTTTTATTTTATTTATTTAGATGGAATTTCACTCTTGTTGTTCAGGCAATGGCGTGATCTCAGTTCACTACAACCTCCGCCTTCAGGGTTCAAGCGATTCTCCTGCCTCAGCCTCCCGAGTAGCTGGGATTACAGGCATGTGCCACTATGCCCAGCTAATTTTGTATTTTTTTAGTAGAGACAGGGTTTCTTCATGTTGGTCAGGTTGGTCTTGAACTCCCAACCTCAGGTGACCCACCTGCCTCAATCTCCCAAAGCACTGCAATTACAAGCATGAACCACCGTACCTGGTTGTCATTAAATCTTAAAGCTCCAAAGTAATCTCCTTTGACTCCATATCTCACATCCAGGGCACATTGATGCAATGGGTGGACTCTGAAGGCCTTGGAGAGCTCTGCCCTTGTGGTTTTGCAGGGTTCAGTTCTAGATGCTGTACTCAGGTTGTTGAGTGCCTGTGGCTTTTCTAAGTTGAAGATACAGGCTGCTGGTAGGTCTACCATTCTGGGATCTGGAGGATAGTGGACCTCTTTTCACATCTCCACTAGGCAGTGCCCCTGTGGAGACTTTGTGTAGGGGTTTTGACCCCATGATTCCTCTCTGTACTGTCCTACTATAGGTTCTTTGTGAGGGTTCTTCCCCTGCAGAAGGCTTCTGCCTGGACACCCAGGCTTTTCAATACATCCTCTGAAATCTATGTGGAGGCTCCCAAGCCTCATTTGCTCTTGCACTCTGTGCACATGCAGGCATAACACCACATGGAAGCCACCAAAGATAATGGTTTGCACCCTCTGAAGCTGCTGCTCAAGCAGTGCCTGGAATCCTTGGTGATACAGCTGGAGCTGGAGTGGGTAGGATCCAGAGAGCCATGTCCCAAGGTTGCACAGTGCAGTGGGGACCTGTGCCTGACAAACAAAACAATTCTGTCCTCCTAGGCCTCTGGACCTATGATGGAAGGGGCTGCCTCTTATGTCTCTGACATATCTTCAAGGGCTTTTCCCCATTGTGTTGGCTATTAGCACTTTCCTCCATTTTAGTTATGCTAATTTCTCTAGCAAGTGGTTGCTCAGCGGCCCACTTGAATTCTTTTTCTGAAAATGGGCTTTTCTTTTCTACCACACAGTCAGGGTGCAAATACTCCACACCTTTACACTCTGCTTCCCCTTTAAATATAATTTCCAGCTTTAGGTCATTTCTTTCACCCACATCTGAACATAGGCTGTCAGAAGCAGATTACATCTTGAACATTTTGCTGTTTAGAACTTTCTTATGCCAGATACCCCAAATTATGATTCTCAAGTTCAAAGTTTTGCAGTTCCCCAAAGCATGGGTACAATGTAGCCAAGTTCTTTGCTAATGGATAACATGTGTGACTTTTGCTGCAGTTCCCAATAAGTTCATCATTTCCATCTGAGACCTCCTTAGTCTGGACTTCATTGTCCATATCAGTATCAGCATTTTGATCACAACCATTTAACTAGTCTCTAAGAAACCCCAAACTTTCTTTCATCCTACTGTCTTTTACTGAGCTCTCTAAATTATTTCAACCTATGCTGTTACCCAATTCCAAAGATGATTCCACATTTTCAGGAATCTTTATAATGATGTCACACTCCTGGTACTAATTTTCTATATTAGATCATTCCTGCACTGCTATGAAAAAATACCTGAGACTCGGTAACTTATATTTTTTAAAGTTTTAACTGGCTCATGGTTTTGCAGGCTCTATGGGAAGAGTAGCAGCATCTGCTTCTGGGGAGGCCTCAGGAAGCTTTCAACCATGGCAAAAGGAAAAGGGGAGTAGACATGTCACATGAAAAAAGCAGAAGCAAGAGAGTGAGGAGACACTTCCAAACTCATTCTACAAGGCCAGTATTACAATGATACCAAAAATGGAACAAAAAAAAAAAAAAAAAAAAAGAAGAAGAAGAAAAGAAAACTAGA
>NC_045445.1:111605326-111615053 GCF_002776525.5 Piliocolobus tephrosceles | reverse complement strand
CAAACTCATTCTACAAGGCCAGTATTACACTGATACCAAAACTGGACCAAAAAAAAAAAAAAAAAAAAGAAGAAGAAGAAAAGAAAACTAGAGGCCAATCACATATAGAAATATTTATGCAAAAATACTCAACAAAATACTAGCATACCAAATTCAACAATACATTAGAAAGATCATTCATCATGGCCAAGTAGGATTTATCCCAGAGCATTTGATAAAATTCAACATCGCTGCATGATCAGAAGCTTCAAAAAATGGAGATAGACAAAACACACCGCAACATAACAAAAGCCATATAGATCAGACCCACAGTCAGTATCATACAGAATAGAGAAAAACCGAAAGCCTTTCCTCTAAATCTGGAATACAGCAAGGACAGCCACTATTACCACTGTTATTCGACATAGTACCTAAAGTCCTAGCTTGAGCAATCAGACAAGAGAAAGATATACAGGGCATCCAAACTGGAAAGGAAGAAGTCAAATTATCCTTGTTTACAGATGATATGATGTTATATTTGCAAAAAAACTAAAGACTTCACAAGAATATTATTAGAACTGATAAATATAGTAAAGTTGCAGGATACGCAATCAACATACAAACATCATTAGCATTTCTACATGCCATCAGTGAACAATATAAAAAATAAATTTAAAAAGTAATCTAATTTACAATAGCCAGACATAAGATTAAATAACTAGGAATTTAAAAAAAGAAGTGAACAATCTGTATAATAAAAACTATAAAGCACCAATGAAAGAAATTGAAGAGGACACCACAAAATGGAAAAATATTCCATGTGCATGGATTGGAAGAATCAATATTATTAAAATGTACGTACTATTCAAAGAAATCTACAGATTCAATGCAATATCTATCAAAATACCAATGACATTCTCCACAGAAATAGAAAACAGAATCTTAAAATTTATATGGAACCGCAAAAGACGCAGAATAGTCAAAGCAAAGTATACTTAGTACAAAAAGTATACCTTGTACACAAAGTATACAAAGCTTCTGCTAAGCAAAAATAATGAAACTGGAGGAATCACATTAACTAACTTCAAATTATACTATAGAGATATAGTACCCAAAACAGCATGGTACTGGCATAATACAGAGACATAGATCAATGGAACAGAATAGAAAACCCAGAAACAAATCCACACACCTTCAGTGAACTCATTTTTGACAAATGTACTATGGACATACACTGGAGAACATACAGTCTCTTCAATAAATGGTGATGGGAAAACTGGATATCTATATGCAGAACAATGAAACCAGACCTCTATCTCTCACCATGTACAAAAATCAAATCAAAATGTATTAAAGACTTAAATCTATGACCTTAAACTATGAAACTACTATAAGAAAACATCAGGGTAATCTCGAGAACATTGGTCTGGGAAAAAATTTCTTGAGCAATATCCCAGGAGCACAAGCAACCAAAACAAATATGGACAAATGGAATCACAACAAGCTAAAAAACTTCTGCAAAGCAAAGGATACAATCGAGAAAGTGAAGAGATAACCCACAGAATGAGATAAAATATTTGCAAACTACACATCTGACAAGGGATTAATAACCAGAATATATTAGGAGCTTAAATAACTCTACAGGAATAGAATGTAATAACCTAATAAAAAATGGACAAAAAAATTTGAATAGACATTTCTCAAAAGAAGACACATAAATGACAAACAGACATACAAAAAGGTGCCCAAAAATTGATCTTCAAAGAAATGCGAATCAAACCTACAATGAGATAACATCTCACTGCAGTCAAAATGGCTTATACCCAAAAGGCAGGCAATTACAATTGCTAGCAAAGATGTGAAGAAAAGGAAACCTTTGTACACTGTTGGTGGGAATATAAATTAGTACAATCTCTGTGGTGAACAGTTTGGAGGTTCCTCAAAAAACTTGAAATTTAGTTTACATGTGATTCAGCAATCTCACTGCTGGGTATGTACCCCAAAGAAAGGAAATCATTATATCAAAGAGATACCTATGTTTTTTGCAGCCCAGTTTACAATAGCTATGATTTGGAAGCAATCTAAATGTCCATCTAGAGGTGGATGGATTAAAAAAGTGGCAAATACACACAATGGAGTACTACTTAGTGATAACAAAAGAATGAGATCCAGTCATTTTCAACAACATGAATGGGACTGGCAATCATTACATTAAGTGAAATAAGCCAGGCACAGAAAGACAAATATCACGTGTTCTCACTCATTTGTGGTATCTAATAATAAAGACAGTTGAACTCATGGACAGAGAGAGTAAAAAGGATGGTTACAAGAGCATGGTAAGGGTAGTGGGGAGTTGTGTGGTGAAGTGTGAATGGTTAATGGGTCCAAAAATAATTGTAAATAATGAATAATACCTACTATTTGATAGCACAACAGAGTGACTATGGTGAATAAAAACTTAACTGTACATTTTAAAATGACTTAGAGCATAATTGAATTGTTTGAAACTCAAAGGATAAATGCTTGAGGAGATGGATACACCATTCTCCATGATGTGCTTATTTCACATTGGATGCCTATATCAAAATATCTCATATACCCCATAAATATATATACCTACTATGTACCTATGAAAATTAAAAATTAAAATTTACCAGAAATTTGTATTCAAGAGTAGTTATCAGAGTATTTTCCATGAATCTCCTTGAAGAAAAAGCAATTTTGGACTCTGGTTGAATGTAAATACTTTTACATTATAATTAATGTAAAACAATAACTGTCTATGGATGACAATGTCCTTAAAATTGCCACAGTTAAAAATATAATGTGAATTCATTATAATAATGATGTATACAAAAAGAAAATTTACTTAGTTTTGTGGCATATAACATTTTAACATAATAACCAAAAGTATCATTTTTTTATACTGATAGATTTCTAGGAATGATTAAATATCATTTAATCATTGATTATAAATAATGATTATACATTATTTAATTATACTGATACATTAGATTTTTAGGAATCTTATGAAATTTTGGGGAAACTCATATCAATAATATAGTCATAAATATAACTTAAGTTTTAGTATTTCTTATTTGACAATGCTTCTCATCTAAAAACCCAGATCCAATAGACGTAACAGAGAGAATAGGGAGAATAGAAAAGCCTCACAGAAAGCCAGGAAGAAGGACCAGTGAGTCAGGGAATAATCCCCATTCAGGAAAAGAGCCAGAAAGAAGAGACTACCAGTCCAAAGAGTCAGGGAATAATGTCAATACAGAACAAGGGCCCAGGTAGAAAAACTTCCAGCCCAGGACATGTTTTTCTAGGGAATCCTAGGACTCTAACCAGGTTTCAGAGAGCACATACTTACCTTAAGAATCAAAATGTGACTTTGCCAGCTTCAACGGACATTGTTCTGGAACAGTGGTTCAGAAGACTGTCTCATCAATTGATCCCCAATCCATCAGAAGCGAAGACTAAGGCTTCCAAGGCATGCACTTAGGGTTCTGGGTGGAAGTCTGGACAATTCAACGATGAATCTGACCCTATCTGAGTCATGCCACCATTAATGGTAAAGAAAACAAAAAGGACTCAATGATTCTTGCTAAAGCACTGTAAAAAAAGACCCTAAAAAATGCCCGAAAATAAATTTAGGGCCACTGTAATAAGTACAGGGACCAATCCAACAGAGTTTTGCAGTGGGGTAGAGAGATTGGGCTCAACTACAAATACAGCATGAGCAAGTGGGAATTCATAGCCAAGGAGCAGTGTGGGGGTCAGTGAATGAAAATTTTTTTAAAGGAAACTTTTTGTTTTTTGTTTTTTGTTTTTTTCCTAGACGGCTGACTAGGGAAACCAGATGTCAGTTCTCCTTAGAAGCAAGCTCAAAGTTACCAGTGAATGGACAAATTTTGAGGAGAGCCAGGACCTGTTGGAGTGCCCATGGAAAGAAGCTGGAGTACAGAAAAGAAAAGCAGCGAGAGGCTGGCAGAAATTGACCAAGTATAGATGGGAGTGCTTTTCCGGTCCCATTACCTGTCTGACAATCTGCTGACTGCTAAACTGTCGGAAAGCACCTCTTCCTTTGTGACTCAGTGCAACACTTTGGGTAGCAATTTGAGGATATCCCAAGGAAGTCCAGGTGAACTGCTTTCACAGGTGTGACTGTACTTCTCTCAGACCTGAACTGAGATGGTGGGCACTACACTGGTTGTGCACCCAAGATAGGTCACTGCCCTGCCCAGGGATTCTCCACCCTTGAGCCATCACATCACCTGATCTCTCACATACGTAGCCGAGAACCTGCTCTGACTTTGGCAAGGAAGTCCCAGGGGAGCTGTAGGAACCCTGGAGATATAGCCCTTGGCATGGGACACCCCTAAGGCATGGGGGAGTGCTGCTCACCAAAGCAGCCCTTGGTGCAAAACAAATGTGGGTGTGGCACCAACCACTGAAGCGGGCACCATTTATACCCAGGAGTGGATGTGGAGAGGGAGTCATCTCCTGCATTCCCATACACCGTTGCAGGTGCAGCAGTGGTTCTTCCCACGGGGGGACAGACAGCTAGTGAAACTCAAAAAAAGTGTTTTTCGTGCCACTTGCAGTGACTCCACCTCAGCTGAATGTGAATGTGTGCCCACTCAGGCTTTCATGAAGGGTGAGGCCCAATTCCCCATCCCTACACAAAATGACAGTGCCCCAGCAACAGGGGACATACCACAGAGTTGCCTGACCTGGCCTGGGAAAAAAAATGGCTGTGCTCCAAGCCGTATTTTAGTGGTAGCCATCAGAAAAGCTTGTCAGTAGCCCACAGCCTCACTGAGGCTGGGAACCAAATGATGAAGTACTTATAAACTGAAGGTCACGAGCCCTGAAACAGGAGCACAATAAGGAAGTGGATAATATTCCTGCTGGTTCAGAATGGGGAGCCGGTGCACCTCCTGCCAAGACCTCAGTGCAGTTCATCACAATCTCTTCCTGTAACCCACATCAGGGCAGGTGCATCCACTAATCACCAGCCTACCTGTAGACTATTACCTTTAATCAACATATACTTGACTGCAGCCTGAAATGCACCATCAAATAAAAAACCTTCAACAAGAAGAACTTAATGCTAGTCCACAAGATAAAACTCCTGATTCTTCCACACCATCGAGACTTCCAGAGATAGTGTGTTGGCCCTTATGTTCAATATACTGCTACAACGAGCAGCAGAAAGCCATCACACAAAATATATCCACAACTAAGGAATTCATACAAAGCATTGGACCATGGAAAACACCCTGAAATTGCACTAAACAATCATAAACAACATACATCTAGTCATATTTTTAAGGGAAAAAGAATAAAATAATTTTAAAAGCCCCATCTGAATGATAGCAAATATCGAAATAAGAAGCGATAGCTTCTTCAAGTGAGAAGGAATCAATGCTGAAATTCAGCAATACAAAAAGTCAGTGATTCACACTGTTAAAGGTTCACATTAGCTCTCCAGCAAAGAATCTTAACCACATCGAAATGTCTGATATAACAGACTACAATTCAAAATATGGATTGCAAGGAAACTCAACAAGATGCAAGAGGAATTTTTAAAATAAATATAAAGAAAAGAAAAATAATCCAGGATATGAACAATGAGATAGCTACATTAAGGAAAAACCAAATAGAATTTTTGGAAATGTAAAATATTTACCACAGAAAATTTTAAATACAGTTGGAAGTTTTAACAACAGATTAGACCAAGGATATGAACGAGATAGCTATATTAAGGAAAAACCAAATAGAATGATTTTTTTTTTTCTTTTCGAGGTGGCATCTCACTCTGTCTCTAGGCTGGAACGCAGTGGCGCGATTTTGGCTCACTGCAACCTCTGACTCCCAGTTTCAAGTGATTCTCTTGCCTCAGCCCCCCAAGTAGGTGGGACTACAGGTGTGCACCACCACGCCCAGTTAATTTTTTGTATTTTTAGTAGAGACAGAGTTTCACCATGTTGGCCAGGATGGTCTTGATCTCTTGACCTTGTGATCTGCCCGCCTTGGCCTTCCAAAGTGCTGGGATTACAGGCCACTGTGCCTGGCCCAAATAGAATTTTTAAAAAATGAACTGAGTCTTTTTGAAACATGTAATTGTGCAAAGCAACTGAATCAATGATTCACTGGCACTCCTGAGAAGGAAAAACAAAAGTAAGAAACTTGGAAAACACATTTAAGGAAATAACTCAGGAAAATTTCCCAAATCTTGCTAGAAGGATTGTCATACAGATATAAGAAATTCAGAGAACTCTTGCAAGATACTATACAAGACAACCATCCCCAAGACATATAGTCACCTGACTATCTAAGGTTAAAGGAAATGAAAAAAAATCTTAAAGGTGGCCAGAGAAAAGGGCCAAATTAACTATAAAGGGAATCTCATCAAAGTAGCAACAAACTTCTCAGAAGAAACCTTATAAGCAAGAAGAGATAGGGGCCTACAGATCAGCCTACAAAAAAATAGTCAAAGAAGTTGTAAATATGGGAACAAAAACAACAACAACAAAAGGTATTTACTATCTTAAAAGAACATGCAAGTACAAACCTCACAGACCTTATAAAGCAATTACACAATTGAGACTGCAAATAAACTAGCTAACAACACTATGACAGTAACAAAACCTCACATATCAATATTATTTTGAATGTAAATGACCTAAATCCTCCATTTAATAGAAATAGAGTGGCACATTAGATTTTTAAAAAAGGACCCAACTTTCTGCTGCCTTTAAGAGACCCATCTCACATGACACCATTGTTCACAAGAGACAATCTCACATGGTGTAATGACACCCACAGGTTCAAAGTAAAGGGATGGAAAAAGATCTGTCATGCAAATATAAAACAGAAAAGAGCAGAAATTGTTATTCTTGTATCAGACAAAAGCGATTTTAAACCAACAACAGTAAAAAAAAATGACAAAGAGGCATTATACAGTGATAAATGGGTCAATTCAAGAATAAGAATTAACTGTACTGAACATATATGCATGCAACATTGGAGCACCAACATTTATGAAACAAATATTACTAGATCTAGGAAAAAAGAGATATATGGACAGGCATTAATAGTGGGGGAATTTAACACTCCACTGACAACATTAGAGAGGTCATTGTGGCAGAAAGCTCACAAAAATCCCTGGGCTTACATTCGTTTATTGACAAAATGGATGTAATAATTATTCCACCCAACAACCACAGAATATGTATTCTTTGCACCCTAGCATGGAACATATTGTAAGACTGACTTCATGTTTGGTCATAAAACACGTCTCAATAAATTTAAAAAAATAAAATCATATCAAGCATTTTTTCAGACCACAGTGGAAAAAATTAGAAAACAATACAAAGAGTAAACCAATGTTAGATATCAATACAAAGGTCTCCAACCCACACAAATACATAGAAACTAACCAACTTGATTCTGAATAACTTTTGGATAAACAACAAAATGAAGGCAAAAATCCAAAATTATTTGAAACAAATGAAAAGAGACACAACACACCAAAACATCTGTGATACAGCAAAAGCACTGTTTTTTTTTTCTTTTTCTTTTTTTATTTGAGATGGAGTCTCCGTCACCCAGGCTGGAGTGCAGTGGCACGACATCAGCTCACTGAAACCTCCACCTCCTGGTTTCAAGTGATTCTCCTGCCTCAGCCTCCTGAGTAGCTGGAGTTACAGGCATGTGCCACCATGCCCAGCTAATTTTTGTATTTTGGGTAGAGGCGAGGTTTCACCATGTTGGCTAGGCTGGTTGTGAACTCCTGACCTCATGTGATCTGCCCACCTTGGCCTAAAAGCACTATTAATAGAAAAGTCCATAGCACTAAATGCCTACATCAAGTAGATAGATTGCAAATTAAAAACCTAACATCATACCTAAAGGAACTAGAAAAATAAGAACAAACCAAAACCAAAGATAATAAAAGAAAAGAAGTGAATAATACCAGAGTGGAACTAAATGAACCTGAGATTAAAAAGTCATACATAGAATTAACAAAACAAAAAGTTGGTTAGTGGAAAGGAAAACAAGATTGACAGACCACTAGCTAGATCAAGCAAGCAAGAAAGAGAGAAGATCCAAATAAGCACAATCTGAAGTGACAAAAGTGACAACAGCTACCATAGATGTATAAAAGATTTTCAGAGACTACTATAAACATCTTCATGCTAATAAACTAGAAAACCTAGATGAGATTAATAAATTCCTGGAAACATGCAACTTCCCAAGATTGAACCAGGAGGAAACTGAAGTGCTGGAAAGACCAAAAACTGAGTTACAAAATTAAATCAGTAATAAATAATCTACCAACCAAAAAAGTCAAGGAAAACTGGATTTACAGCTGAATTCTACAAGACATACAAAGAAGAGTTGGTACCAATCCTACTATAACTATTCCAAAAAGTCAAAGAGGAGAGATTCCACTGTAACTCATTCTACAAACCAGTATATCTTTATAACGAAATCTGGCGAGGACAAAACAAAAAATAAAACTACAAGCCAATATCTCTGATGAACATAGACACAAAAATCCTCAGTGAAATGCTAGCAATCTTAATCCAGCAGCACATCAAAAAGTTAATTCACCACAATCAAGTGGGCTTTATTACTGGGATACAATGATGGTTCAACATACAGAAGACAATAAATGCAATTCACCACATAAATAGAATTAAAAACAAAAATCATATGATCATGTGAATAGATGCAGAAAAAGTATTCAATAAAATCCAACATCCCTTTATGATAAACACTCACAACAAATTAGGCATTGAAGGAACATACCTCAAAATAATAAGTGATCTATGACAAACCCACAGCCAACATACTGAATGAGCAAAACTTGTAATCATGCCTGCTAAGAACTGGAACAAGACAAAGACTTCCACTCTCACACCTTTATTGAACGTGGTACTGGAAGGCCTAGCCAGAACAAGCAGGCAAGAAAAAGAAATAGAAGGCATGCCAACAGGAAAAGAGGAAGTCACATTATCTCCCCTCACTGATGGCAAAATCCTATACCTAGAAAACCCTACAGATTCCTTCAAAATACACTTAGATCTGATAAATGACTTCAGTAAAGTTTGAGAATTTCAAATCAATATACAAAACTAGTAGAATTTCTACACATCAGTAAAGTTCAAGTTGAAAACCCAATCAAGACTTAAATGTTAGACCTAATACCATAAAAACCCTAGAAGAAAACCTAGGTAGTACCAGTCAGGACATAGGCATGGGCAAGGACTTCATGTCTAAAACACCAAAAGCAACGGCAGCAAAAGCCAAAATTGACAAATGGGATCTAATTAAACTAAAGAGCTTCTGCACAGCAAATGAAACTACCATCAGAATGAACAGGCAACCTACAGAATGGGAGAAAATTTTTGCAATCTACTCATCTGACAAAGGGCTAATTTCCAGAACCTACAAAGAACTCAAACAAATTTACAAGAAAAAAACAAACAACCCCATCAAAAAGTGGGGAAAGGATATGAACAGACATTTCTCAAAAGAAGACATTCATACAGCCAATAGACACATGAAAAAATGCTCATCATCACTCGCCATCAGAGAAATGCAAATCAAAACCACAATGAGATACCATCTCACACCAGTTAGAATGGCAATCATTAAAAAGTCAGGAAACAACAGGTGCTGGAGAGGATGTGGAGAAATAAGAACACTTTTACACTGTTGGTGGGATTGT